>NC_064281.1:55851982-56151982 GCF_003254725.2 Canis lupus dingo
CAGTAGAGCAGGAGTCAGAGGCCCTGGGACCCCTCTTTGGAAAGGTCTAGGACTACTGAGATAGATGGTGGAGGTCACTAGTGGAGAAAAATGAACTGAGTCATGTGTGAACAGGAAGCTGGAAGATATAGATGACTGCCAGGTGGAATGTTGCCATGGGACCAGAAACCTCTGCATGGCAGGGGACCAGGAAAGCTGGGGCCCTAGGTCCGGTTAGTTCTCAGTTGACAAAGAGGGTAGGAAGGTCACTGTTGATTTTTTATTTTTATTTTTATTTATTTATTTTTTGCTGGGGTCCCACCAACTACCAGGATTAGCCTAGGAGAAATTTGATAAGTCAGCTGGGGGAGAGTAGTTTGCAAAATCCCCACTCAGCTCACTTACAGACAGGCACCTACTGAGTTCAGCAGGGTAGGTTAAGGACAGAGAGGAGGCTCTGCTTTTCCAACTTGGACCTTTCTGTCTACTGAGTCGGAGAGCCCTCTCCACATGAGCATGGCTTCACCAAGTCATCTTGGGACCCAACCCTCTCCAGTAATCTGCTGGCTTAGAAAGAGATGGCTTTGAGCAATGGCTATCTTTTCAAGGAAGGGAGCAATCCTGAGGATAAATTGCACAGGTTTGATTTCTTTGAAGTTTGCAAGAACTGTGAGAGTGGCCATCTCTCCTCTTTGGTGTGTCCACTGGCCTCTGAGAACACACGTGTTTCTTGGCTCAGATGCACCAAGGGATCTGCTCTGTAAATGGAATGCAGCTACCTTATGCAGTGGTGCAGTGTACCTTACTGCACGCTTTTCTCTTTGGATGCTATGGTTGTGTATCCCTTAAATTAGGCCTTCTCAACAAAGATCTGAGCATAAGTGCCAAATGCAAGGAGAGTTGGGGAGCATAATCAGTGTGCCATCTGGCCAACCCCTTGTTGCTCAGGTATAAGCTTCAACAAGGTGGTCAGCAGGCTGCATATTGTATTTTGACCCCAAATAAATATACACCCCCTATATAACTTTTTCTTTCTTTCTTTCTTTCTTTCTTTCTTTCTTTCTTTCTTTCTTTCTTTCTTTCTTTTTTCTTCTTCTTCTTCTTCTTCTTCTTCTTCTTCTTCTTCTTCTTCTTCTTCTTCTTCTCCTTCTCCTTCTCCTTCTCCTTCTCCTTCTCCTTCTCCTTCTCCTTCTCCTTCTCCTAAACTATTTGTCAGGTCTTGTCCTTTTTTTCTTCCCGGCGCCTTTTCTCCTAGCACTCCTACTCCTTTACTGACCACGTTGCTGGCGATTCAGCACTCCCACTCAGCATTTTACCCTACATATCCTCCATCTGGCCGGATTTCCCCCAAATGCTTCCTTTAGCAATTTCTTTGACCATGGGGGCAGGAAAGACCTGGGAAGGAGGGAGGAAGGTTTGGAAGCCAAGTAACCAGAGTGAATGACACCTGACAGACCAGCAGCTTATGGACTCCCTGCAGGGACAGCTTGGCTGCCACCTACAGGAGCGATGGCAAGTCAGACTGGCCTGTAGCCTTCAGGCTCGCAGAGACCAGACAGCCCGCTTCTTCGAGGGTGGGGGGTGGGGGTAGGTGGTTGAGGGAGGGGGGCTGGGAGGAGATAGAGGGGGGGGAGGAGAAAGTTGATGCCAAAGGAGTCCGTGGTGCTCCTCTAAGCAGCCAGGGGTCACAGCCCCACCTTCTTCAAGGTTACAAGGGTGGGACTGGGCTGGGCTGGTTGCCTAGCAACACCTCCTCCTCCATTGAAGGCTGTTCTTTGGTAACTTGAACCCCTTGGAGACTGCCCTAGAAGCTCTTGTAACCGGCATGAGGTAGGGGATGGAGGTTGGAAGGAGAGGGTGTGCTAAAGGATAGTACCAGGCTCCTCTGGTTAAGGATCTGCGGCGTTGTCATACCCTTGGCATGGCCCTGCTTATAACTGGAGTCTTTCCTCACATCTGGCTTTGAATGTGACCTGTTCAATTCCCTTTGTGTTCTTGTACTATGTGCTCTTCATCTCAAGAATGGCATGGTCAAAGCCAGAGGGAAATAGCTCCATGACTGCTGCCATATGCTGAGTCAATCCAAGCTTTCCAATTCCTCCCTCAGGGATCTATTTAATGTTTGTAGGTGCTTAGATGATAATTGCAAAAGCAGTCAGGCTATTGGCCTAGGGGTATAATATCTCCTGAGTGAGCAAGGAAGTCACCGAAGCACTAGATAAATCTAGGTATGTTCAATAACACTGGGGAGCTATCATGTCACACTAGCCTATGAACTTGCTATGGAAAAGATGCTCTGTTCCTTCTTGCAATTTTTTTTTTTTTGGGCTTGAATATAGCCAGTTGGGTAGATGGTGGAAACTCCCTCTTCATCTTTATGTAAAATTCCTGCCTCTTCATTTTCCAGCTTTGTGGCAACTCTGGCTCCAAATCAGAAAGGACAGCTGGTTTATTTATGTTTAAATCATAATTCCAGGGACGCCTGGGTGGCTCAGCGGTTGAGCATCTGCCTTCAGCTCAGAGCGTGATCCTACGGTCCTGGGATCGAGTCCCACATCAGGCTCCCTGCATGGAGCCTGCTTCTCCCTCTGCCTGTGTCTCTGCCTGCCTCTCTCTGTGCGTCTCTCATGAATAAATAAATAAAATCTTAAAAAAAGAAAAAGAAATAAATCATAATTCCAGCGTGAGGGGAGACTGCTGTAAATCTAGATGGAGATGAAAAAAATTGAAAGCTGCACATTTAGGCTGCAGCTAGATTACCATTCGATGAGGTGTCATGGACCTTGAACCTGACGGTCATTGCTACTGAGGTGGGGCTATGGCCTGCTTGAATTGGATGGAGCAGGGGGAGTTTTGGGGACTTGGAACAGGCACTTTGCCAGAACTCACTTTGCCTCTGTCCTACCTGTCATCCCCAGGGACCCTTGGGACAGTGGCTTGACAGAGTGCGGTGGGCAGGCAAGCCCATCTTCTTTTAAAGCCCGTGAAATTCCTGGTCAGCTTCGTGGTATTTCCATGTGTTGAAAACATCTTTCCTGGAAATTTAGACACCAAAATGTCCACTAGGATTTCCTCCACTTTAAGAGACAAGAAATTCAATCTTCTCCTTTTTTAGACACATGAGCAGCCAAGGTGATAAAAGCGTCAGCATGACGGAATAGTAGGGTAATAGGAGAAGATTCAAGTTATGGCTCTTGGTCTCAACTTTGACCTTTATGAAGTTGATGAGGCTTCGGTGGGAGAGTGGTGAATTTGCATCATCTGTCCCTGCACTTCTTTGGTTTGGGCAGAGTTGGTTTAAACCATGTGGCACCAAAATCTCTGCCACTAACCTTATGCGTGTCCTAACCCTTGAGTGCTGAGGCCCAGAAAAAGGAAGGGACTTGTCCACAGGTACCCAGCTGGATCAAGACCGTTAGTAGCCCGAAGTGCTGAAAAGATTGTAGCATTTCCCCATATGTAATTCCAAATGAAAGCGATACTAAACCTTCAAATAAGATGTTATTTTGGGGGGTGCCTGGGTGTCTCCGTCGGTTGAGTGCCCAACTGTTGATCTCAGCTCAGGTCTTGATCTCGTGGTTGTGAGTTTGAGCCCCTTGTCAAGCCCCATGTCGAGCCCCACGTTGGGCATGGAGCCTGCTTTAAAAAAAAAGATTAAATGTTATTTTTTGAAGTTAGTAAGAGCCACATGTATGTTGAAATTAAAATGGTTTCTAGATCTTTTCATTCTCTCTTTTGTACTCCTATTGTTGGTGGCCTAAGCCTATACTTAATCTGCCCTTTGAGGAATGTGGCACCTGTTAGGTCACACAGCAGATAAATGCCAGGAAGCATTGGGGCACCTGGGTGGCTCAGTGCCTTTGGCTCCGGTGGTGATCCCAGGGTCCTGGGATCGAGTCCCGCATCAGGCTCCCCGCAGGGGAGCCTGTTCACCAAGAGTCACTGCCCTGGCATTTTCTCCAGCTGGTACCTGTCCAGGATAATGAATGACTCCTGCTACCTTTGCAAACTGAGGGATGCTCTAAAGAATAGCCTCCCTATGGTTTCTGCGGTTGGGACTTGGTGGGTGAGTTGGAGGTGGAGAGAAGGAAGGAAGGTCAACCTTGCATCATGTAGAAAATGGATGTGAGGCAACAGACTCCCTTGTTAAAACATAGTCTCCTTTAAGCTCTGAGTGGGAAATAGCTTAGAAAAAGAATCTTCAGGTGGAAAGGGGGTGGCCAGGTCAGTGACCCTGACTCTGTCTTCTGAAGGTCACTTTTCAGTGGGGTCTTTCCCTCAAAATCCTTCTGTCATCTTTATACTTGCTATTTTCCCTTACAGCTTTTGATCCAATTGTGGACACTCCTTGTCACACACCCACATCATGACTATTTTCTGTTATTATAGCAGAGACTGGATGGCATTTCAAAAGGCACTTTTATTAAAAGCCAAGGAATGAGAAAGTAAAAGTATTACCAAAAATGTATTTGGCATACGCGTTTCCAAGATATGGATTTACTATTCCTCAAAGCTTAAGAAGCCTAACAGGCTTACCAGCTTTGCTGCTCTCTATACCCTTTCTGGGGGCCTCAAATCACCTTATCCTCAGATTATTACCTTCTAGCCTCTTGCAAAGAGGACACAACTTGGGGTCTCATCACCTTTCCCCTCTCACCCTTGTGCTGGGTGCTAAAGACTCAGAGGTAAATAAGACGAAGTCTCTCCCTTCAAAGAGCTCCCACTGGGGGCGCCTGGGTGACTCAGTCTGTGAAACGTCTGACTCTTGATTTCACCTCAGGTCATGATCTCAGGGTTGTGAGATTGAGCCCCGGGTCGGGTTCCAGGCTCAGTGTGGAGTCTGCTTCAGATTCTCTCTCTCTCCCTCTGTCCCTCCTCCCCCACCCTCTCTTTCTCTCTCTCTCTCTCTGTCTCATAAAAAGAGCTCCCACTGCAGGGTGGGTGCCATCTCATTTTCTACCACACCAGCATGTGGTGCCGGGACATCAGGTCCTCTCTTTCTACAGGTGGGAGAGAGCTGATAGCCAGAACCAGGACCCTAGTTCACACCCCAGAGGATTTTCCATTCAGTCTGGCTTGGACCCCAAGCATGGAATTTGGACTTTTTATGGTAACAACAAAAATAAAAACCAAACAGTGACAGGCTGCTACTGTGAATTCAGCAATGCTTTTACATAAATTTGTCGATTTAAAACTGATGGCCTGTCTTTACACATAGGCAGAGTAGTGCTTATTCAGTAGGTGGACAACGCTTGGTGGATCTGGAGACTCACAGACTTGTGACAACTCCACGGCCTTCTTGAGACTTCTTCTCCCAGTTGGAAACCACTGGCCTCAAGTTGATGGCTCAAGCTGCCAGCTCTGCTCTCCACAGATTTCCGTGATTTCACTCAGATAAGCTCTCACTGAAGTTTTCAAGTTGGAGTGCCTTGGGTCGTAATATCTTAATGGACCATGCTACATTCATAATGCCACAAACAGGAGGTGTGTTAACTGAGTGTTTGCATGAGTAGGCTTACAGCAGGATGCTCTGTGTGTGAGGCAGGGGAATCTGAACATGCGTCAAGACCACTAGGCATCAGTCTTTTAACTTGGGAGGTTTGAGCAATCAAGCAGCCCTCTGTTCCTCTCCCTCTCTCTTTTTCTAAAGTGTAAGCTCCTCAATAGAAAGTGAGCCCCTCAAGGGCAGAGATCTTCATCTGTTTTTTTTTTTTAAGATTTTATTTATTTATTTGAGAGAGCGAGAGAGTAAGAGAGAGAAAGCACGAGTGGGGTGAGGGGCAAAGGAAGAAGCGGACTCCCTGCTAAGCAGGGAACCCAATGCGGCTCAGTCCTGGAACTCCAAGATCATGACCTGAGCCAAAGGCAGACACTTAACCAACTGAGCCACCCAGGTGCCCCAGCTTCATCTTTTTTTTTTTTTTTAAGATTTATGTGTTTATTTTAGAGAGAGCAAGCACAGGGAGGGACAGAGAGAGAGGGTAAGAGGAACTTTAGCAGGCTCCTTGCTGAGCTCAGAGCCCGACAAGTGGGGTTCGCTCCCACGACCCTGAGGCCCTGAGACCCCAAGACCAGGACCTGAATCGAAACCAAGAGTCAGGTGTTCAACCGACTACATCATCCTGGGGCTCCGAGATCTTCATCTGTTCTTATTGCTGTTTCTTCAGCCCCTAAAATAGTACTCGGCATCCAATAGGCACTTAATAAATGCCTATTCAGTTCAATCCATCACTTTTTTTCTAGCCATCACATACTTATTTATGTTTTAAGATTTTATTTATTTTTGAGAGAGAGAGTGCACACGAGCAGAGAGGAGGGGCAGAGGGAGAGGCAGAAGCAGACTCCCCGCTGAGCATGGGAGGCTGGATCTCAGGACCCCGGGATCATGATCTGAGCCCAAGGCAGAGGCTTAATGGACTCGGCCACCCAGATGCCCCTGAGCCATCACATATTTATTGAGCACCTGATTCTGAGCCTGGCCCCCGTGCTGGTTTCTGAGGACATACAGCCTAACTGGAATGCAGCCCTAGAGCCCGACGTGGAGAACATCGAATCATGGAACTGCTGTGGAGGCAAGCCTGGGGGTCTAGAGAATGCAGAGGAGGTGCACCTGGCTCAGCTTATAAAAGCCTCCAGGTGGATGTGATGTCTGAGTTCTGAAGCGTGATCTGGAGCCGGCCAGTTGAAAAAGGAGGAGGGAATTCCTGACACAGGTAGTAGCCAGTGCAAGGCCCAGGGTATGTGAGAGGGCCAGTGAGGGGGAGGAGCTAACTCAAGTGATTCAGGGGGATAGTGTGCAAGGGGCCTCGGGACTCAGAATGAGCATCCAGGCGGGAGGTGGGGTGGGGGAAGCCCTCACATCCTGTGTGTGGCCAAGGAGCCGGATACTAGAGAGTCTTGGGAAGGTTAAAGTGAAGTTGTAACTGCAGATTTTCTTGATCTGCATTCAAGTTCTCACTGTCCCTGGGGCAGATGAGACCTGCTTCGCAGAGCCAGATCCTGGGTCCCCTCAAGAAGGTCAGGTCAGGAGGGGTTCCAAGCCACAGTGAGGAAAAAAGAGGGAGAGAAAGCCAGAGTCTACCTGGCCTCTTCTTTTTCGTGGGTGGGGACCCTGGAGGTTTGACGGTATCTTTTATTTTTTCTTTCCAAATAGCATAGATTCTTAAGAATCGCCTGTGATTCATCTAGGGGAAAATCAGAATACTTTTTTCTTTGGAAAATAGGCTTAAAGAGGAAATGAGCTGAAAAAATGATTCACCTGGTTTTATTTTGACTGAAATTTGCTTCTAAGAACAGTGTAATCAACTGCCTGGCATTTATAGTCAGATTCCAAGGATCTTCAAAATAGCCAAACTCATATGAATCCTCCCCAACTAGCAGGCCCCGAGGGGAGTAGTGAGATCTCTCTTACCAACAGGCCTTGGCTTGGACTCTCTCTGTTCTCAGAGGAGGCCATGTATCACAGTTGTCAGCGATTCCCTCACTGGCATTATGTACTCTTACCCCTTTTGATCCGGTAATTCCACTTCCGGGACCTTCTCCTATCAGATATTCTGGGAACAATGTTTGAGGATGCTCACTGCATCTGTTGGTTATTTGGGGAAAAAATAATGTAAACATTCAACAATAGGGACATAGTAATAAATTTGGACAGGTCTGTCTGACAGCTAAGAAAAATCAGGCTTAAAAGAAATGTGTAGTGATGGGGCGGCTGGGTGGTGCAGTCATTTAAGCATTGGACTCTTGGTTTAGGCTGGGGTCATGATCTTGTGGTCCTGGGATGGAGCCTTGAGTCAGGCTCCACACTCAGTGGAGAATCTGTTAATGATTTTTTTCTCTCCCTCTCCCCTTTGTCCCCCCCCCCCCCCACACACACACACTCGCACGCACTCTCTCTCTCAAATAAATAAATCTTAAAAAAACAAAAACAAATGTATAGTGATACATGGAAATGCACAGAATAATGCTAAGTGGAGTCAGGCTCCCTGCTCAGTGGGGAGTCTGCTTCTCCCTCTCCCTCTGTTCCTCCTCCCTGACCGTGCTCACTCTCTCTCTCTCTCTCTCTCTCTTTCAAATAAATAAATAAATAAATAAATAAATAAATATCTTAAAAAATAATGCTAAGTGGAAAGAAAGGCTGGGTATAAAATCGTATATCCAGTATTATCCAAAATAAACCACACATATATGGAAAAGTCACTGGAGGGGCATGTGCCCTAATGTTAACAATGCTTATCTCAGGGTGATAACAATGATAGCAAGAGTAACAGTGGTTATCTTTATGAAATTATGGGAGTGGGTGTTATTTTTTCTCATACCTTTCTTCATTTTTCCAAATTTCCTAAATGAACATGTATTACTTTTAATAAGTAAGAAAAAAAAAACCCAATGAGTGAAGAGGATCTTGGGATTTGGAAGCAGCAGCTGTGGGTGTAGGTCCCACTTGCCTAGCACTTACTAGCTGACTGATGTCTCTGAGCCACACTCCCTTGTCTGTAAAAGGAGGTTAATGCTACCCAGTTCAGAGAGTTGTCGTGAGGATTCAAAATAATGGAAGTAAATTGCCTGGTGCACACACCACGATCATTCTTCCCCACTGACATCTGTTCACTGCCTTGCCAACCAAGGAATGAAAACAATCTTTGGAACTGAAGCTGAGGCACCACTGAGGGTCCCGGCAGCTACGAAATGTTTATTGTCACAGAGAATAGATGGTGCTAGCTGATCACAGGACCCGCCAGACTGGGATGCTAAGGAGGGGTTCTAAAGAAGATGGCAGAGGACGGATGCAGGCCCCACGGCCAGGTAGCATCCCTTGCCTTGGGCAGAGCTTTTATCCAAGTGTCCTGCCAGCTCTGTTCACCTCTTCCCTTGGGATGTCTGCATGGCCCCTGGGTTCACTCGTTGGTTTGACAGAACCAGCTTGCTTTCTGGGTGAGGAAACACCTTCTTACAAGAAACTTATGGGTCCCAAGGTTGTTTCAGTGATGTATATGGCAGTTTGCTTGAAGGTCCCACAGGCCTATCTCTTACCAGCATGGATATGGAGTGAGTAAGCCCTGATTTCATGACCAGGCAGCCTCAAGTTCATGGATACACCTCGGCAGTGTCTACAACATGCCCAAACCACCAGGAACTTCAGTCACCTCCCTGGATAGAATCCTTCATACTGCTTGGCTGATTGCATTTTTCTCATTTTTTAATTACAGACAAAAATATAGACCCTGGCAGCAAATCCAAATGACTTGGGGAGCTTAAACAAAGCACTAATGCGTGGCTCCAACCCATACCAATAAAGCCAAAATTTCTGGGTGATGAGGCCCAGGAACTAGGACATTTAAAAGGTCCCAAGGTGTGCGGTGCCTGAGTGGCTCAGTCAGTTGAGCATCTGCCTTTGGCTCAGGTCAAGATCCTGGGGTCCTGGGATCAAGCCCTGTGTCCCACTCCCTACTTGGTGGGGACTCTGCTTCTCCCTCTCCATCTGCCGCTCTCCCCAGCTCCTGCTCTGTCTCTGTCTCTGCCTCTCTCAAATAAATACATAAAGTCTTTAAAAAAAATCCCTAGGTGGTTCTAACGTGCAGCAGCCAGGGTTGAGAAACACTGTTACGGTATAGATGGCTAAAACTGGAAGAGACCGGGAGAGCAAATTTGTTTGACCACATAGTCCTTGAAAATTACAATATATTGATGGATAATGAGCATGAACTATAACGCAGGTTTAGGTTAAGTGCCAGAAACTGGTCTCACGGATGAATTAGTGGTAAGCAGTAAAAATGCCTTATATATTTTTTACCTTTATAAGAGAACAAAAGAAATTAGAAAAATGAAGCCATTTTATTTTATTAATAGAAGAATATATATTAGGGTAAAGTAAATCATGTTTTATTGTACATTTTTTGGGTTATCAACATGTCATCAAAACCCACTAACATTTTAGATGAAAATGGTACTTTTGTTGTTTTATGTTGTAGCCACTTAATATCACACATGATGTTACTGGGTTGGATCCCTACGTCAGGTCAACCTGAACTTACTTCTCTTTGCAAGAGAATATAAAGAGTCTCCTATACACAGGGTTGTTGGAGTGCAGGGAGGAGGAAAGAAGCTTCCACTTTTTATATTTAGTATTCCAAATTAGGCTATGCCAGAAATCACAAATAGGAGTTGAAATGGTTGCCTCTGAATCAATGCCTAGATCTGATTCCATGCTCTTCCACATTCCCTAATGTGGCACACGATCTCATGCAGGTAGATTATTGATTAATAATAGGGCACAATGGTGAGAACAACTGTACAGATGCGCTTAGCATTTTTTAAACCCATATCTACTTCAACAAATACAATTTACAAGAAAAAGTATTTATCTTCATGTTTTTCCCCTTCATGATCCCAAGTGGAAACAGAGTTTTAGAAAGTGCATCTAGGCTAACAACTGCCCAGAGGAAAGAAGAGGACTGGTCCAAAGGCATCTCCAGGGTTGGTGGCTGCAGTGACTCCCAGTGCAGAAACCCCCCTGTGGCTATTTTGGGGTTCTGGGGCGACCACTTAAGCTGGGAAATGGCAGCCCCTGGGAAATGGCTGGGAAAAGAGGGATAAGGGAGAGGGGCGAATCACGGGGGCACTTTTAGTATCACCCTCCCTGCCGTGATCAGAGGGGGAGGATGCTAAAGGCAACCCCTCTAGTTTGCCTCCCAAGCAGTAACTGAGGCAGAGGGATGACAAACAAGGCAGCAGTGGGGTGCCTGGGTGATGCAGTCCATTAAGTGTCCGACTCTGGTTTCAGCTCAGGTCATGATCTGAGGGTCCTTGAATCGAGCCCCTCATCAGACTCCATGCTTAATGTGGAGTCTGCTTGAGATTCTCTCTCTCCCCCCTGCCCTTTCCACTTGTGCGTGCGCTCTCTCTAACTCTCTCAAATAAATACAAAAAATCTTAAAAAAAAAAAAGAAGAGGCAACAGCCTCTTCAGAGGAATCCGTGTAAGAAGGCTGAGAAGTGTGTTTTCAGGAAGAGTTCCACTCAAAATGGTGCAAATTGAAGAAACAATTCAGTACTAAAAAGTGAGGAAGCTCTATCTCCCAGGAAGCTTTGCTATTAAGAGAGACTCCTATCTTGAGGATTTTGGATAGCTAAGCATCACTGTATTCTAATTTCTAGCCTGTATTACCTCTTGGAATAACAAGTTACATAACTTTACTCCCTGTTGTGAAATAGCACAGTGAAATCTTTTCTCCCATAATTCCGAGTTAATGAAAATGGTAGATTCAGGAAAGAAACGTTATTGACTCACACAGCGGTTTTACATTTGGTGCCTGTTTTTTCCAAACTATCTGATGCACGTGGGGGAGGAGGTGGTGAGGGAGGGGGAAGACACAGTGAAGGTGAGGACTCTTTCCACCCCAGCAAACATATACTGAACTCCTGTTTAGATGCCAGTGGGAGCTGGTAGCATGTATGGCAAATCGGTGTCCTCTCCACGTCAAGGGATGACAAAAAGGGGTGGGAGGGCTCCCTGGATAGACCATTGAGAAAAATCCACCGGCTTTGGTGGAACCTAAAGGAGCTTCCTCCACTTTTTAGGAGCAAAGGCATATTCTCTGAGCACAGCGCTTAGAGAAAGTCATTTGTTCTGGTTATAACTGTTGAAACTAGAACATCCTCTGGGTGGAATGGTTTTTAAGTCACCCTCCCTGGGCATAGTAATTACATAAAGGTGCCCTTCCTCCACATGCACTCAGGGCATTGGGCTTGGCCGGGTTTGGTCCCTAACTTGAGACCCCTTTGGCAGTGCCCTCATAGCCCATACAACTTGCACAACAGTACAGGCAGTCCTTTAGCTCCCAGGGCTGGGTTTCTGGGCACCAGGCATACAGATACATGTAAGAGCTAGACCTTGTTCTTGAGGAATTTATAGAATCCCCCTCCTAACCCCCATCTTCTCTAACTCACCCCATCTGCTGCCAGCTCCACCCATGCTGCATCCCTCCTGGCAGAGCTTCTCTCTGTGGTGACAAAACGTCTACCCTCCAGATGCACAGGCTGCTGTCTGCTCTTGGAGGGGGCTGTGCTGCTCCTGTCTGTGGCTCGAGGCAAAATGTCTACTCTCTGTGATGAACAACAAGGGATAATTGTTTGTCAGGAGGGCTCATTGCTTCTGGGTTCTAGATGGGAAAATGTGGACATCACGTCATACTTCAGTTTAAAACTGTTTAAAAACTGTTGTATTTCATTTAAATGTGCTTTTAAATGGTGAGTTTGGGCATAGCTGAAATATTTTCCCCTTTACTTTTCATGTTCTTTAATAAAGAAAAGCAATTTATCTCTAATCTGGTGATTTAGAGCTTGCTTCAAGGGCTAATTCCTCCCCAGCTCATTGGACGAAGACTGCCAGGCCCAGTGCCAGGTGTTAATACTGAATTGATGAGACTTACCTTTTTTTCTTGAGTCTTAACATTTTGTTAGGAAGACAGTGTGGAAGGAGACAACCCCACTTCAGGCTGCTGGGTCCTATGTGAAAAGCACAGAGTACAGGGGCCATGGAGGCTTCCATAGCCTTTTTCTCTCTTATCTTCCAGAAAACTCCTATTCATCTCTCAAGACTCCCACTAGGACAGTCCTTCCTCTTAACAGCCCTCTCTAACTCCCTCTGCTATGTTTCTGCTGTGCTTTGTTCACTTTTGCAACTCTTGGTTCCTCCAAGTGGCCCAGCTTGGGAGGAGATAGTTGAGGCAGAGACTGCCAAATATGTATTAACCCTTCTTGAATTCATTTTTTAAATTTATTCATTTATTCATGAGAGACACACACACACACACACACAGAGAGAGAGAGAGAGGCAGAGACATAGACAGAGAGAGAAGCAGGCTGCCTGATGGAGAGAAGCTGGGAGCCTGATGTAGGACCCCGGGATCACGACCCAAGCCAAAGGCAGACGCTCAACCACTGAGCCACCCAGGTGCTCCTGAATTCATTTTTATTTCCTTTCCTTCACTGTCTCTTGAAAGTAACAGGACCCTCTTCTTTGGAACTTGCAAGAGCTAGCCTGGCCATTCCTAGGCTTAAGATGACCTGGAAGTTAAAAGTTGGCATTCTCCCTGGAAGAGTTAAAGCCTGTCTTAAAAAGACTGTGGGGATTTGGAAACAAGTGGCCTATGGTGGCCTGTGGATCTTGATAAGTTTAGATGAGTTTGAAGGGTTTCCACCACCACCAGGGAAATCGAAATTACATTAGGTTGTTGTGGGCTTAGTGAAAGGCCTTGAGAGGGAGAGCGAAGCACTGGTCATGAGCCTGTCTTACTTCACTTATTTTGCTCTAGACATAAGCCCAATTCCAGTATTTGAGCCTCTGTTTTCTCTTTGTCTTTTTTCTCTTCAAAAAAAGATTTTATTTATTTATTTATTTGAGAGAGAGAACCAGATGGGGGTGGGGGGAGGGACAGAGGGAGAGGGAAAAGCAGACTCTCCACTGAGCAGGGAGCCTGATGCTGGGCTCGATGCCTGGACTCCGGAATCATGACATGAGCTTAAGGCAGAGGCTTTTTGAATGACTGAGCTACTCAGGCACCCCTTGAGTCTCTGTTTTCTGTTCATTGGGAGGATCAAATTAAATCCTGTATGTGAAAGGCTTTCTATAACTAAAAATTCCCCCTTCCCCCAAAATGTTATGAATTAGCATCCTTGAGAACAGGGAGAGCGGCTGACTCCTCCCTCTTTCCCTAGCATCTAGTTTGGAAGTAGGCACACTGCAAATGTCTGTTGAATGACTAAGTGGCCTTGTAGGAGACAGGTGTTTGTATTGTTTTGAACATTTCCACGATATCTAATAACTCTGTGATCCTGGTTAATGCCCTTAGCTGTTTTGTAATTTCTGACATTACCAACACTCTGAAGCTCGAAACACACGAGAGATGGTTTATAGCCTCTCAAATATTTTTTGCCTGCAGTCAGGAGCTACTTCTGCCCAGTTGACAGTGGTGCCTAGGCTGTGATCTTTCTGTTAAGAGCTCGGGTCCCTCACCAGACTCCTCAAGGGTGGGGGCTGTATCCTATCCATGTTTGTGTTCCCTCAGTGCCTGGGTATTCAGTAAGTGCTCAATACGTATTTGCTGACTATGTTTTTGTACTTCCATTTGACCAGCCATATCAACTCCAGACACCAGAAAATGTGACACATGTCACAAATAGATTACCTTACTTTACTTACTTTAGCACTGAGATGACCCCCCCCCTCCCTTTTTATAAATTAAGGTGCGTTTGGACAAAGAGCCGTGCCTTTTTAAAAGATTTTATTGTTTATTTATTCCTGAGAGACCCAGAGAGAGAGGCAGAGGCATGGGCAGAGGGAGAAGCAGGCTCCCTACCGTAAACCTGAAGCAGAACTCGATCCTGAGACCCGGGATCATGACCTGAGCCGAAGGCAGACACTCAACCACTGAACCACCCAGGCGTCCCCCAAAAACATGGCTTTTAATATTCTTTTAAAAGCTCACTATGTGGGATCCCTGGGTGGCTCAGCGGTTTAGCACCTGCCTTCGGCCCAGGGCATGATCCTGGAGTCCCGAGATCGAGTACCGCATCGGGCATCCTGCGTGGAGCCTGCTTCTCCCTCTGCCTGTGTCTCTGCCTCTCTTTCTCTCTCTGTGTCTCTCATGAGTGAATAAATAAAATCTTAAAAAAAAAAAAGAGGCAGAGCCTGAGCTCTGTCTTAAAAAAATAAAATAAAATAAAATAATAAGTAAAAGCTCACTATGTGCCAGGCCCTATGTGAATCATTAACTCACTTACTACTCGCAACAATTCTGTGATATGGTTACCGGTATATCCCCATTTTCTCAGTGAGGAAACAGGCTCAGAGAAGTGAAGCCAATTTGGCTAAGAGGGGTGGAGTTAAGTTGCAGATCTAGGACTTGAACCTCTGTGCGTATTCCTAGTGACAACAAACGAATGGGGAGTAGGTTGTGCTGAAAGAGAGGAGCAGGAGGAATGTGTTTTTACCACCATCAGGGAGGAGCCGAGATCAGGATAGGATCAGATGGAAGGTTCTCTATTGGGACCCAGGAGATTCAGCAGGACTGTATCTGGTGGGACAAAAAAGAGAATTGAGATTTCTTGGGGGAGCCAGGGAGAGAAAGCAGGACATTGAAATTTTCCCTGTGAAATTAACTAGCATTTTTGCATTTCCTAATTTCTTAAGCACTTTAACGTATGTTATTGCGTATGGTCCTCATGATGGCCCTGTGAGTTATTACTCCTATTTGAGATATGAACAAAATAGATCCAGAGAGATTATAACTGACTTGTCCATGGTGGTGAGTGGGGAGGTTATGAAGTCTATGAAACCATTTGTTCGTTCGATAAGTATTTTCTGAGCACCTACTATGTACCACACATTGTTTTAGGTGCTAGGGATGCAGCAGTAAACAAAACAGACAAAACTCTTTGTCCTCATGGAGCTTACAAGGTAGAGAATCTATGATTTATTTCTTTTCAGTTACTGTCGGTCAGTAATGGATATTGGTTTTGAACTTTGGCTGTGTCATAGAATCATCTGTCACACTTTGGAAAAACCTGATGCCTGGGCCCCACTTCAAGTCAATTAATCAGAATCTCTGGGGGTCAAGCCCAGCCATCAGTGTATGTGTTTGTGTGTGAGAGAGAAACCTGCTCTAGAGGGTTTTAGTGTGCAGTCAAGCTTGAGAAGCATCAGTGGAGAACAGTGGTTCTTAATCTTGGCTGCCCATTAGGATCACCTTGGGAACTTAAAAATATATATACCAGTGTCTGGGCTTCACCTCTGAGACGAATTAAATTAGAATCGCTGCTGTTGTGTCCAGACATTTTTTTTTTTAGATTTTATTTTATTATTTACTTGACAGAGAGAGAGAGGGAGTCAGAGAGAGAGAACAAGTGCACAGTAGGCAGAGGGAGAGAGAGAAGCAGGCTCTCTCCTGAGCAAGGAGTCCAATAAGGGACTTGATCCCAGGACTCTGGGATCATGACCGGAGCCAAAGGCAGACGCTTAACCAACTGAACCACCCAGGTGTCCCTGGACATTTGTGTTTTTAAATGTCGTCCCTTCAAAAAGTGCTACTGAGTTTAGCGTGTGGGGTTTGCATAAAGCACTTGGGACTAAAAACAACTTGGTCCCATGATCTCAGATAGTCTTCTCACCTCTCAAGCATATGGATCATTAGGTTTTCATTCTTTCTATAAATATTTATTTAACACTTACTATGTGTAACCTTGATGAGTCCCTTCCCTTTCCTGAGTCCTGATTCTTCCCTCTGTGTCCCTGAGGCTTATTGCAGCTCAAATAGTCTATAATTCTACTAGGGAGGTTGGGCTGGGAATGTTAATGGCACAGAGGACTCACTCTTGGGACCCAGGTTAAATTATTGATTGTCTTGACCGCACCGTATATTACCGCCAAGAGGTGGAAATTCATGAAAACCCAAAAATGTGTGGGCAGGTCTTTTTTTCCGCGTCAAACAGTCTGTCTACAAGGAGCATATGGACTCTTCTTCCTTCGTCTCTCTCACCGTCTTGCTGACCACGGGGTGGGCAACACAGATGGGCATACAAGGGCAGGACTGGGCCGGGGTGGGGGGGGCAGGAAGCCAGCAGGGTCAGACTGTGAAAGTCAACCAGAGGGAAGAGGAAACAAAAATGTGTGCCTTGCAGATCGCAAGCACCTGGGAGCAGCAGAAGGCGAGCTAGAGGAAGGCAGCCTGCCATTTGACCTAGTTCTCTCTGCACCTACGATCGCTCTGCACTGGCAGAAGAAAGACGATAATGCTAGCTGTTGAGAGGCAGCATGGTTTGCGGAGTGGTTAAGTGCATGGACCCTGGGGCCACTCACCCTGGGTTTGAATCCTCACTTTGTCATTTGCTTTCTTTATGACCCTGGACAAATAGCCTGACATCTCTTGGCATCAGTTTCCCTATCTGTAAGTTAGGGAGCTCCATAATAACACCTACTTCAGAGGTATGTCATAAAGATTACAAGCTTGGCGCACAGTAATTTTTTAAAAATATTTTATTTATTCATTTGAGAGCAAGCGAGTGAGAGAGAGCACGAGCCAGAAGGAGAGGCAGAGGGAGAGGAAGAAGCAGGCTCCCCGCTGAGCAGGGAGCCTGACGTGGGGCTCGATCTCAGGACCTCAGGATCATGATGACCTGAGCCCAAGGCAGACGCTTATCCTACTGAACCACACAGGTGCCCCCACAGTAAATGTTTTTACACAAAAATTATGACTCATGGTTTTAAGTGTCCAGCACTCTACTTGTATTTGCTCCTGAACCTTTACACGAAGTGGGCACTATTTCCCAATTTCATAGATGAAGACATCAAGGCTCAGAGGTGTTGTCACTTGGAAGAAATAACCTATTAGTAAGTCTCAGAGCCAGGATTTGACTCCAGGGGGATTGATTCCTTAGCGCCCACTCAACCACAGGACCGTTCTAATGACACCAGCCACTATCTATCTCCGCCTTGATGCCCACTGATAAAGGAACTGGGCTGGGCCCTGGGGGATGCTGAAAAGAATGAAAGCTGGGTCCTAAAGGAGTTCGCCCCTTAGTTAGGGGCAGCACACATATGTATAGGAAGATCACAATAAAAGGTGCACCATGCCTGGTGCCCCGGGAGTTCAGAGAGTAACCCATGACAGCTTTGTCCTGATGCCCGGCTTAGGGTGGTGTCCTTGACAGACACGGGGAGGCTCTTCTGGACAGAGGGAGCTATATGGGCAAAAGCAAGGAAGTGAAGAAAAGCTGTGGGTGGCATTTGGAGATTTGGGGAAAGCACCTTTCCCCCTCTACCACATTGCAGGAAATTGTTGGGAGGCCTCTCAAATCTGGTGCCAAGGGCAGGAGGTGCCTAGTGCTACTGAGCGTCTTTCTAGGGATGTTATGGAGGAAGATGCTGCAGAAGATAAACTCAGGCTGTCATAAGAACACCATCTAGTCCAAACCCTTCATAGCACAAGTGGGGAAACTGAGGCCCAGAGAGGTGAAAGGATTAGGCCCAGCAAGGCAGATTAAACTGGGCAGGCTTTGTCAAGCCAGTATTTCTGCCATGCAGTGATGCAGAAGAGAGCCTGGGCCATTTACTGGCAGTGTCATTCTGTAGCACCCAAGTGTACTATAGCACCCAGTAGTCTTCAGAACATGCTTCCAAGTTTTCTGCCTTATTTAACTCCCCATACTGTCAGAGATTAAGAGTTGAACATGAGGCTTGGCAGACACGCCACGGAGGCAACACAGGGCGAGTTGAAAGAAGATAGGGCAGGGACCTAAAGTGAAAGTGACCCCCTTGGGACATTGGAGTTCCCGGCCTTTTCCAGAATATTATTTTTAAATGCTTCAGATAAGGTAGACTTACAAAGGAAAACAATTGTACAGAAATACAGTTACCAAAATATTGTTTAAACAGTGATATGGTAATATACATGTTTCTTTGCTAACACCTTTTAAATTACAAGATCTAACAGCAATGCTAATGATTACGATAATTTTCAAAGAGTGTAAGTGAAATGCTGAGATACCCTGCAACAATTGTCATATGATATGTAAATCTCTGTGATTTCTTTTTTTTTTTTTAAGATTTTATTTGTTGGGATGCCTGGGTGGCTCAGCGGTTGAGCGTCTGCCTTTGGCTCAGGGCGTGATCCCGGGATTCGGGATCGAGTCCCACAGTGGGCTCCTTGGCAGGAAGTCTGCTTCTCTCTCTGTCTGTGTCTCTGTCTCTGTCTCTGTCCCTGTCTCTCTCTCTCTCTCCCTCATGAACAAATAAATAAAATCTTTAAAAATTTTTATTTGTTTGAGAGAGAGTGACTGAGAAAGAGAGAGTGAGCAAGCATGAGCACAAGCAAAGGGAAGGGCAGAAGGAGAGGGAGAAGCAGATGCCCTGCTGAATGGGGAGCCTGATGCGGGGCTCCATCCCAGGACCCTGGGATCATGACCTGAACCGAAGGCAGACACTTAACCGACTGAGCCACCCAGGCACCCTGTAAATCTCTGTGATTTCTGTTATTGATAAAGTCACAAGTACTGCTAGCACTTTTGCAGCTTGTCACCTACACTCATCATTTCAATTAGAAGTTAATGGATGACTGAGTTGGTTAAGCCTCTGCCTTTGGCTGAAGTCATGGTTCCAGGGTCCTGAGATCGAGCCCCATGTTGGGCTCCCTGTTCAGTGAAGAGTCTGCTTTTCCCTCTCCCTCTGCCTGCCGCTCCCCCTACTTGTACTCTCTCTGTCAAATAAATAAATACAATCTTTAAAAAAAGAAAAAGTTAATAGAAATAAAGAGGTAATTTTTTTCCATAGGCCTCCTGAGCTGTCTGCATGTAACTAACTCTTGGGGGTCTGTGGGCCCCAGGTGAAGAATCCCTGCACTAAGGCAAAGCAGATGCTGGAGAACCAACCCAGTGTGGGATCTTAATTCTGCTCTAGGAACCGAAACTACATTCAAGATCATGTGTGCCTGTGGACACATGAGCGGGTGGCTGTCATTAGTACTTCTATCCAAATAGTTCTGGCTCTCCTTCCAGGCACATGACAGAACTGTACCTCCTCGCTCCCTTGCTGTTAGGTGTGGCCATGTAACTTGCTTGGGCCAGTGTAATATGTCACTCTCCTCCTCTAAAGCCTCTCGTGGCTCTTCGTTACGCTCGGGGTAGATTCCACATTCCTTATCATGATCTGCCAGGCTGTCTCTTCTGCCAAGCTCTCAGACGTTGGCTCTCACCACTTTCACTCAGGCCCACTACACTGGCCTTATTTCTCTTCCTAATCCAAGTTGATTCATGCTTCAGGATCCTTCTGGCTGGAACACTCATCCCCCAAATCTTGGTATGAGCAGCTCATTCCTGACGTTTAGAATTCACTTTCCATGTTCACACCTGTTTTAAAATGACAGCTTTCTTGAGATATAATTCACACACCATACAACTGCCTGATTTATTTTTTAAAGATTTTATTTATGTATGTATGTATGTATGTATGTATGTATGTATTTATTTATTTATTTATTTATTTATTTATTTATTTATTTCAGAGAGACCGAGAGCTCAAGTGCAAGAGAGAGAAAGCATGAGTGGCGGGGAGGGGCTAGGTGAGGAGCAGAGGGAGAAGCAGACTCCCTGCTGAGCAGGGAGCCTGATGATGCCAAGCTCGATCGCAGCATCCTGGGATCATGACCTGAGCTGAAGGCAGACACTTAACCGACTGAGCCACCCAGGTGCCCCAATTCCCTGATTTGAAGCATACAATGAGCTGGGCTACCACCAGCATGATTGATTTTAGGACATTTTCATTCCCCCTTCGCCGTTACCTCCCAATTCCTCATCCCCACCCCCAGCCTCTGGTAATCCCCAATCTACTTTTTGTTTCTGTAAATGTGACTATGCTGAACATGTCATGTAAATGGAATCTTATGATATGTGGCCTTTGGTGTCTTGCTTCTTTCACTTAGCATGAGATTTTCAAGGCTCATCCATATTTTAGCATATCTCAGTGCTCCATTCCATTGTATGGTTACACCATGGTTGGCTTATCCACTCATACAGGAAGGACATTTGGGTTGTTTCTATATTTTGGCCATTATGAATAACGCTGCTATGAACACTCATGCTCAAAATTTTGCATCAACATGTGCTTTCATTTCTCTTGGGTATAAACCTAGGAATGGAATTTCTGGGTCATATGGTAACTATGTTTAGCCTTCCAAAGAACTGCCAGCCTCTTTTTCACAGAGGATGCACCATTTTACATTCCCACCAGCAATATATGAGGCTACCAATTCTCTATATTCTCACTATTTCCCTACATCCAGTTTCTCTATATCCTTGGTATTTTCCTTCTTCTTCTTCTTTTGTTTTTTTTTACAGCCATCCTAGTGACTGTAAAGTGATATCTAATTAGGGTTTTGACTTGCATTTCCCTAATGACTAACGATGCTGAGCATTTTTTCATGTGCTTAGTAGCCGTTGTATATGTTTTTGAAGAAACACCTATTCAAGTCTTTTGCCCATTTTTGAGTTGGATTGTTTGTTATTTTGCTGTGGAATTATCATTATTTAGGTATTCTTGATATGAATCCCTCCTTGTCAGACATGTGATTTGTAAATATTTTCTCCCATTCTCTTGGTTGCCCTTGCATCATCTTGATAATGTCCTTTGGTGTACAAAAGTTTTTAATTTTGATGATTTCCAGTTTATCTTTTTTTTTTTTTTTTTTTGGTTTCTCGTCCTTTTGGTGTCATATGGGAAACCGTTGTTTCTAATCCAAAGATACTGATTTATATTTACGTTACCTTCTAAGAGTTTTATAGTCTAGCTCTTACATTTAGGTCTTTGATCCATTTTGAGTTGGTTTTTGTATATGGTGTGAGGTAATGATCTAATTTCATTCCTTTGCATGTGGATATCTCATGTTGTCTCAGCATCTTTTGTTGAAGAGATTGTTCTTTCCCCCATTGAATGGTATTAATACTGTCGTCAAATATCCATTGACCACAGGTGTGTGGGTTTGTTTCTGGACTCTCAATTCTATTTCACTGATCTATGTGTGTGTTCTTATGCCAGTACCACCCTTGTTTGATTACTATACCTTTGTAGTAAGTGTTGAAATTGAGAAGTGTTATTCCTCCAACTTTGTTTTTCTTTTCCAAGATTGTTTTGACTATTCTGGGTCCCTTGCATTTCCATATGAATTTTAAGATCAGTTTGTCCATTTCTGCAACACTGGCTTATTTTTGCCCAGCTTTTTACTATGTATCAAGGATATCCACATTCATTTATTCATTCAACAAATACTGATTAAACACGTACCATGTTCCAGGTACTGTGTCAGGTGCTTGGGGGCACCATGATGAGCAAAAATAGCCATGACCCTTGCTTTGAGAGAGCTAAGAATCTAGTGGGAGAGGCGGGCATTAATCAAATAATCACCCAAACAAATTTAAAATGAAGAACAGGAAGAGTTGACCTTAGTCTCAGGAGATCAAAGAAATCTCTCCTGGTGAAACCAACAATTAGGAAGGTGCCTAGAGCTGGAGGGGGCTTGGGGAAAGTATTGCAGGCAAGGAGAACACGATGTACAAAGGCTTTATGGCAGGAGGGAACATGGTGCGTTCAGTGAACTGCAAGGAGGCAAGTATGGTGAAGCACAAGGAAGTAAGAGAGCCATGTAAGAGTAGCCAGTCCCATGGGGTCTTGTGGGCTGTGGATGAAGTCCTGAGATTTTATCCTAAGAACAACAGGAAGCTATCGAAGCAGAGAAGTAACATGATCTGATTTTGATTTCAAAATGTTCCCTCTGACTGCTGTGCAGAGAGTGGACTGGAGGGGGATGGGCAAGAGCAGAGCCAGTTAGGAGGATATTACGATAGTCTGAGAGAGAAATCATGGTTTTGATGAGAGTGGTGGTGGTGACCCTGGAGAGAAAGTGGACAGATTCACAGATACCAAAGGAATTGAGGGTTTGGAGACAGCCCTCAGTCAGGGAGGCGACAGGGTTTGTGACTTCAGTGACAGTGTCGGAAGGGGTGGTCTTCACCAAGATAAAGAACACTGGAGTGAGGGCAGCTTTGAGGAAGGGGTTAGTGTCATTGAGTTTGAGGTGCCTCACAGACGTCGTTGAGTTATTTGATCCTTGACAAATCATTTCTATGAGGAAGGTATAAAACCCTTGTCTTCATTTTGCAGATGAGTAAACTGAGTACCCCAGAGGTAATCGTGGCTTGTCCAAGGCTGGGCAGTCAGTAAATGGCAAGGCCAGATCAGAACCCCGTTGTTCTAAGAACAACCGCATGCTCTTTCTTTTCTGTGAGATTAGAGCGGACTCTCTGGAAAGGTCCATCATCCCGAGTAGTTTCAAATAATCAGAGGGAGTCAGTGCTAGGACTTCTCCCCCCTCCCCTTACCAAGTGTTTCCCAAACCTCAAAGCCTATGCTCTCAGGGAAGCTTTAGCCTCCTTTTTCCAAACATTCATTTCCACCAAGCTCACTCCAGGAGTGTTTAGAGCTCCCAAGTGCCTGATTCCTTGACCCAGATTTGCTGTCTGCATGGTCTCCTTTCCCAGTGAGGTCACCCAATCCTAAAGTCTTCCTGCTTCCCTGCTGTCATATACTTGTCTCAGAGGTGTCTCCTGTGGTTATAGACAAGGGTCACCTGCTGGTGGTCAATGTACGGAAAGCTGAAATGCTGAGATATCGAGCCACGAGGTGGATGACAGAAAAATTAACAGCGATTAACAAGTCAAGGCGTACTCAAATTTTTTTGTGTGTCAAGTAGAGGAGTGTGAGAAGGAATTGAGCAGGTGGCAGGAAATGGGATGGAATGAGAAACCAGGTGAAAGGAAAACAAATACATAAATTCAAGGGGTAGGAGGAAGAGAAAATAAAGTGGTTAAAGGCATAGGTTAGGGAGGATACATCCTAGTTTTAAATCAGGGCTCTGACATTTACTAGCTGTGTGATCTTAGGCAAGTTACTGAATGTCTCTAAGTGGAGATAAAATAGTACTCACTTTATGGGGTTTGTGTAAGGATTATGGAGAGAGAGTGTGTGTGATGTTCTTGCCGCAGCGCCTGGCATGTGAAAAGCTCTAGATCACTGTCAGCTGTTCTGATTGTGCAAGCCCCCCTCATTTTTCCCACCTCTGCTTCCCCCAGCTGCGCCCAGGCAGGTTCCCTATGGCCAGCTTGGTTCACCATACCAGCCACTGAGCCAACCCTGCCTGAAGCAGAGAATATCCCATCAGCCTCTGCAGACCCAGGAGCTGGAGAGCCTGTGACAGCAGCTGGGGTCCTGTATTGGTCCCTCGTTCTCCTTGCTGCCAATTTGATATGAGATTAGGTGTCTCTAAGAGCCACCCTTGCAGACCCATATGTTACCTCTAAGTTGTTTCCTCTTCCCTTCCTCTCCTTCCCCCTACCTGCCTCCCCCATCCTATTGATTCGTATTCCCAAATTCTACACAGTCACCCTGCTTTTGTACTCCAGCCGCCCCCTTCCCTGTTGGGACTGAAGTCCTGTCCAGTCCTGGTCAAGGTACAGATTGCTTGACTGCTGAGCAGTCTGCCTGCTTGATTTATTTAATCAATGTGGTGCCCCTGCCCGAGGCATACAGAAGCAGGTCTGTTCATGGTACCCTCTGAGCACTATGCCTCACTCAGCCAGCTCCCTTCTCCTTCTAGCACAGTGGTTAAGGAAATCATTTGGGGCCCCAGATTTCTCTGGGAATCACCTGAGGACATAATACCCGCCTGAGAAATCCGCAGGAATTCAGTGTATCAGTCAGGATAGGATAAGTTATGCTGCAGTAACAGTCTTTAATTCTCACTCACAGGAACTTTCCAAGGTGGATGTAGGGGAGACGGCTCTGTTCATCAGTCCCTCAGCAATCTGGGTTGGTGGGAGTTCCCTTTTGAACATGCTTCCATAACTGCTACAGCAGGAAAAGGGGCATATCATCTGACTTACATTTTCAAAAAAATCCCCCTCACTGCTGTGTAGAGAATGGACTGTGGGGCAGCAAGGGCAGAAGCAGGGAGACCAATGATCAGGCTTGGGGCTTGGTCTGGGTTAGAAGTGATGGTGACTTAAAAAAGAAAAAAATTTTGATAGTGACTTGAACCCCACTGATGGCCATGAAAGAAGGGAGAAATGCAGGGATTGGGGATATAGTTTGGAGTGAAGCAGACAGGATTTTCTGATGGGTTGGATAACTAGAGTAAGGAGGATAAGGCAAGGATGACTGCTAGGTTTTTGGCTTGAACATATGGGTGGGGGTGTCTGTTCTCAACTGACATTGAAGCTGCAGAATCCTTGGAATTATCAAGACATATCTTGGTGACAACTGAAAGGAGCCTCAGCTTGGAGTCCTTAAGGGTGCCCCTCCAGGTGTTTTATTTATTCATGAGAGACACAGAGAGAGGCAGAGACATAGGCAGAGGGAGAAGCAGGCTCCCTGTGGGGAGCCCGATGTGGCACTTGATCCCAGGACTGTGGGATCACGACCTGAGCCAAAGGCAGATGCCCAACCACGGAGCCACCCAGGTTCCCCTCTTCCAGCTGTTTTGTAAAGGTTTAAGTAGCAAGACCTTTTCTGTGTTTTTTTTTTCAGGAGAGCTCTTTGATCATGGACACACAGGCCTGTACACCTGTATGCCCACATGTTCACAAACACACACACACACACACACACACACACACCACAAACCACTGTAGCAGTTCTTTCTAGACCTCACACAGCAGTAGTCCTGGGGGTCCTTCAAACTCTTTAACCTGTCCCTGTCAGAATCTATGTTTCTGATAGGAATGGACTTGTTGCTAAATATTTTTAGTTGGAAAACAAGAGCTACAGCCTTTCGGGGCCTCCCTCTGGGCAGCAGCTCCTTTGCTCCTGGGAGGAGGTCAGCAACAATGAGAGACCCAGGCAGTCCAGAGAGCCTTGTGCCTGTCAAAGTGGTCTCCAGCTTTGAGAAATGTGAAAACCATAGCAGCGGCACATTTATTAAGCTAAATGCACCCGATCCAGAGTCACAGTCTGTGGTTAAGTATAATTGCTAGCTAAATGCGTGGCCTGTTGCCTGGGCAGCTCGTTAGAGGGAGAGAGAGTGGTAGAAGACTGGAAATAAAATGAATGAGGCTTGGCCACTGACCAGTTGGTTCCAGGCAGAGTCAGTTCTGACCGAGCTGGGTTTCACAGTTCAGTGTTTTCAGGGCTTCAGGGTGGGACTTTGCATCAGTGGTGCAAACAGATACTAATGGGCTCGATTCAGATGCTGGTGGCCAAACTCCTCTGTAAAGGCCAGCAAGAACTTATTAAACTCAACAGCAAAGAAACAAACAATACAATCATGAAATGGGCAAAAGACATGAACAGGAATTTCACCAAAGAAGACATACACATGGCCAACAAGCACATGAGAAAATGCTCCATATCACTTGCCATCAGGGAAATGCAAATCAAAACCACAATGAGATACCACCTCACACCAGTGAGAATGGGGAAAATTAACAAGACAGGAAACAACAAATGTTGGAGAGGATGTGGAGAAAGGGGAACCCTCTTGCACTGTTGGTGGGAATGTGAACTGGTGCAGTCACTCTGGAAAACTGTGTGGAGGCTCCTCAAAGAGTTAAAAATAGAGCTACCCTATGACCCAGCAATTGCACCACTGGGGATTTACCCCAGAGATACAGATGCAGTAAAAAGCCGAGACACCTACACCTCAATGTTTATAGCAGCAATGTCCACAGTAGCCAAACTGTGGAAGGAGCCTCGGTGTCCACCGACAGATGAATGGATAAAGAAGATGTGGTATATGTATACAATGGAATATTACTCAGCCATTAGAAAGGACGAATACTCACCATTTGCTTTGACATGGATGGAACTGGAGGGTATTATGCTAAATGAAGTAAGTCAATCAGAGAAAGACAATCATTACATGGTTTTACCCATATGGGGAATATAAAAAATAATTAAAGGGATCATAGGGGAAAGGAGAGAAAGTGAGTGGGAAAAATCAGAGAGGGTGACAGAACATAAGAGACTCCTAACTCTGGGGAACGAACAAGGGGTAGTGGGAGGGGTGGTGGACGGGGGTGGGGGGAATGGGGAGAATGGGTTACGGGCACTGAGGTGGGCACTTGACAGCATAAGCACTGGGTGTTATACTATATGTTGACAAATCGAACTCCAAAAAAAAAAAAAAAAAAAAACTCCAAAAAAAAAAAAAAAAAAAGGCCGGCAAGCAGTCTCCTGGGCCTCACAGGCCAGACTGGGAAGTGCCTCTTTGCTAGGAAAAGCCTAGGGGATTTGTGAGGGGCCAGAGGCTTCTCATAAGTAGGAACTAGGCTTCTGTGGAGGGAAAGGAGTCTCCCCGCTGCCTGGGAAGGGGAAGCATGTGTGAGGTGCCTCTCTTCCTTCCCACCACAATTGTCTGTGTCCCTCCCCTCCTAGGGATTCTGAAAGCCAAGTGTCACTAGGAGCGTTTTTACAGAGATAAAAGGATTGTAGTTACATACAGCTTTTATGAGGTAAGCATCATTCCCCCCATATTACAGAGGGGAAAAATGGAAAGAGAGGAAGCAGTCATTTATTTGCCTGAGGCTACACACCAACCAGGTGGCTGAGCTGGGTTTAGACTCCAGGCTCTCTGATTCTTGGCACTTGATGACACGATGCTTCTTCCTGGGCATGGTGACAGGCAGGCTGTTCTCCCAAGGCCAGAGATGGGAGCAGGAGGCCTCCCTCCCTGCTCTCCACCTACCACCTGTCAGTCAGCCTGGGGCCTGGGTGACCTTCGGGGTTCTTTCCAGCCCTGCCGATCAACAGCTCTCCGAATCCCTGGACCTGTTTCTCATCCGGAAACTTAGGCAGTGGATTGTCAGATGAACTCTAAGGGGCCCGCCAGCCCGGACAATTCATTCTATCGACCTGGAAGGGGCAAAGAGCCCAGCCGTTTTCAGCATGTGATGCATTGAAGCTTAGGGAATCTCAGAGATGTTTCAGGGACTGCCGTGAGGAGTTCTGATCCTGTCTTATATTTTGGAGATCTACAGGTAACTTTGTTTGCCAAAAGGTGCAGCTTCTAAAAACAAGCAAATAAACAAAAACGAGCAAAATAAAACACCTCACAGCCCCTGAACCAGACGGTGAATGAGAGATAAGGTTGAACGAAGGCATCCGCTGGCAATGAGAGTGGTGTGGCAATGAGTGTGGTGGTGGTATGTGTGTGTGATGGCGGGGGCGGGGAGCAGGGTGGGGTGGGGTGGGGTGGGGTGGCGTGGGGTGGGAAGTATGGACTGGAAGGGAAAAGAGGAAAACCAAAACAAGAGGGGAAAAATTAAACAAGATTAGCTTTTTAGTTCCAGCAAGTTGCCATTTTGAGGAAAGGGGGAAACTCTGAGAAATGACAGGGGCATCCTGGCTGGTGAGTGCCTGCTTTGTCCCAGAGTTCTGCTCACGAGGTCTCACTCACAGAGTGCTTGTACAACCCCTTTGGTTCTAAGCATTCTGCGTTCCTATTTTAAAGGTGAAAGTACTGAGGCTCAGAGAAAGAAAATGACTTATCCAAGGTCATGTAGCAAGTAAATTGTACTGCTCAGATTCAAATCCAGCTCTGTTTGACCTCGAACCCACAGCCTCTCCCATTAGAATCACACTTCCTAGGAGAGGGTCGAGGAGTTACAGGTCAATGGGGACCAGGGGACCTGTAGCGCCTTCCTTTGGCGGCAGGGAGAGTAGGAGGATCTGTAGAGAAGCAGCAAGCAGAATTCACGTTCTTGGTGATTAAGGGACTCGAAAGAGGGGACGGTTGTGAGAAGCAGAGAACAAGGGGAAGAGAAACAACAGAGCTGGAGAGTCAGAGCTAGGCCAGGAAGGGTCTGGACGTGGGCCTGCACAGAAGGGTTTAGAACCCCTTAGGACCTGTGTCCTTGACTAGATCAATTTAGACTTGCATTATGCTGTGTAATTCAGAATTGCTGGTTGCATCCCAAGATCATCACACTTGTGACTAAGTATTTTACCCCGACTTATCAATTGAACAATATAACAAACATGCCTGAACCCATCACTTTCAAACCATGATCTAGAACGTTGCCAGTAATTTACATTTACCAATGTGCTAAATATTTTTTTGTGGGTCTGAGAAACAATTGTCTTTCTTATCAGTGCTGTGGCTATGGTTTCCCTTCCCTGATAATGACAAGCCCCAAAGGGAAGATCTAGCTTATGTACAGGTCAGGATCAGCTAGGTTATGCTGTGGTAATGGGCAACCCAGAATCTTAGTAGCTCTTTTTTTTTTTTTTTTTTTTTTTTTTAATATTTTTTTTCAACTTTTATTTATTTATGATAGTCACAGAGAGAGAGAGAGAGAGGCAGAGACACAGGCCGAGGGAGAAGCAGGCTCCATGCACCGGGAGCCCGATGCGGGATTCGATCCCGGGTCTCCAGGATCGCGCCCTGGGCCAAAGGCAGGCGCCAAACCGCTGCGCCACCCAGGGATCCCTCTTAGTAGCTCTTAACAACAAAGGTTCATTCCTTATTCTTGCTACATGTCTATATTGAGTAGCTGGGAGATCTACTCCTTGTCTTTTTACCTCAAAACCCAGGTGGTCAGAGAAGCCATCATTCAAACTTTGCTGGTTACCCATGCCAAAGGGAAAGAGAACTCTGTGGGGCCTCCCACTGGCATTGAAACGTTTCAGCCTGGAAGTGACCTATTTGGCTTTTGTGCACCTATTTCCCAGCGAGGACCCCTTTCTCTTTGGAAGTTCCCATCTTGCTCTACCCATTTCCATATCTGTCTTTCACAGGCTCAAAGCCCAAGATGGCAGCTGACCATAGGGTCTGGCTGGCATCTTACATGTGGGCTCACTTTGGCTTTTTCTCCTGCCAGGCATGATTTCTCAGGTAATCAAGGAGCTGGCACTTGAGTTGACAGTGGCGAGACTGGATTTTGTGCAGAGTGGTAAGGGGAGGAGAGATGGGCTGAGTGAGTCATTATTGTTATTTCCGTTGTGTTCCCATTGATCTCATAAGACTCTTAAAGACTATTACTTAGTCAGTAACTAAGACATAACTAGACTCTGGTTCTAAAAGCCAAGGGGTAACCTAAACTCATAATGCACAGAAATGGAAATGGAATGTCCAGGAAATGGAATGAAGAGGGAGCACCAGCTCCTGGCCATACTTCTGGAAAGTGAGGTCTAGCCTGATAGCCCAGGATACATGTCCTTGGTCTCAAGTCTCCGCATCATGAGGGCACTTCTGCAGACCACTGAGGATGCTCTGGAGAAAGGAGAGGAGAGTTTGGGCATGAATTTTACATACACAGCATTCACCAAACCGTGCCAGGATTAGGTGGGGTGCAGAGGTGGGCAAGACAGACAGTGTCACTGGCCTCACAGAATTTACAGTCTAGTGGGGGAAGAAAATGATTAAATAAATGGTAGAGGGGATGAGAAGTGCTCTGACAAGGATAAGTTCAGGGTAGTAAAGGAATAGCACCTGAGCTAGATGTGGGGGGTCAAGGGAGGCTTGGGAGTAGCCCCTCATCTAGGCAGAGAACTGAAGAATAAGAAGGTGTTAGGTAGGTGAGGGCGGGCAGGAAGGAGGAAAGTTGCGGAAAGTTAGGAGGTGGAGGGGGAGAAGGTCTGAGCCTAGAGAGGCAGGCAGAGACTAGATCATGAAGGACGCTGTGGATGCCATGTGGAGGGGCTTGGGCATTATCCTGAGGGCAGCAGGGAGCTCTGGAATGGTTGGCCATTTGGTTATGCTGTCACCATGGAAGCAGTGTGGAAGATGGCTTGGGATGGGTTCAGGTGAGAGGGGATAGTGACTGGTGAAGATAGCTAGAATGGGGCTGGAGAGAAATGGATGGATCTGAGGCACATTTAGAAGGCAGACAGATAACATGAATAGACATACGTGGACAGTACAGGAAAATCAGGAGTTGAGAACTTAGGTTTCTGGCCTGTACAACTGGATAGCAGTGATAGCAGTAGAGTGTGATGACTAAGAGCGGTGGCTCTGATGACTGACTGCCTGGGTTTGAATCCCAGATCTGTCACTGACTATCTGTGTGACCTTGGACAAGCTCCTTAACCTCTTCAGTTCCCCTGCCTGTAGAACGAGGGTATTAATATCACGTGCCTTATAATGATTAAGTGAAGCAGTACATAAAGCACTTTGAACCACGTCTGGAGCATGAGAAGTGTTCAATAAATGTTAGCAATTATTATAGACAACAAGGAAGAGGAATAGACTTCATGGAAATGATGATGAGTTCAATTCTAGGCATGCCAACTTTAGGGTGTCTGTGGGACACTCAGGTGGAAATTGGCTATATAAGTCTGTGGCTCAGGAGATATTTGGGCTAGAAATATGTATATGAGAGTCATAAGCTTATAGAGATAGTAATTGAAGGCTTGGGAGGTTTTTTCCGGGGGAGGGTAGAGGGAGAGAGAGAGAGAGAGAGAGAGAGAGAGAGAGAGAGAGAATACCAAGCAGACTCCCCACTGAGTGCAGAGCCTGATGGAGGGCTGGATCCTACGACCCTGAGATCATGACCTGAGCTGAAGTCAAGAGTCAGATACTCAACCGACTGAGCGACCCAGGTGCCCCGAAACCCTGGGAGGTTTGGCAGGGAGAATTTGTAGAGAAGAAAAGGAGGCTATGAGCAAACCTCAGCTTTTGTCGGATGGACAGAGGGAAAAGGAGCACAATGAGGAGGCTGAGCAGCAGCCTGAGAGTCAGGAGACGAACCAGGGGAAGGGCACACCATCGCAGAGGCCAAGACGAGTGAATGTTTCACAATGGAGGCAGTGGCCAGTGGCAGCAATGCTTTGGAGAGGCTTATGTAAGAGGAGATCTGAGAAACGACAATGGCGCTTAGCTACAAGGAGATCATTGGTGACAATAGTTTTCATGGAATGATACAACAGGATGTCAGACTAGACTACATTGGGTTGAAGAGCGGGAGTGAGGAAATGGAGATAGCAAGTGCAGACAGCTCTTTCCAGAAGTTTGTCTGTGAAAAGGAAGTGAGAACGGATTACTGAGGGTTATGGGGAGAGAGAGGGCGTCCTTCAGTGCCGATGGAGATGAGGCCAGGCAGACAATGGAGGGTGGAAAATGGGAGGTACAGGGGCGAGGGGAGGCAATTGAGGCTTGAGGGGGCTGAAATGGAGAGGAGATGGAATGCAGAGTGCAGGTGAGGAGGTCTGCCTCAGGCAGGAATCATTACAGGGAAGGAGGAAAGTATGGATGTGGTGAGTGAGCTTGTAGATTTCCCTGTGGAATGTTCCTGCCTTGTGGCTTTTCTTTTTTTTTTTTTTTTCTTTGAAATCAGGTGAGGGGAGGGACACCTAGGTGGCTCAGTGGTTGAGTGTCTGCTTTCAGCTCAGGGCGTGATCTCGGGGGGGGGGGGGGGGGGGGGGCGGTGGTGGCGGTGGCGGCAATCGAGTCCTGCAACAGGAGCCTGCTTCTCCCTCTGCCTGTGTCTCTGCCTCTCTCTGTGTGTCTCTCATGAATAAATAAACATTTTTATTTATTTATGATAGTCACAGAGACAGAGAGAGAGAGAGAGAGAGAGGCAGAGACACAGGCAGAGGGAGAAGCAGGCTCCATGCACCGGGAGCCCGATGTGGGATTCGATCCCGGGTCTCCAGGATCGCGCCCTGGGCCAAAGGCAGGCGCCAAACCGCTGCGCCACCCAGGGATCCCTCTCATGAATAAATAAATAAAAACTTAAGAAAAAGAAAAATAAATCAGGTGAGGGGGACGTGTGGTAAGGCTGAAAGTTTGTGGATGATAGTGGAGGCCGTGGTGCTCGGAGAGCCACTGGAGAGAATGGGAGAGAGAGCCCAACCGGGACTCAAGGAAAGGTTGCCCAGCCACACTGATGGCCCAGTGGAGGTCGAGACTCTGCATTTATAGTGTTTTCCATCTGCAAGGTTGGGGTGTTTTCTCCAAGCAGTGCTTAGCAGTCCCGGGGGAGGAGTAGAAAGGGTAGATATTTGGATTGATTTAAAGGCTTACGAATTCACAAGGCGGACATGCTGAATCAGAAAGATGAGGATATTGGCAAGTGAGTAGTTAAAATGATTGCCCTGTAATTCCCCTGCTCTTCAATTCAGAAGCTCCCCCTCCCGCTTTCAGAAGTTCCCCCTTTTCTCTACTCTATGTCATAGCTTCTGCTTCATTCAAGGCTCTTATACCACCTCATGGCTTCTGCCTCGTGTGTGTGTGTGTGTGTGTGTGTGTGTGTGTGTGTGTGTGCGCGCGCTTCTGCCCCCCTTTATGGACCAAGGACCCTCTCGTGTCTCATGTTCAGCTTCCACAGGAGAGCCTATCTGAGTGATTCCGTTATTCATTAGCTCCTATGTTTGGCAGCTAGCTCAGGCTGCTGGCCAACCTATGGGTTGACTCTGCCCTGAGTCAGGGACCTACGTCTGGTCCATCCAGCTGTATCTAACATCAACATTCTTCAGAAGGTGCAGTGAGTAAGACAAGCAGAGTGGGTGAGAATGGAGGCTCTGGAGCCAGACGCCTAGGCTCAAATCCAGGCTGTTCCACTTACCGTGTGACCTTGGGCAATTTGCTTCACCTCCCTGATACGTAGTTTCCTCATGTCTTAAAAGGATTCAGTGAGGGACGCCTGGGTGGCTCAGCGGTTGAGCGTCTGTCTTTGGCTCAGGACGTGATCCCGGGGTCCTGGGATGGAGTCTCACATCAGGCTCCCTGTGATGAGCCTGCTTCTCCCTCTGCCTATGTCTCTACCTCTCTCATGAATAAATACGTAAAATCTTAAAAAAAAAAGAAGGATTCAGTGAGAGTACTTGCCCCAGAAGATCTTTGTGCTAATGAAATAAGATAATAAGTGAAAAGTACCTGGTACAGTACCCGGCACATAGTTATTTCCCTGTAAGGATTATGTGTTAGTAGTATTATTACTGTTATGGTCATTTTACTGTGAAGGCAGGGCACTTAGGGCCTCATAGGCTTTTGGACAAGACTTCAGGGGGAGGCGGGATTTGAACCTCAATGCAATTTAATGGACAGTCTTTTCTTCACACCAGCTTTTTTTCAGGTCTTCTGACCTTCCCTCAGGGAATGTTTGTCACCCTACGGTCTCTGAGGGCCCAGAGCTTTCAGACTAGTGAGTCTGCTGCAGGCTGAGGACTGAGCTGCCGCATCTGCTTATCCTTGGCTGGGAAGGAATCCTGGCAGCCTGACCTCTCTTGTGCAGTCGTTGGTTTCTATGAGTCATGCTTCTCTTATGCTAAGCCCAGCTTGGATTTGGAAGGGGGCTAGGGGAGTAGGGGTGGAGTGAGGGGAGGAAAGCCTTAGCTTTCCTAAGGCTTTAGGAGGAGGAAGACAGCAACTTAGCTTCTGTCTGAGTTTGTTGGTTAGCTCAAGTTATAGGACTCTTAGAGCCGGAGTGAGGGGATTTAAGGCCCCACTGTGACCAGGCTGCAATGGAGGGGACCCTTCATTGAATATGTGAAGCCCAAGATATCCAGAGTATGAGCCACACCTCCCCAGGCACCTTGACAGTCAGGACATCCCCTCTCCATCTCTCTCTCCCCTAACCCAGATGGGTAAAGATTTATTTTCCCAGAAAAGAATGCAAATCACTGACCCAGGGGAAAGCAATAGATCCAAGAGGCCCATTGCCCAGAGATTAGGCTCCTAGAAATGCCCCACCCTCATGAAATAGGTCCCAGATGGCTTTGTCTGAGCTGGTGTTTCCCCAAGGACTGGGGCGGGGGTGGGGGGACAGGCCACTGGTGGCACAAGAAGTAACTTCCAAGTGGTATATGGCTCGATGTTTTTTTAACTTCATTAGTCACGAATTTCTTTTAACGTGTTTTAGAAAAGATCTAAGCGCATGAACATTGGTGGCTTCAAGGGTATTATGGATTAGAACCATGCTGAAGCTTTTTTCTTTTTTCTTTTTAAGATTTTATTTATTTACTCATGAGAGACACAGAAAGAGAGGCAGAGACATAGGCAGGTTCCTCGCGGGGAGCCCGATGTGGGACTCGATCCCCGGACCCCAGGATCACGACCTGAGCCAAAGGCAGACAGATGCTCAACCACTGAGCCACCCAGGCGTCCCAGGAAACACCTGTCTTAAACAAATCCTGTTACCTTTTCTGCTGCCTCTTCTACCCTCCCCCGCCCCCTCTCCCAGATTTGGGGCTTCTGCTTTGGGAGTTGGCTGGTAGACACATTAATCTGCCCGGTCGATTGTCTTCTCACCAGATCAAAGCCCAAAGCTTCATCTCCTTTTCTTGACTTCATTGGTCTCTGTTGAGGGCTCTCATTTCTCTCCCTCCCACCCCCACTCCCATTCCCCCTTCTTCCCCTCCTTCTCCCACCACCTCTCTCCCTCTCCCTCCCTCTCTCTCCTGGCTAGCTTTTGGAGATATTCCTGACTCGTTCTGTTCCCTTTTTCATGCTCAATCACTGACCAAACCCCGTTCGTTCATTCTTCGTTGTACCTCTTGTACTGTGTCTCTTTCAACTGTCATCACCAAGGTAGATGCCACAGCCTCAGACCACACCTCGTTATCCAATTAGTCTTTCTCCAGCATAACTTGCACCATGACTTTCTCCTGGACTGGTTCTCCACTGAGCATCAGATCACGGCCAAAGTCCTGAAGGAGTGATTCCTAAGTCCTTGGAATGTGGCCTCAGCCTAAGATCTACCCATATCTCCCATTCCTTTCCTAGGACCCATCTAGGTCTTTACTGCTCCTCAGGTAGACCACGCTCACTTCGAACTCTAGCTCTTCCCTATAAACCTTGATCAAAATAATTTTCTCAGTCCTTCTCATTTGATCACTTACTTATATGTCATATTGAGCTCTTTGTGGGCTTTTGTGTATGTGTGTCTCCCTCAGTAGACTCAGCTTCTGAGGTAAAGGAGTGTGTTTTCCATTTCTTTTGTAACCCCATTGGTACTTAGCAAAGTTCTAGGTGCCTGGCAGATACAGTTGGGTATACTTTGAGCTGCAAGTGTCAGAAAACCCAACCTATTAGCAGCTTAAACATGTAGAAGTTAATTTTTTTCACAGAACAAAAAGTTTAGAGGCAAGTGTTTGCTTGCTCTACCATCCAGAGTGAATTGGCTTTCACCCTCATACTGGTTGCCTCGTGGCCACAAGGTGACTGCTGCACCTCCAGGTATCACATCTGAATCCCAGCAGGAAGGAGGAAGAAGGACCTAAGGCCTCTCCTCAGGGAACTTTGCCCTGTTATTTGAGAAGGGGGCGCTCTCCCAAGAGACTGACCCTTTCATCCCACCAGCCAGAATTGTGTCATGTGCTTACTCTTAGACCAATAATTGGTTTAGACCAATTCTAATTGGAGCCCAGGACTGGGGCTGACAAAGATCCTCTCATATCAGGGAAAGGGTCTTTGCCAACTACCTGAACAAACTGAAGTTCTGTTAGCAATCAAGAAGCAGGGAGGGATAGCTATTAGGTAGGCAACTGGCCGTGTATACCAAAAAACTCAAGAGACTGGTTTAGAGAACAAATAGCCTGCTCTTTTTTGTTGTTGTTGTTGTTTTGTTTTGTTTTGAACATCATTTTTAAAAAAGCTTTTATTTGAGAGATAGAGAGTGTGTGTGCATATGGTGCAGGGGGTAGGAGACGCAGACTCCCCGCTGAGCAGGGAGCCCGACATGGGGCTCGATTCCAGCACCCTGGGATCATGACCTGAGCCAAAGGCAGATACCCAACTGACTGAGCCGCAGGCACCCCCAGCCTGCTCTGGTTTTGAGTCAGGTTCCGAGATGTGGAGGGTCTGAGACCAAGAGGTTTCCAGAAAAGGCCATCTTCCCTGTGCCCACACAACTGCACCCAAGTGTCCCCAGCTCTGAGTTGGAAGGTCAGACAGACTATATGGGCTCTCAGCTGTGCTTTCCTCAGATTAAAGGAAGAGTCTGAGCAGAGTGTGGTGCTGTCCCATTGAGTGACTGCTAGGTGAGTAGTTTCTCCCGGTGGCTCTACTTCCAGGACTGAGTGAGGAGTAAAAGGAGAGGCCTGCTTCACCATGGAAGAAACCATTCCTGTCTGCGGATCTTTGGTTTTCATGTATGTTTTCTGAAGTAGGTCTGAAACTGAATTTGCATCCAGAGAAAAAAACCCAGAAGAGGAACCTTCCAAAGGCAAATTATACAGAGTGCTATTTATTACGGCAACAAAAAGAAACCACCCAAACAGCCAATTATTGGGATCTGGCTAAGCAGATTGTGAGTTTTTGTATATTTGGCTGTACTATGGTCACCAAGTTTGACAACTTCATGAGTTCTTCTGGCACACACACGAAAAATATTTGTGTGGAGTGATGTTAAGTGAAAAAGAGCAAAATAGTGGGTACATACTAACTGTGTAAAACATTCATGTGACATATATCAGAAGAAAACTTTCCAATTTTAAGTTGGAGCCACAAGGCAATCAATACACATGTATTTTTTAAAAGATTTTTTAATTTATTTATTCATGAGAGACACACAGAGAGAGAAGATTGCAGAGACATAGGCAGAGGGAGAAGTAGGCTCCATGCAGGGAGCCCGACATGGGACTCAATCCTGGGTCTCCAGGATCACGCCCGGGCTGAAGTTGGCGCTAAACCGCTGAGCCACCTGGGCTGCCCACATATGTATTGAAATAGATTGCCAACCTTGAGCCAATTGGGGGTCATCCATCATAGGTTTCCATTCAGCTGAAGGTTAGAAGTGGGAGGTGGGGCATTCAACACTGTCACTGTCTTTTACTATGGAGGCAGAAAGGTTACTTACTATGGAGCTTAAGTAAAACCTGAGTCTTTCCGCTGCTAGACCTAGCAGTGAGTGTTTGGAGAGGGGCACTCAGCTTCTGCCTGCCTTCTTCACTACACAAAAGAGCGCCTTTCTTCTCTCAGGCCAACAACAAAGCATTTTGATAGAAGACTACTCCCATTCCAGAAGAGTGTGTGATCCTATGTGGAGACCCAGTGTGAGTTCCATCCTGGGGTTTCTTGGCACAGGCTGTGTGCCTCTCCCCATCATCCAAGGTTTATACTATAAATATCTGGACGGGGTGAAGAAAAAAAAAAAGCCAGACCTCCATCCTGAGGCTTGTCCAGTGGAGGCTGAGCCAAGGGTGTATTGTTGATAAAGAAGATAGTTTTCTCCTCAGAGCTTACTGAGGGGGATTATTTTTGCTAGGTCAGGTTTTCCAGCTTTATTCGAGACTAAAGATAGGAGGGAAGCAGGATGGGTGTGTATATGGGATAGCAGGGAGGAGAGACTTGTTTTTCTCTCTTTTCCTGACCCAACAATAGCTGCCACTTACTGAGCGCTTACTCTGTGTCCTGTGCTTTACACATGTTATCTCATTTAATCCTCATGATAGCTCAACAAAGTGTGATCCTCTCATTTTACGGTTGGGAACACAGGCTCAGAGAGAGCTTACCCAAGGAACTTACCTAGGAAATGGTGAAGTCAGGATTCACCCAACCAAAAGTCATGGAATCACCTGTGCTAGGAAAACCTTGTGCTGGACGCAAGCCATGCACAAGCCATGCCCCCAACACAGGGCTCGATCCCAGGACCCTGCAATCATGAGCTAAGCCAAGCTCAAGAGTCAGACGCTTAATCAATTGAACCACCCAGGTGCTCACCTGGGGGGCTCAGTGGTTCAAAATCTGTCTGCCTTTGGCTCAGACTGTGATCTCAGGGTCCTGGGATCGAGTCCCTCACAGGCTCCCTGCAGGGAGCTTGCTTCTCTCTCTGCCTATGTTTCTGCCTCTCTCTGTGTCTCATGAATAAATAAATAAAATATTTTTTTAAAAAAGAACGAATAACCTGCTGCTGACATGCTCCCTACTCTTAGATGCTTCAATGGTACCCCAAAATTAACATGCCCCAAGCCGAATGCATGATCCTTCCCCCACATAACTCAGTGCTGTTCTGGGTTCTCCAGAACATTGCCACATCTCTTCACCTGAAAGTGCAAGTCACTAGCAGACTAGAAAAGTCTAGGAGCCTTTCTTGACATCTCCATCTCTGCCTCACACTCAATCCGTCGCCCAATCCTGTTGATTTTCCTTCCTCAATCTCTGCAGTCCTTCTGCAGCCCCAAAGTTACCACCCAAGTCCAAGCCACCAGTCCAGATTTCTCCACTGGACCTTGACAGTAGCCCCCTGACTGGCCTACTCCAAACAAATCTCCACACTGAAGCCAGGGACTGAGTTGCTTTGTCCCATACTTGGCCGGGCTCTCTGATGGGGATGAAAAACTCAAGGCCCCTGCATTAGGCAGTTAGGCAGTAACTGAGCTTCCCCACCCAACCCCAAAGGTGGCAACTTCTTGCAGTTGCTCCAGGCAGTCGCTGCCAGGCTCTATCAGATCCCCAACTCTCCTTTCTGACTTGGTTTCCTGTCTACCTACCCCCTCTGCTGCCATGGCAGCATCAAGTAAAGCCAGAGTCACTCTGCTTTGCAGCAGGAAGGCCAAGATCCCACATCTCCAACATGCAGGCTTTTTGGAAACTCAAAGTCACCCCTCCCACTTTCACACACCAAGACACACAGAGACAAGTGGGGACAGAGGGTAGGGAGCTGGTTCTTTTCCTCAGGATGCCACATGGCAGCCCTGGGGGACGGGGCCACCCACTTCCCTGAGGCCTGCTGTGTGACCTATGGCCTTTATAGATGACACCACTGCCTGCAGGCAGGCAGCAGGAGGCCCCAGGTGTCTGGGAGGGCTGGACCATTCTGTAAAGTCAAAATGCGGCCACCTGAGCATGCGCTTTGTCGTTCCAAGTGGTAGGTCTGGATTATCCATTTCTTGACTTCTCCAGGCCTCTGTTCCATCCATCAAAGTACTCTTTTCCACCTGGAATTCTTTGGCCAGTAGGTACAGCCATGAGTTGGTCCAGCCAGGGGCATGTGCCATGTGCCTGCTGTCTGCTGAGCTGGCCCAGGCAAGAGACAAAGGATAAGAGGAAGCCCATGGGGGTAGGCAAAAATGTGAAGCTAAGTCTCTGTTGCCCAGCTGGATGCAACCTGGCCAGCTGTACTGAGCATTCCCAGCTCCCGGATCAGGGCAGGTTGCCATGGTATTTTTGCCTTCTAGTGCAGTGGGACTGGAAACAAAGCAGAGGAGGTAGTGAGCCTGAGGGTGGAAATTTGGGGGATGGGTTTAAAACTTGGAGGAGGGCTGGACTTCCTGTTCTAGCCTGAGCTTGAGTTACAGTGGGGTGGCCGCTACGGGGAGAAGTCTTTGTGCTCTTATGCCCCCAGGGTTTCCTGCCACTGTAAGTGCCCAGCAGAGGCACATGCCTTACAGGCTTCCTCAAGACCTGGCTGAGCATCTGTGCCATAGCTCTGCTCTCGTCCCATGACATGGTGGCTCTCCCCTGTGGCTGCGACCTGATTTGCACAGCTCTGTTTTTCATTCCTATGACTGAGCCAGGCAGCCATTTCTGCGGGACAGGTATCAGCCACACTTAAGTGAGTTCCAGTGTGTCCTGACATTGAGCAGCAGTCTGTAGCTGTGGTGGTGAGAAAGATTAATGCTCCTCTTGATGGTGGTATTAAAGTTGAGTCCGAACCCCTGAACTTGGCATTCAAAGACTTCGACAATTTATTTTTGGCAATGCTCAACATTTCAATGCCACCTATTTGATCCCCAAACTGAACACACGCAGACACACACACACACACACACACACACACACACACACATTCCTCAAATACCTGTATACCTGGCATCATGTTGAAAAAAAATGTAGGTAGCAGATACATTTTCAGTTTGCATCTGCATATTTGGCATCTCAAAGACACTGGTATGGTGTCAACGTTTCATTTGCAAGTCGACAATTTCCAGCCCTACATGTCTAAATATAATGTGGATGATCAGTGTTTGATATAGTAATTGGTGTCTTTGTGGTCACATGCCCAAGTCTCACCTGCCCTAGAAAGTTATGCAAACTAATTTGCTCTCACTGAGATTTCAGACATAAAGCTAACATAAACCTCTGCTATAAGAAATAGGTTGAGGAAATTCAGTCTGGGATATTATTGTAAACATGAGAGGAGCTCCTTTCTTAAGAAATACAAAGAAATAGAACAAAAATCACAGACCTCAATCTGCCCAACTCTCAGTGCCCAATTTGTTATTATTATTATTATTATTAAGATTTTATTTATTTATTTATTTATTTATTTATTTATTTATTTATGAGAGTGAGAGAGAGCAAGCGAGTGGAGAGGCAGAGGGAGAAGCAGACTACTCACTGAACAGGGAATCCCACACTGGGCAGGGTTTGATCCCGGGACCCTGGGATCATGACCTAAGCCAAAGGCAGACACTTAACTGACTGAGCCACCCAGACCCCCTTGATGCCCAATTTAAAAGCTACCTCCTCCACGAGGTCCCCTTAGCCTCCTCCAGCAGGACAACATTTCTCCCTCCTCTCTGCTCCACAGATTTGTTATAGGGCATCTGGTGTGCCTCTCTTGGATTATGATTAGTGGTGTACTGGGGGGTTTTCCTTACACATCTGTGAGTTCCACCAAAAGCACATTTCATCTCTGGTTCTGTCTCGACACCGCAGCCTTTCTCACAGAGCCTGCACTCAAATAGCTACTTGCAAAATAACTGGATGGCTTCTCTCCTTGTTGGGATTTGCTTGGGTTGAGGGGGGCTGCTGGAAGCCCCAGAGTTTCTCACTGGGGTGGACAAATACTTGTCTGCAAGCAGGACCCACCGAGTTTCCTTGCAGCCCTTCTCCTCCCCTACCCACACACACTCCTCCAGGCTCTCTATGTCCCTGTTTCTCCTTTCCTGACCTCCTTCGCCATCCAGCAGCTTGGAGCTGCCTGCCTCCTGCAGAGTGCTGCACCCAGGGGGGCCCTTGCTCTCTTGCTTGGCCTTAGGATCCCTTTCCAGTGAGCATCTGGAATGGTGTATCCTGCCCACCCACTGTCTCTCTGGGTTATGAGCAGGGGTGAGAGCCTTAGAGTGCTGGGATCTTTCCATGTCTTTTCTCTTCATTCCCCTCTAGTATGAGGCAGGCACCGTGTGTGTGTGTGTGTGTGTGTGTGTGTGTGTGTGTGAGAGAGAGAGAGAGAGAGAGAGATAAAACACTCATAACCTAGAATGTACCATTTTTTTTAGAATGTACCATTTTAACCCTTTTTAAGTTTACAGCTCAAGTGCATTGAGTATATTCACATTGCTGTGCATCCATCTCCAGAACTGAAACTCCAAGCATTAAACAGTAACCCATCCCCTCCTTTCCCCCTCCACTTACAAACCACTCTTCTACTCTCTGACTCTGGATTTGACTCATATAAGTGGAATCATTTAGTATTTGTCCTTTTGTGTCTGACTTATTTCATTTAACATAATGCCCCCAATGTTCATCTGTGTCGTAGCATGCGTCAGAATTTCTTCCCTTTTAAAGGCTGAATAATATTCCATTGAATGTGTGAACAGCAGTTTGTTTACCCATTGATGGACATTTAGGTTGCTTCTACCTCTTGGCTATTGTGAATAATGCTGCTTTGAATACAAGGTATACAAATGTCTGTTTGAGGTCCCATTTTCAATCCTTGTGGGTATTTCTGAAGAGCTGCCATCTTTTTTTCCATAGTGGCTGAACCACTTTACATTCCTGCCAGCAGTGTTTGAGGGCTCCAATTTCTCTACATCTTCACTGACGTGTTATTTTTTAACCTTTCTGAAAAATAATAACCACCCCAATGGGTGCAAAGTGGTACCTTCATTATGGTTTTGAATTGCATTTCCCTAATGACTAAAGATATTGAGCATCTTTTCATGCACCAGGCAGGTAAGCTTGGGCCTGTATACGAAGTTGTGTGTTTAGGCTTGTTTTCCAGATGGTCTTAGAAGTTGGAAATGCCCATCAGTTTGTAGGTTTGGGATTGCCTTTGATTTAAGGAAGTCTCTGTTATACAGCCAGTTACCTCCAAATGCTCTATACTCTTTGTAGGCTATAAGCCCACAGCCAGCCAGTCCTGCAGCCTTTCTCTACTCTCTGGTGGTGCTTGTAGGTCTGGCCTTCTTTAGGCCCTAGGATTTCTTCGATTCTCTCTTTTCTTTGGTCATCTTTGACCCATCTAGTCCCAACCAACTGTGAGAGACAGCCAGCCATCCTGGGGAGAAAAAGATTCAGGGGATGGAGAAGGAGGGAAGAGGCAGAAGGTGGCAGATTTCTTCAAACCCATTTTCTGGTTATAAGAAAAGAAAAGAGAGTAAGTAAATCTGCCCTTCCCTCCATGCAAAAAAGTCTGTTTTTGTTTGTCTATCAAGCACTTCTATGTTAGAAACCTGCCTGCTCTCCATTTGTATAGGAAGAGGAATAGAAAATGGAACTGTGAGAGGATAACTATCAAAATTCCTGAATTGAGCACTAAAACTGTCACCTAGGAATTTCCCTGGCTATTTGATCTCTGAGTGAATGTAAAGAGCTGGTAACTCTCATGGAAAATAAGAGTAAGGACAAAAAGAAGCCCTCCCAAGTTCTTAGCAGGCAAGTTACAGTAGGAGGGTTTCCAGGTGGAGATGGGATGCATTTCTTCAGTGTCACCTTCCTCTTGGAGACCTCTTGCTGACCCCTGTGTCCTGCTACCCCCAAGTGGCCTGAGGCACATTGTTTGTTAACTCATCTGGGGACCAGACCCACAGCCTTCTTTTTGGGCTCCTGAGACATCTGGCGTTCTCAACAGGAAATTTATATAATACAGGAGAGCAGGGAGGAAATTATTGCAAAAACAAAAACAGAATTAGCAGTGTATTACATAGACAAGTTTCCTGAGTGCAGGTTTTGGATCCAATAGCGAAAGCCATCTGAACCACCAAGAGCCGGGGCATCATGGCTGCTGCATCATCTGCCTGCCTTCTGGCCCAACTCCCAGCCTGTCCGTCGGGGGTAGGTGCCATCTAACTTTACATAATCTAGAAGGAGATTCCAAGGCAAGACCCAAAGAGAGCAGATTCCAACCCAGATGTTCATGGGAGCCCTCCCGCTCCAACCTGGTTTCTTGTCTGGCCAGGAGCTCAGCCACTGGGTCTGTCTCAACACAGTGATCTGGTTCTTTACAATTGGCCTCCCCAAATGCGTTCATGTTCCCCTGGGAGTGGAAGTACATCTCATGCTTTCATATGGGATACTAGTGAACATGTTTATCTTAATAGCAAAGCATTTGTTCTTATGATGTTCTTTAAATTAGGTCATATAGTAGTGGTTTTCCATTTACATGCATGAAACAAAAGTTTCTTTAAGTGGAAGAGTGAGAAATTTAAAGGGAAACATTAATGAAATAATAGTTCAAGTGATATGTGGCTATAAAAATTAGGAAGGTGGCCTGCATGTGACTAGAAATTAGGACACACTGCCTTAGAGTTGACCTGTCTCTCTAAGAGCCCTATAAGCAGACAATTGTCAGGAGGGCTGTGTGACAGGAATTACCAGCATTTAGTTCTGGGTGCCTTCTCATTGCTGGATCTCTGATGCTCTCTCTGGTGAGAGCAAGGAAAGGCTAGAATAGACTTCCTAATCTATTCAATCTCAAAGATCTGCTATTCGTCTCTGTGAGGATGGATAACTGGGCCATCAACTATGTTTTGTGTATTTATTTTTATTTTATTTTTTAAAGATTTTATTTATTTATTCATGAGAGACACAGAAAGAGAGAGGCAGAGACATAGGCAGAGGGAGAGGCAGGCTCCATGCAGGGAACCTGATGTGGGACTCTATCCTGGTACTCTAGGACCATGCCCTGAGCTGAAGGCAGATGCGCTTAACCGCTGAGCCACCCAGGTGTCCTTGCCATTTATTTTTAATTGAAGTATAATTGATATATGTTAACTTGGCATCAGGTGTGCAATATAGTGATTCGACAATACATTGTAAAATGCTCACCATGACAAGTGAACTACAATACTGTTGACTATACTCTCTATGCTGTACTTTTCATCCCCATGACTTATTTAGTTCATAAACTGGAAGTTTGTACCTTAATCCCCTTCACCCATATCGTCCACCCCCTCTCAACCTTCCCTTTGGCAACCACCAGTTTGTTTTGTATATTTATGAGCCCGTGTCTCCCTTTTTTTTTGTTATTGTTTGTTGTTTGTTAAATTCCAAAGATAAGTGAAATCATATGATACTTATCTTTCTCTGACTGCCTTATTTCATTTGTTATACCCTCTAGCTCCATCCATGTTGTCACAGAATGGCACAATTTCATTTTTTAATGTCTAAGTAATACTTCATTGTGTATGTGTATATATATGTGTGTGTGTATATGTGTGTATATGTATATATAGTCTCACATCTTTATCCATTCATCTCTTCTTTGAATGAGTTATTTTTTAAAGATTTTATTTATTTATTTATGAGAGACACAGAGAGAGAGAGGCAGAGACATAGGCAGAGGGAGAAGCAGGCTCCATGCAGAGAGCCCAATGCGGGACTCAATCCCGGGACTCCAGGATCACGCCCTGAGCCGAAGGCAGATGCTTAACTGCCGAGCCACCCAGGCATCCCAAATGAGTTAATTTTTTAAAAGATTTCATTTTATTTATTTATTCATGAGAGACACACAGAGAGAGGCAGAGACATAGGCAGAGGGAGAAGTAGGGTCCCTACAGGGAACCCGATACAGAACTTGATCCCAGGACCCTGGGATCACAACCTGAGCCAAAGGCAGACACTTAACCATTGAGCCACCCAGGTGCCCCATCCATTCATCTGTTGATGGACACTGTTTTATTTCCTCATTAGCTTCCTCTAATGCTTTCCTTGCTGAACGTCAGGCAGAAATGGTGGTGGCTAACACCTCAGATTACTCTGCTTTGACAAAATCTCTTCTACTCAACACTTTACCTCCCCACCCCAGCCAGGACCCTGGAGAAAGAGAATTTTTCAAATCTTCCCTCCTTTTCCTCCACACTATCCCAGCCCATATCCTCTTGAAACACCATGTGGGACACACTGATACTTTTTGTCTTAAAAAATGCACGTTAGGCTCATCTACTTCTGCTTGTGAGGGGACTCCTTGTTCTGCTGTGTGGTGGGCATTACCTGGTGGCCATCCTGAGGGGGCTGGCATTGACAAGTCCCCACTAGGTCCACTAGGAGCCAGGCACTGCCCTAGGCCTTTGTCTGACTGGGCTCATCCCATTCGCCTACCAGCCCATTAAGTATTATGTGGCACTTGAGGAAACAGGCTCAGAGAAGTTCAGTAACTTGCCCCTTCTTCCCTGCCTCACATGCACTGTCCCCTGCCTGCACAGGAAGGGGGTGCTGCCCTTTCCTGCCCAGTGCGTGCTCCTGCGGTTGTGTGCTTAGATGACTAGCAAAAGGTCTCAACACAAGGGCTCTTTTGCCTGCAACAACAATGACCTGGAGGGGAAAACAGATTGATTAAAGTTGAATTCGTCCTAGTGGGAAACTGGTCACAGCATCTCTGGAGAGCCTCAGGCTGGGCCCGGCTGGCTGTCAGGATGTGGCCTGGATTCTGACTTCCCTTCCTGGCCCTCCCTTTATCTTTCATTGCCTTCTGCTGCCTGACCCCACTGCCCTCTCCGTGGGAGCTGAAGAGCAAGCTGCTCAGAAAGAAATGGTTTTTGTTATTTAAACTGGATAAGTGTCTTCATGTGCCTTCTCTGGAAATCTACTCATGGATGAAGGAGGGAGACCTGGGTCACCCTCATAGTGTTTGTTTTGTCAGGGGCCTAAAAAGAAGTAAAGGTAGTTCCTTATATTCATCACTAGTATTGTTCCCACCTCCCTTCCAGTCACTAATTCTAAATCTAGCCATTTTAAAAAATATATATTTATTGAGGTATAATTGACATGTAACGTATTCGCTTTAGGCATTACCACATAATGATTTGATATTTGTATATAGTGCTAAATGATCACCACAGTAAGTCTTGATGACATCTATCCATATTCTTAGAAAACACAGTTGAGGGATTCCTGGGTGGTGCAGCGGTTTGGCGCCTGCCCTTGGCCCAGGGCGCGATCCCGGAGACCCAGGATCGAATCCCACGTCGGGTTCCCCGTGCATGGAGCCTGCTTCTCCCTCTGCCTGTGTCTCTGCCTCTCTCTCTCTCTCTCTCTGTGACTATCATAAATAAATAAAAATTAAAAAAAAAAAGAAAGAAAACACAGTTGATAAATATATAGACCTTTACCTTGGCATTTAAAGCTACCAACAAATGGGTTCCAGGTGGCCTGCCCAGTCTTGTGATCCACCGCTTCCTTTTACACATTTCTTATTTTCCTTGCTGATCAAAATACCCACCGTGGCCTAATGGTTCCTGACTTTTTGACCTCCCTGCTCCTGTGCCCTCTGCCTTATTAAGCAGCTTCATGGAGTAGTAAGAGGGGTGAGAATCAGAAGCCCTGGGCTGAATGTTAAACTTCTCAGGCTAATCTTCTGTGAGCTTCGGTTTACTTTCTCTAAAATGGGGCTACCGAAACAGTCCACCCACTTTTTAAATTGGTCTTGATGATAGGCAGAATGATGTGAAAAACCCTTTGTAAAAACAAAACAAAACAAAACAAAAAAACCTTTGTAAAATGTCAGTCACCATCGAAGTGTCATTTCTTTTTTTAAAAAAAATTATTTATTTGAGAGAGAGAGAGAGAGAGAGAGAGAGAATGAGTGGGAGGGGCAGAGGGAGAAGGAGAGAGAATCTCAAGCAGATTCTGTGTCAGGTGCGGAACCCAACATGGGGCTTGATCTCATGACCCTAGATCGGGACTGAGCTGAAACCAAGAGTTGGATGCTTAACGGACTGTGCCCCCTAGGTGCCCCCCAAATGCAATTTTGTATTGCTAAAGGACAATGACCCATCCTTTAGGGCTCAGCTCAATGGTACCTCCCCTGTGAAGGTTCCCTGAGGCCTTGGGTGAAAGAGAGCACTCCCTCTTTTGGTGTTGCTGCGGTACTTGGAGATTCTTCATGGCATATGTCCCTTTTTGCCCAGCAGGAGAGGGACTTGTGCCCAGGGCTGAGAGTTGATATGGAGGGCAGAGAAGTAGCTTAGGCATTTTTTGCCCCAGAGGGGCCAAACCTTGCACACAGTAAATTCTCGAAAAGCATGTGAACTGGGGAGGCAGGAAAAGGAAAGGCCACTTCTCTGATTTAGAAGCTAATCTGAGGCACCGTCTATGTATCCCTGCTGGGAGCTGGAAGGAGAGAGAAAAAGACAGGGGTGAGAGTGGGATGGCTAGAGAGGGAGGTGATGGAAATCTTTTGACTGACTTCAATTAACCAGTTTCATGGACTCCTAAACTTTTTGAGTTTTCGTTCAATTCAGACTGCAGAGTTCCACCAGTGAATCCTTAGGAAGAAAGAATATAAATATATATATATATATATATATATATATATATATATATTTAAATATATTAAATATATGTAAATAATTATATAAATAAATTAAATATATTATATATTTATATTATACTATTTAATGTATTTATTTTATATATTATAAATTAAATATATATAAATAAAATAAAATATATATAAAATATTTTATATAAAATAAAAAATATATAAAAATATATTTATAAAAGATATATCTTTTATTTATTTATTTGAGAGAGAGAGAGAAAACATGAGCAGGGGCAGAGGGAGAGGGTGAAGCAGGCTCCCCACTGAGCAGGGAGCCCTACTCGGAGGCTCGATCCCAGGACCTTGGGATCATGACCTGAGCCAAAGGCAGACGACAGATGCTTAACTGACTGAGCTGCCCAGGTTCCCCACTTCTTCTCTTTTTTACAATGTTATTGAGGTACCTTTGACTCCTAGTTAATTACACTATTTAAAGCATACAGGGTGGTGAATTTTGTCATATGTATATACCCATAAAATTATCCCCACAATCAAGATAATGAACATTTCTAGGATGCCTACGTGGCTCAGTTGGTTGGGCAGCTGCCATTGGCTCGGATCATGATCCCAGGGTCCTGGAATCGAGCCCCGCATCAGACTCCCTGCTGGATAGGCAGTCTGCCTCTCCCTCTCCAATGCTTGTGCTCTCCCCTCCTCTCTCTCACTCAAATAAATAAATAAAAATCTTTTTTAAAAAAAGATAATGAACATTTCTATCATCCCCCAAAATTCCTCTTGTTGATCACCTTTGATCTTTCTTCACAGCCCAAGTTGAGCAAAAGAACATGGGTTTATTGGTAATAAGCCCTTCTTAGATTAGAAGATGCTTAGGAGGGGATCCCTGGGTGGCTCAGCAGTTTAGTGCCTGCCTTTGGCCCAGGGTGTGATCCTGGAGTCCTGGGATCGAGTCCCACATCGGGTTCCCTGCATGGAACCTGCTTCTCCCTCTGTCTATGTCTCTGCCTCTTTCTCTCTCTGTGTCTCTCATGAATAAAAAACCAAAATATTTAAAAAAGATGCTCAGGAGCAGTGGCCTTGGATGTTGGATGCTGAGGCACATGGACCTCGAAAATCAGTTCTTCATGAAAGCCAGCTTTGTGGTGCTTGTTATTGGTATATTTCTCTGAAACTGTATGGTTTGGCTGACCTAAGGCACACTTGTCCTCTCTGGGACTCAGTTTTTCCATCAGTAAAATGAGACAGTTGGGTAAGATCTCTCAGGTTCCTGTCAGCTTGGCTTGAAAGGATCTTTCTATGACAACCTTTTCTAAACAGATACTTTTAAAAAGTATAAAAGAAGCACAATCTATCTTCTTTATTTCCTCCTGCCCTGAATTACATGCTGGCAGGGTCCTGGCTGATGACCAGACTGCGGCAGGGTTCTGAGTAGATTATTATCCCATTTTACAGATGAGAAAACCGAGGCTTGGAAAGGAGAGATTATTTCTGTTAAAGAGTAGCTGCACTGGTGTACAAATCCAGCCCTGACTCCTAATCCAGTGCTCTAGTCACTACTCCAAGATAATATTCCCAAGAATGCAGGCTTAGTTGTCTCCATGTTGCTGATATGAGTAAGGGTCCTTGCATCCAACAGATAGTCCTGCTTTCCATTTGGCTTAGTCTGGTTGCAGGCCTCTGGTCAGGTGCAGGAGCCAAAAAGAGTGTGCTCCCCTGCCCTCCTAAACCACTGAATCAAGCTGATTCTGTGGCCTTACATTTTCTTAGACTGGAGGTTTCTGGAAAGCAGAAACTCTCTGGAAGTGGAGTTCGTTGTATATAGTCTCCTGGGACCATGTGTGGACAAACATTTAATAACCACCAGTAGTAGAATTACAGGGTCTGTGGGAAAGGGTGGAAATCTTGGGACCTCCTCAAGGGTGGCCCTAAGGGTGCCAAGGGGAACTGGTATGAGCCGGGGTTGAGGCAACACTGGGCTGAGCTGCACACAGTCATTTTGGAGCAAGCACAGGGTCCCAACAGCTGCATCTTTTGTAGCTCCCTGGGAGAAGGTTGGAGGGCCAGTAACTTCCCCTCTTTTTAGAGACCCCCTGACTGCCTGCCGTGCCCCCAGTTAAGGTGGGAAAGGAGTGCCTTGAAGACAGGTCTGAGATAAAGGGGAATTTGAGGTGGCAGCAGGGTTCTGAGCAGGCCCAGGGTGTCTACTTCCTGAGTATTCGACAAGTACCCAGACGAGGTGGTCAATAACTATTTGTTGACCGAATGAAGAAACCCTTACTCCATGTCAGGCACTGTGGGGGTTATAGAGATAACCGGCCCCAGTCACCAACTGTGGTAGAGAAAGAGGAAGATGATGAACACATAAATAACCAATACATGGGACAGAATGTGATCAATGCCTTAGAAGAGAGACAAAGAAAGACATAAGGGAGGAGGGAAGCTTACACCTGGCAGCAGAGGAGGAAAGGGGCTCCAGAGAAAACTTTCTGCTTGAGATGACATTTGAGCTGATCTTGAATAGGGACTAAGGTTTCTAGAGTGGATCATGAATGTTTCTATGGTGGGGGTGGGGAGCAAGGATAGGCTACATTCTAGGCCCCAGCAGCAGCAGGCCTAGGGCCAGAAAGCTCCCTGAGGCTGTCCCCAGAGAACACAGAGAACTGCAAATCACTGATAATCCCAGAGTCTCAGTGTACCTTAGAGTTTTCAACCTCCTTCCCAGCCTGCCTTGATCTGAGCCCCTGAGTAGGTACATGGTCTTAGCCAGGGCCCTTGGTGCCTCATTTTCTGGCTAGTCCAAACCAGAAGTGGTGGCCAATCCTGGTAGCATGGGAGTAGATTCCTCACAAAACCGCCCTCATATTCCGTCCTAGCTCATCACATTGATAGAAACAACAAAAGTCCTCGACCCTGGGAGAAGGCTGCACAGGGACCAACAGTTGCTGGCTTCATCCATCATTCATGTGGCTGAGATGGGCCATTGTTGGGCTGTGGTGGGGCCGAGTTGGGGCAGGGGGAGGGCCCATTATGAGATTGTGCTTTGGTCAGTCCCCAAACCACACAGCGAGGAGCGAGGAGTTGGAGAATGACATTCCTGATTCTGCTGTCCATAGGCACGAGCCTGGGAATATAATTCAACCACTTCTCTGCTCTTGCCTCTTTCTCTATTTCCTGTCTAAAGGAAATTAGTTGCTATTAACCGGTAAACTGAATGGTTTCACTTGACATGGGACAAGATGTTGGATTCAATTCAGCAAACCCTTTCAAATACAGTATCTCCTTGATTCTTCAAAACAAACTTACAAGTAGATGTTATTTTCACTCCGCAGATGAGAAACAGTTTAGTGACCTGCCCAGGGCACACAGCTAGGAAGGTGAAATTTGAGTCCAGGTCTTCCACTTTAGGCTCTCAGCTGCAGAGAGTCCAAAGGCTGGGAATTACAAATTAATGACAAACTGTCAAAATCCAGGGACTAGAAAAAGGAGAAGAAAGGGGAAATATAAGTTAGGCAACCACCAGACCAGAGTGTGCCTCCATGAGGAATACTTTGATCAAGGGAGGAAAAGAAAACTGGAGGCTTCGGTTAAAGAATGGAAGAGTCTAGAAGGCGCGCATTTGCGGCTCTGGGAAGAAGGTGGAGATGGAGCTCCTATCCATCTGGGCTCTCACCTGCCAGCCATGCTACAGCCAAGCAACCGTGAACAGCTCTGTTCTTCTCAAGACTGAGAAGTCGATCACAGGTGGCTCCAGAGAGGGACCATTTACCCTAAGGAGATTTAATCTACAAATACTCGTTGTGTGTATACAAGTATGAGAGTCAGGGCTAGTATATTTTTGAAAGATAGTTTTTTTTAAAGATTTTATTTATTTGACAGCATACAAGCAGAGGGAGCTGGAGGCAGAGGGAGAGGGAGAAGCAGGCTCCCCACTGAGCAGGGAGCCCGATGTGGGGCTCGATCCCAGGACCCCGGGAGCACAACCTGAGCCAAAGGCAGATGCCCAACCAACAGAAGCTCCTAGGTTCCCCTTGAAAGATAGTTATGCAAAAAATGTAGCCAGGTTTTAATTATTTTTAACACTTTTATTGTGACGTAATTTATATACCATGAAGTTCTCCTATTTCAAGTACACAATTCAGATGTCTTTACTATATTTAAAGAGTTATGCAACCATCACTACAATCAGTTTTAGAACATTTTTAATACCCCTCAAATAAGTATTATACCCTTTTATCCATCATCCCCAGCTCCTCTCCCTGCCCTGTTCCTCTATACCCCAGCACTAGGCAACAGCTAGTGTACTTTCTGCTTCTATGGTTCTGCCTATTCTGGACATTTCAAAGTGTATGATATGTCTTTTTTTTTTGTCAGTTGCTTCTTTTACTAAGTATAATGTTTTTGAGATTCATTCATGTTGAAGGATGTATCAATATTGCATTTCTTGGGCAGCCCCGGTGGCTCAGCGATTTAGCACCGTCTTCAGCCCAGGGCCTGATCCTGGAGACCCGGGATCGAGTCCCACCTTAGGCTCCCTCCAGGGAATCTGCTTCTCCCTCTGCCTGTGTCTCTGCCTCTCTCTCTCTCCTTCTCTGTATCTCTCATAAATAAATAAAATATTTAAAAAAATATTGCAGTCCTTTATTTTGCTGAAATATATTCAATTGTGTGGATATACCACATTTTGTTTATCCATTGCTAGACCTTTGAATTGGCAAAATTTTGTGTGGGTATATTTTGTTAATTCTCTTGGAACCTAGGAGTGGAATTGCTGGGTCAAACAGTAACTCTTTTGAGGAACTGTGAAACTGTTTTCTAAAGTGGCTGTACCACTTTTCCACATCCTTATCAACACATATTATTGGGTGTTATTTTGATTATAACGAACACCATGGGCATGAAGTGATGGCTCATTGTACTTTTGATTTGAATCCCCTTAGTGGTCATGATGTTAAGCATCCTTTCATGTGTTTGTTGGCCATTTCTATATTGGAGAAGTATCCATTTGCTCATTTGTAATTGGGTGATTTGTCTTTTTATTTTTGAGTTGTAATTGTTCTTTATGTATTCTGGGTACTAGACTGTTATCAGATAAATGATTTGCAAGTGTTTTCTGTGAGTTGTCCTTTTAGTCTTAATACTGTCCTTTGATGCACAAAAGTGTTTAATTTTTAAGAGGCCCAATTTATCGATTATATCTTGTTGCAGATGCTCTGGTATCATATCTAAGAATCCATTGCCAATTTTGTGGTCATGAAGATTTGTCCCCATGTTATCTTTTAAGAACTTTATAATTTTAGCTCTTATATTTTGTTTTTCGGATTCTGTTGAGTTAATTATCTGGTTGTTTTTTCTTTGTTAATTCCTTTTAATCTTTTTAATTGAAGTTCAATTTGCCAACATATAGCATATCACCCAGTGCTCATCCCATCAAGTGCCCCCCTCAGTGCCTGTCACCCAGTCACCCCAACCCCCCACCCACCTCCCTTCCACTACCCCTTGTTCGTTGAGTTAATTTTCGAATAGGTGTGAGGTGTGAGGTAAGAGGTAAGAGTCCATCCAACTTTATTCTTTCACATGTGGCTATCCAGTTATTCCAGAGCCATTTGTTGAAAAGACCATTCTCCCATCCAGTTGTGTCGGCATTCTTGTCAAAAATCTGTTGTCCTGGGATCCCTGGGTGGCGCAGCGGTTTAGCGCCTGTCTTTGGCCCAGGGCGCGATCCTGGAGACCTGGGATCGAATCCCACATCAGGCTCCCAGTGCATGGAGCCTGCTCCTCCCTCTGCCTGTGTCTCTGCCTCTCTGTGTGTGTGTGTGACTATCATAAATAAATAAAAAATTAAAAAAAAATCTGTTGTCCATAGATGAAGGCGTTTATTACTGGACTCAATTCTATCCCACTTGTCTATATGTCTGTCTTTATGCCAATACCATGTGGTTTTGATTACTGTAGCTTCCTAGACTGATTAAAAATTCAGAAGTGTTGAGTCCTCCAACTTTGCTGTTCTTTGTCAAGAGTGATGGCTGTTTGAGGTCTCCTGGAAGTTTTTATGAATTTTAGAATTGGCTCTTCCACTTATGCAAAAAAATAAAAATAAAAAGGCCACTGGGGTTTTGATAGGGATTGCTTTGAATTTGTAGATCACATTGGGTAGTATTGATATCTTTCAGTTCATGAACGCAGGATGTATTTCCACTTATTTGGGCTTTAATTTCTTTAATCAGTGTTTTGAAAATTTCAGTGTATAAATCTTGTTAAATGTATCCTTAAGTATTTTATTCTTTATGCTGCTCATTTTGAAAAATAAAGCTGTTTTCTTAATTTTATTTTTGGATTATTCATTGCTAACATAGAGACATACATCTGATTTCGACCTTGTACCTTGCAATTTTGCTGACTTCATTTGTTAGCTCTAATAGTTTTTTGATGGATTTTAAAGAGTTTTATGTATATAAAATCATGTTATCTATAAATAGAAATAGCTTTACTTCTCCCTTTCCTATTTCAATGAATTTTATTTTATTTTAATTAATTTTTTTTTTTGGCCTGAGTGCTCTGGCTAGAATTTTCAGTACAACTTTTATTTTTTAATTTAATTTAATTTAATTTTTTTTTATTTTTTTTTCATTTCTTATTTTTTTTTATTTATTTTTTATTGGTGTTCAATTTACTAACATACAGAATAACCCCCAGTGCCCGTCACCCATTCACTCCCACCCCCCGCCCTCCTCCCCTTCTACCACCCCTAGTTCGTTTCCCAGAGTTAGCAGTCTTTACGTTCTGTCTCCCTTTCTGATATTTCCCACACATTTCTTCTCCCTTCCCTTATATTCCCTTTCACTATTATTTATATTCCCCAAATGACTGAGAACATATAATGTTTGTGCTTCTCCGACTGACTTACTTCACTCAGCATAATACCCTCCAGTTCCATCCACGTTGAAGCAAATGGTGGGTATTTGTCATTTCTAATAGCTGAGTAATATTCCATTGTATACATAAACCACATCTTCTTTATCCATTCATCTTTCGTTGGACACCGAGGCTCCTTCCACAGTTTGGCTATGGTGGCCATTGCTGCTATAAACATCGGGGTGCAGGTGTCCCGGCGTTTCACTGCATCTGTATCTTTGGGGTAAATCCCCAACAGTGCAATTGCTGGGTCGTAGGGCAGGTCTATTTTTAACTCTTTGAGGAACCTCCACACAGTTCTCCAGAGTGGCTGCACCAGTTCACATTCCCACCAACAGTGTAAGAGGGTTCCCTTTTCTCCGCATCCCCTCCAACATTTGTTGTTTCCTGCCTTGTTAACTTGCCCCATTCTCACCGGTGTGAGGTGGTATCTCATTGTGGTTTTGATTTGTATTTCCCTGATGGCAAGTGATGCAGAGCATTTTCTCATATGCATGTTGGCCATGTCTATGTCTTCCTCTGTGAGATTTCTGTTCATGTCTTTTGCCCATTTCATGATTGGATTGTTTGTTTCTTTGGCGTTGAGTTTAATAAGTTCTTTATAGATCTTGGAAACTAGCCCTTTATCTGATATGTCATTTGCAAATATCTTCTCCCATTCTGTAGGTTGTCTTTTAGTTTTGTTGACTGTATCCTTTGCTGTGCAAAAGCTTCTTATCTTGATGAAGTCCCAATAGTTCATTTTTGCTTTTGTTTCTTTTGCCTTTGTGGATGTATCTTGCAAGAAGTTACTGTGGCCGAGTTCAAAAAGGGTGTTGCCTGTGTTCTTCTCTAGGATTTTGATGGAATCTTGTCTCACATTTAGATCTTTCATCCATTTTGAGTTTATCTTTGTGTATGGTGCAAGAGAGTGGTCTAGTTTCATTCTTCTGCATGTGGATGTCCAATTTTCCCAGCACCATTTATTGAAGAGATTGTCTTTCTTCCAATGGATAGTCTGGAAGAAAGACAATCTCTTCAATAAATGGATTTGTGTGGAATCAGAAAAGACCCCGAATAGCCAGGGGAATTTTAAAAAAGAAAACCATATCTGGGGGCATCACAATGCCAGATTTCAGGTTGTACTACAAAGCTGTGGTCATCAAGACAGTGTGGTACTGGCACAAAAACAGACACATAGATCAGTGGAACAGAATAGAGAACCCAGAAGTGGACCCTGAACTTTATGGGCAACTAATATTTGAATCGAAATGTCAAGAGAGGACATCCTTGTTTTGTTCCTGGTCTGAGGGAGAAAGCTTTCATTCAACCTTTCACCACTGAGTATGATGTTAGCTGTAGGTTTTTCATATATGGGTCTTAGCATGTTTTGAAAGTTCCCTTTCATTCCTGGTTTGTTGAGTGTTTTTATCATGAAAAGGTGTTGGATTTTGTCAAAGGTTTTTTTTGTGTGCATTATTTGAGATGATCATGTGGTCTTTTTCTTCATTCTATTAATGTGGTATTTTATAATAATTGAGATTTTTATATGTGGAACCGCGGTCACATTCCTGGGATAAATCCCACTTGGTCATGGTATATAATCTTTTCAATATGCTGTTGGTTTGCTAGTATTGAGAATTTTTGCATCTATATAAAAGACATTGGTCTGTAGTTTTCTTGTGATGTGTTTGGCTTTAGAATCAGGCTAATGCTGGCCTTGTAGAATGAACTAAGAAGCGTTCTTTCCTCTTTACGTTTTTGAAGAGTTTGAGAAGGATTGGTGTTAATTATTCCTTAGATATTTAGTGGAATTCACAGTGTAACCATCTGGTCCTGGACTTTTCTTTATTGGGAGGTTTTTGATTATTGATTCAATGGCTTTACTTTTTAAGTCTATTCAGATTTTTATTTCTTTTTGAGTCCGTTTTGGGAGATCGTGTGTTCTAGGAATTTGTCCATTACATGTGGGTTAATTCATTTGTTAGTGTACAACTGTTCATAGTATTCTCTTTTAATCCTTTTTATTTCTATAAGGTTGGTAGTAATGCCCCCACTTTCATTTCTGAATTAAGTAATTTGAATCTTCTCTCTTTTTCCTTGGACATTCTATTTAAAGGTTTGTCAATTTTGTCAATCTTCTTAAAGAACTAGCTTTTAATGCGGCTTGATTCTCTTTATTTTTTTTTTCTATTCTCTACTTAATTTATCTCTGCTCTTCCTTTTCCTTTTCCATCCTTCTGCTAGTTCTGGGTTTATTTTTCTTCTTTTTTTCTATTCCTTGTGGTGTAAAGTTGACCTTCTTGCCTAGTTCTATCCATTATTGAAAGTGGATAATTGAAGTCTCCAATAATTATTTTTGATTTGTATATTCTCCCTTCATTTTTGTCAGTTTCAACTTCATGTATTTTGTTGCTCTGTTGTTTGTTGCATATATGTTTGTTATAGCTTCCTAATAGATTGACTCTTTCATTATTATAAAATGTCCTTATCTCTACTAACTTTTTTCTTTTAAAGTCTATTTTGTCTGATAGTAATATAGCCACTCCAGCTTTCTTGAGGTTACTGTTTATATATCTTTTTTCTTTTACTATCCAACTATTTGTATCTTTGAATTCAAAAGGTGTCTCTTGTTGGGGTGCCTTGGTAGCTCAGTTGATTAAGTATCTGCCTTAGGCTCAGGTCATGATTACAGGGTCCCTGGATTGAGCCCCACATGTCAGGCTCCCTGCTCAATGGAGAGTCTGCTTCCCCCTTTCCCTCTCCCTTTTCCCCTTGCTTGTGCTCTCTCCTTCTCTCTCTCTCTCTCTCTCTCTCTCAAGTAAGTAAATAAAATGTTTAAAATGTGTCTCTTGTTGATAGCATAAAGTTATAGTGTTATAGTGCTTTTTATTTGGTGTGACAATCTCTACTTTTGATTGGATTATTTAATTAATTTACATTTAATGTTATTATTGATACAGTTGGGTTATATTTGCCATTTTACTTTTTGTATTCTGTTTCATGCCTTCTTATCCTCTGTTCCTCCTTTACTTCTTTCTTTCATATTAAGTGAATATTTTCTAATGTAGCACTTTAATGTTTTAAAGATTTTACACTTTATTTTTGAGTTATTAGTTGTTGCTCTAGGGCTTACCATATACAAACTAACTTATCAGATTCAGCTTCAGGTTTATACCAAATTAATTCCAGTGACATATAGTAATGCTACTCCTGTACACAATAGATTCTTGCTATTTATGGATTTAATATTTACAAATTTTCTTACTTGCTAAATTTATTCATAACCCTAAAAATCAATACTTTTATGCTTTTTTTCATTTATCCCAGAGGATTTGAGTTTCTATCATGAGTCTTTTCCTTAGCTCAAAATAGCTCTGCCTCCACGCACTTCTTCTGTGGTTTTATTGGCAAAAGTATTACATGTAGGGGATCCCTGGGTGGCTCAGCAGTTTGGCGCCTGCCTTCGGCCCAGGGCGTGATCCTGGAATCCCAGGATTGAGTCCCACATCAGGCTCCCTGCATGGAGCCTGCTTCTCCCTCTGCCTGTGTCTCTGCCTCTCTCTCTATGTGTGTGTGTGTGTGTGTGTGTCTCATGAATAAATAAATAAAATCTTTTTAAAAAAGTATTACATGTACATATTGGTTTATGTAGTTGATTTTTACGTAGTTGATTTTTAACTCAGTTAAGATAAGAAAGGAGAAGACATGAACACTTGTACTATCTTTTATGATTACAGTTACCAGTTGTTATGTGTTGAATTATGTTCCCTAAAACATATAGTCCTTAATTTCCAGCACCCCAGAGTATGACTTATTTGGGATGGAGTCATTGCAGGTATCATTAGCTAAGATGTGGTCACATTGGAGAAAGGTGGGCTTAATGATCTTTATGACTGGTATCCTTATAAGAAAACAACACAAATACAAAGAGGGAAGATAGCCACATGAAAGTGGAGGCAAAGATTGGAATAATGTTGCCACAAGCCAAGGAACACCTGGAATGACCAGAAACTGGAAGAAGCAAAAAAGGATCCTCCCCTAGAGGCTTCAGATGAAGCATAGCCCTGCCATAACCTTGATTTCAGATTTCTAAACTACAGAAATGTGAGACAATAGTTCTTTTTTAAGCCACACAGCTTGTGGTACTTCATTATAGAAGCTCTAGGAAACAGATACACCAGCTCTTGCGCGCTCTCTCTCTCTCTCTCTCTCTTTTTTTTTTTTTTTTTTTTTTTTTTTTTGCCAGTAAGACCACAGAGGAAGTGGACAATAACTGTTCTTTTCAACTCCAGAATTTCCATTTGGTTATTTTTAATAATTTCTATTTATTGATAATCTTTTTGTTAAAGTAGGCTCCATACCCAGTGTGGAGCCCAACACAAGGCTTGAACTCACCACCCTGAGATCAAGACCTGAGCTGAGTTCAAGAATTGGACACTCAACCAACTGAAATATCCAGGTGCCCCTACTGGTATTCTTTATTGAAAGGACATTGTCATAGACCTTTTTTTAACCTCTTTTCGGAATTTTTTCTACTTCTTTGGACATATTTACAATGGCCTCCTTGAAGTCTTTGCCTATTAAATCTAACTTGTTTTCACAGGTAGTTTCTTTTGCTTGATTTTGATAGAGCTATGTATGGATCATTCTTTCTTGTTTCTTTGCATGTTTCATACTTTTTTTGTTATAAACTGGACATTTCATTATTTTTATTTTTTTAAACTGGACATTTTAGATAATATATTATAGCAAGTCGGGATATTGGTCTTACCTCCCCCATCCTAGAGCTTATTTATGTTAGTTGCTTGTTAATTGGTTAGTCACTGACTAAATTATTTCAGTGAAGTCTATCCCCCACCCCACCACAACCCCCCATCCTAGTGTGAAGCCTGTGATGTTCCTTGGGGGCACAGCCTCAGGATGCCCACAAACATCCTGGGTTTTGGCAGGGCTGTCTTTGACCACACCCAGCTATTAAGTTCCTCTAATTGTCATCAGATTGTTCTGTTGTTTTCAACAACTCCCTAGAGCATAAATTGATCCACAAACTGATCCAATCAAATTGGGGATCCTTTGAAGGAATTGTTTCCTAGATTAGTTTGAAATTTTTTCTAATCCAGGAAAACTCTTCCCAGCTGCCTGTTTCCTTATTTCTCTCCAGTAAAGTATCCTATCTACAATTTAGTCTATATCTCCAATGACTCTATCATTCTCCTACCAGTTGCCCTTTACCACAACCTCCACTTTTTTTTTTTTTGAGAGTAAACTTAGGCATGAACTTCTCTACTTTCTGTTACCAATGAAGTCCATTCCTCTGGGGAAGGATTCAGAGGTCTCTATTCTATGGATCTCTTCTGCCGAATGGCAAAATCTCTGAGCCAAAACTCTGGTGCTATGGTCAGGGACAATGGCATCCTTCTGAATAACACCCCCACTTGCATGCTCAGTGGAGGGAAAGGCAGCAGTTCAGGTCTCCTTGGCTTGCCTCTCTTGGAATGGTATCCCTGACCCATGAGTAAGATCAAAGAGCAGTCACAGTCCTAGAATTCTCAGTGGTGCCACCCCCAGTTAGAGACTCCATCCCACAAGTGGATGAGAAGAGAATCCTCACGTCTCAGCCACACTCACCTGGAAATTAGCCTCACCAACAAGGTGAGTTGACTTCTTTTTTTATTCAGTTTGTTTTCTTATTGTTGAGTTTTAAGAATTCTTTATATACTTTGGATAACAATTTTTTTGCAAATGTTTTTCCTAGTTTATGGATTGTCTTCTTATTCAATTTATATTGTCTGCAGAGCAAAACATTATTTTAGTGAAATCCAGCTTATCAGTTATTTCTTACATGGGTAGTGCCTTAGATGCTTTATCTTAAAGTTATTGCTATACCCAAGGTCATCTAGATTTTCTCCTAGATGTTATCTTCTAGGAGCTTTATAATGTCTTACATTTAGGTCTATGATACATTTTGAATTACCTTTTTTGTGAAGTGTGTAAGATCTGTGTCTGGATTCATTTTTGCACACAGATACCCAGTTGTTCAATACCACTTGTTGAAAAGACTATTTTTGTGCTATTGCATTGTGTTTGCTCCTTTGCCAAATCTCAGTTGACTATATTTATGTGGATCTAATTCTGGGCCTTCTATTCCATTCACTGATCTTTAATTTTGTTCTTCCCCGTCAATATTGTGTTGGCTATTTGAGTCTTTTGCCTCTCTGTATAAACTTAAGAATTAGTTTGATGATATCCACAAATTAACTTGGTAGGATTTTTATTGGGATTTTATTGAATCTATATATCAGATTGGGAAGAATTAACATTTTGACAATATTGAGTCTTCCTATCTATGAACATGGAGTATCTCCCCATTTATTTAGTTCTTTGATTTTGTTCATCAGAATTTTGTAGTTTTCTTCATATAGATCTTGTTAGATTTATACCAAGTATTTCATTTTGGGAGCACTAATGTAGAGGATATTATGTTTTTAAGTTCCAAGTTCACTTGTTTATTGTTAGTTTATAGGAAATCAATTGACTTTTGTATATTAGCCTTGTATTCTGCAGCCTTGTTGTTATTGTTTATTAGTTTAAGGAGAATTTTTTATTAGGTCTTTCGGATTTTCTATGTAGACAATCATGTCACTGTGAACCCAGATTTAATTATTAATTTAAATCATTCTTATTATTTATATACCTTTTTCCCTTGTCTTATTGTATTAGCTGAAATGTCCCATAAGATGCTGTAAAGGAATGGAGAGAAGGTACATCCTTGCCTTGTTCCTCATCTTATTGGGAATGCTTTGAGTTTCTCGCCATTAAGTATGATGTTAGCTTTTTGTAGATGTTCTTTATCAAGTTGAGGGTGTTCCCCTCTATACCTAGTTTGCTGAGAGTGTTTATCAGGTATGGGTGTTGGACTTTGTCAAATGCTTTTCTACATTTATTGATATTATCATGTAATTTTTCTTCATCAACCTCTTTATGTGATGGGTTACATTAATGGATTTTCAAATGTTAAACTAGCCTTTCATACCTGAAGTAAATATCCTTGGTTGTGGTATATAACTCTTTTCTTATAATGTCTTTGTCTGGTTTTGCTATTAGAGTAATGCTGGCTTCATAAAAGGAATTAGGAAATATTCTTGTCCATCTAGCTTCTGGAAGGGGATTGTAGAGAATTGGTTTAATTTCTTCTTTAAATTTTTGATAAAACTCACCAGGAAACCTATCTAGTTCTTTCTGTTTTGGAAGGGTATTAATTATTGATTCAATTTCTGTAATAGATATAGGCCTATTCAGATTGTGTCTTTCTTTCTGTGTGAGTTTTGGCAGAATGTGTTTTTCAAGGAGTTGGTCCATTTCATTCTAGGGTATCAAATTTGTGGACATTGGGTTGTACATAGCATTCCTTTATTATCTTTTTTTGATGCTCACGGGATCTGTAATGATGTCAACTTTCCTTTCTGATATTAATAATTTGTGTCTTTGGGACGCCTGGGTGGCTCAGCAGTTTGGTGCCTGCCTTCAGCCCAGGGTGTGATCCTGGGGTCCTGGGATCAAGTCCCGCATTGGACTCCCTGCATGGAGCTTGCTTCTCCCTCTGCCTGTGTCTCTGCCTCTGTGTGTGTGTGTGTGTGTGTGTCTTTCATGAATAAATAAAAATATTTTTTAAAAAGTTAAAAATAGAACTACCATACAATCCACAGGGTATTTATCCCAAAAATATGAAAACACTAATTCAGAGGGATACATGCACCCCTACGTTAATAGCAGCATAATAAAAAATAACCAAGTTATGGAAACTGTCCAAGTATCCATTGATAGATGAATGGATAAAGATTTTTTAAAATCTTTTTCACCAGTTTGCTGGGAAGTGTGTTCACTGAGCTCCTCACACTGTCATTCTGGAAGTTGAACCTACCACTTCATTTTGTTTTATTGCCAAGTAATGTTTCGTTATGTAGTTATACCACATTTGATTAATCTGTCTATCAGTTCATGAACACTTGGGTTGTTTCTACTTTTGGGATATTATAAATGATGCTGCTATGAGTATTTATGTAATGTGGGTGCTCATCACAACCATATTTATGGAATGTCATTTTACCTTATCTTGATGTTGTCCCTTGAAGTACAAAGGTTTTTAATTTTGATGAAGTCTAATTTGTCAGTCTTTTCTTCTTTTGCCTATGGTGTCTAGTGTTGTATGTAAGGAAACATAGCTTAACCCAGTATCCTGAAGACCTACTTTTATGTTTCATTCTAAGAGTTTTACAGGTTTCAGCCTTTACATTTAGTCTATCATCTTTGAGGTAATTTTTGGTGTATGGTGTCAGATAGGTGTCCAACTTCTTTTTTTCGTTGCTTGTGGCTATTCAGTTGTCCTAGCACCAGTTCTTGAAAAAAAAAATCTCTTGCCTTGTTGAATTATCTTGTAATTTTTGTGAAAAAACAACTGACCATAGGGACACCTGGGTTGCTCAGTGGTTGAGCGTCTGCCTTTGGTTCAGGGCATAATCCTGGAATTCCGGGATCAAGTTCCGTATCCGGCTCCTGGCATGGAGACTGCTTCTCCTCCCTCTGCCTGTGTCTCTGCCTCTCTTTCTGTGTCTTTCATGAATAAATAAATAACATCTTAAAAAAATCAATTGACCAGAAATTTGGGACTTATTTATGACTTTTTAGTTCTATTTAATTGATTTATGTATTTATTCATTTTTATTCTTTTAAGTTTTTATTTTAATTCCAATTAGTTAACATACAGTGCAATAAAAAAACATACAGTGCAATATTAGTTTCATGTGTTCAATATAGTGATTCAACACTTCCATACATCACCCAGTGCTCATCACAAGTACGCTTCTTAATCCCTGTCACCTATTTCACCCATCCCCCCACACCCTCCCTTCTGGTAATCATCAGTTTGTTCTCAATAATTAAGTCTGATTCTTAATTTGTCTCTCTCTTATTTTTTTCCCTTTGCTTGTTTGTTTTGTTTAACTTACAAATATGAATAAAATTATATGGCATTTGTCTTTGACTGATTTAGTTTGCTTAGCATTATACTCTCTAGCTCCATCCATGTTGTTACAAAACAAATGTATGTGTTTATTCTTGGACTAGATCCATACTGTCTTAATTATTGTAGTTTTGTAGAAAGTTTTGATATTAGATAGCATGAATTCTTCGACTTAGCTGTTCTTTTACAAAAATTTGTTTGCTTATTCTCTGTCCTCTTCATTCCTATATAGACTGTAGGATCAGTTTGTCAATTTCTGGGGAAAAAAAAGACAGCTGAGGTTTTTATAGGAATTACATTGAATCTTTAGATTAGTTGGGGGAGTATTACCATCTCAACAATATTAAGTCTTTTCATATGTGAACATGGGATGTTTCCCCACTTATGTATATCTTCTTTGATTTTTTTCAGCGTTTTGTAGTTTTCAGAATGAGTTTTTTAAATTTCATTTTGTTAAGGTTATTCCCAAGTATTTTATTCTTTTTGATGCTTTTGTAAATGGAATTGCTTTCTTTTTTAAAAAAGATTTTATTTTTTTTAATTTTTTTAAAATTTATTTATTTATTTATGATAGTCACAGAGAGAGAGAGAGAGAGAGAGAGAGAGGCAGAGACAAAGGCAGAAGGAGAAGTAGGCTCCCTGCAGGGAGCTGGATGCAGGACTCAATATCAGGACTGCGGCGGGATCACGACCTGAGCCAAAGGCAGGCGCTCAATCACTGAGCCACCCAGGCATGCTGCTTTCTTAATTTCATTTTCAGATTGTTAGTGCTAATGTATAGAAATACAATATATTTTTGTACATTGATCAATTGGGTCAGTGCTATCTCAATCAACCAATTCTGACTCGAGTTTCCTACCCTAGTAGCAGCAAACTGACTATGGGCTTAGCCTACCACTTCCTAAAGCTGGTAGGAGCCATCACTGTCCAGGTGCATTTTTAAGCACTCAGCATTTTCTCAGATTGCAGCATGTATCACTGCACCTTGCTTACTGGTCAGAGGCAGACTTGTACATGAACTTGTACCCCATGAACTGAGGGGTACTGTGGCAGTGTGGGAACCCAGCGAAGTGACAAATTGAGACCATTTGTCAGAGTAGAGGGTAGACCTGCTGGTTCATTTGGCACCCCAGGTCCAGGTTTTTGTGCCTCAGTGAAGGCCTTTTATCCAGTATAGTAAATGTTAGAGATATGAGCCAGGCTAACTGTCAGAAATTTCTGAGGGGTAAAAAGGCTGTCCTTTCTGTTTCTGAACAGGTGGCCTCACGATCCACATGACCAATTGTATGTCTGTTGTACAAGCCCGAGAATGGGCTTTTCCCTCCGAAATCACGTGTTAGTAACACTACTAGATATTGAAATCTATTATAAACCAATTGAAATCTATTATAAAACAGTTTGGTCCCATACACGAATAGACTTTCAGAACAATAGAAAAGAAACCAAAGTCCCAAAAGAGACTCCCATCCATGGGGAAATTTAATAGATGAAGTTAAGTGACATTTCAGAGCTGTATGGAATGGTTATTTAATAAATAATGGTGGACCAACTGGTTACTCATTTGAAAAAAAAGTTAACTCCCAATTTCCATTAAAATGAGTTCCAGCTGGTTCAGGGATTGAACTGTTAAAAAGCAAGATGAAAGTATTAGAAGTGTCCATGAGAGAATTTACTTGTATAATCTTAGTGTGGAAGCAAGCCTTTCTAGGAAACACGTAAAGCCCATTCAACTTAAAGGGGAAAAAAACGATAATTCGACAACATATAATTTTTAAATTTTTCTGCAAGGAGAAATATACCACAAACAATGTTGAAAGAAATAATAAAATAAAGGCAGGGTGGGGGAGGGGAGATTTTGCAAACTAACAAATTGGAGTAGCTTATGTATAACAACAAAAAGGTAATTTATTTTTTTGAGAGAGTGGGAGAGAGTAAGAGTGAGCATGGAGTATGGAGAAACAGAGAGGGGGGAGAGAAAAAATCTTAAGCAGGCTCCATGCCCAGAACAGAGCCCAAAGTGGGGCTCAATCTCATAACCCTGAGATTATAACCTGAGCCAAAGTCAAGAGTCAGATGCTTAACTGAGCCACCCAGGTGCCCCCAAAAGGGTAATTTACTTAGTGAATTAAGAATTCTAATAAATCTAAGACTAACAAGCCAAGAAAGGAAAAGAGGAGTAAAATTGAAAGAAAAAGAGAAGAAATGAAACATCTGAAAAGATGCTTAACTTTTCTCATAGGTAAATGCAAACTGAAACAATGAAGTATCAAATTTTATCAGATTAGCCAACATCAAGAGCTTTGACAGCTCAGTGCTGATGGGATGGGAGAAGCAGTGCTCAAATGTACTGTCAGTAGATATGTATATTGGTATACTCCTCTCTTTGGAGGACCATTTGGCAAATAGCTCTCAAAATTACAAATGCACATAGCCTTTGAGCTTACGATTCCATTTCTTGGAATACAAAGTATAGAAATACACATATGCCTAAAAACGTTGCATATTGCAATATTGTTTGTAATACTAAAACACTAGGAAACTATCTAAATGTCTCTCATTCAGTGCCATAAACTATCATATGTACTTAGAATATAGTAGAATAAAAACAATGAGGGATTTCTCTATGTGCTGATAGAGAAATATCAATATGATTATCTATGCCTAGAAATTTTTTGAGATACAAAAAAAAAAAAAAAGATGGTTGCCCCTATGTGAGATTGTGCATCTGAAGAAAGAATACAACTGTATTTTGATCTTGTATCCTGTGAACTTGTTGAATTTGTTCATTATTCTAATAGATTTTTAGTGGTTTCCTTAGGATTTTCTACATACAAAATCATGTCATTGTAAATAGAGATAGTTTTACTTCCTTTTTAATCTGGATTCCTTTCATTTCATTCCTATTTTAAAAATTTTCTCAGGATCCCTGGGTGGCGCCGCGGTTTAGCGCCTGCCTTTGGCCCAGGGCGCGATCCTGGAGACCCAGGATCGAATCCCACGTCGGGCTCCCGGTGCATGGAGCCTGCTTCTCCCTCTGCCTATGTCTCTGCCTCTCTCTCTCTCTGTGTGTGACTATCATAAATAAATAAAAATTAAAAAAATTTTCTCTCCTCCGCTCCCTCCTTCCTTCCCTTTCTCCATTCCTCCCTCCTTTCCTTTCTTTCTCCTCTCTGCCCGACGCCCCCCAATCCCCACCTAATTGCCCTGGCTAGAACCCTTCTTACAGTGTTGACTCAAAGTGGTGAGAGCAGATATTCTTCCTTATCTTAAGGGAAAAGCTTTCAGGTTTTTTCCCATTAAGTATGATGTTAGCTGTCATTTGTTTTATTTTGTTGTGTTTTGTTTTCATAGAAATTCTTTATCTGGTTTCAGGAAGTTTTCTTCTATTTCCTGTATATCGAGTGTTCTTTTTAATCATAATAAGGTGTTAGATTTTGTCAAATGCTTCTTCTGAATCTACTGAAATGATCATATGGTTTTTGTCCCTCAATGATTTTTACTTGATTTTTAGATACTAAACTAACTTTAAATTCCTCGGTTAAATCCCACATATTCATGGTGTATCATTCGTTTTATATGTTACTGGATTGAGTCTGATAACATTTTGTTGACTTATGCATTTATAGTCATAGAGATTTTGCTCTGTCATGAATGTGAGCCCCATGTTGAGTGTGGAGATTACTTTAAAAAAATTTTTAAGGGACACCTGGGTGGCTCAGGGGTTGAGCATCTACCTTTGGCCCAGGATGTGATCCTGGAGTCCCAGGATCGAGTCCCGTGTCGGGCTCCCTGCATGAAGCCTGCTTCTCTCTCTGCCTGTGTCTCTGCCTCTCTGTGTGTGTGCGTGTCTCTCATGAATAAATAAAATCTTTAAAAATTTTTAAACCCAACAACTATGAATTCAAACTGTTATAAGTCTTTTCAGATTTTGTTTCTTTTAAAAAATATTTTTTATTAAGTAAACTCTATCCCCAGCTCACAATCCCAAGATCAAGAGTTGCATGCTCTACCAACTGAGCCAGCCCGGCGCCCCATGATATTCTATTTCTTTTTTTTTGTGTGTGAGTGTTTTAAAAATACTAACGTTTTTAATTACCATTGTTGCTTCTCTGATATTTTTCCTGTGGATTTATTAACCTCTGGTTATCACATCCTTATCAGTATGGCTTTGTTCCCAACCACCTCCTTTGTGCTGTTATTGTCAAATATATTACATTTCTATGTCATTAGACAATACCATTATATAGGCACTTATGAAATTCTTTTTTATTTTTATTTATTATTATTATTTTTAGAATATTTTATTTATTTATTCATGAGAGACACGGAGCGAGAGGCAGAGACATAGACAGAGGGAGAGGCAGGCTCCCCACAGAGAGCCCGATATGGGACCCAATCCCAGGACCGGGATCACGCCCTGAGCCAAAGGCAGAAGCTCAACCGCTGAGCCACCCAGGCATCCTTGAAATTCTTTTTTAAATCAGTAAAGACAAGAAAGAAAAAAATATGTAATGGTCTTTTATTATTATCTACATAATTACCTTTACTGGAGCCCTTTGATTATTTGTGTGAATTCTTTTTTTAAAGATTTTATTTATTTATTTGACAGAGAGAGAGCAAGCACAAGCAGGAGGAACAGCAGAGGAAGAGGGAGAAGAGGCTCTCCCCTGAGTAAGAAGCCCCATGCAGGGCTCAATCCCAGGACCCTGGGATCATGACCTGAGCTGAAGGCATGCTTAACTGACTGAGCCATCTAGGGGCCCTATTTGTGTGAATTCTTATTGCTGTTTGGTGCCACTTCCTTTCAGCCTGAAAAACTTGCTTTGGTATTTTGGGAAGGTAGATATGGTAGCAATGGATTCTCTTAGTCTTTGTGTCATCTTCATTTTTGAAAGTCAGTTATGGTGGGTTTAGGGCCTGACAGTTTTCCCTCTTCCAACACTTTGAATATGTTTTCATTCATTCACAGCCCGGTCCCTTCTGGCCTCCATTGTTTCTGATGAGAAGTTAGCTCTTAATCTTATTGGGGTTTCCTTTGATGCAATGAATTGTTTTTCTTTTCCTACATTCAAGATTTTTCTCTTTTGACTTTCAACATTTCTGTATTTCAACGACTATGGTGTGTTTGGGTGTGGATCTCTGTGCTTATCCCACTTGGAGTTCAACAAACCTGTTAAATATGTATATAAATGCTTTTCATCCAATTTGGATTGTTTGCAGCCAGTATGTCCTTGAATATCTCGCCTGTCACATCTCCATCTGGTACTCCCATTATGTATATGTTGGTGCACTTAACGGTGTCACATTTCTCTGAGGTTCTGTTCATTTTTCTTCTTCTCATCTTCTCTTGCTTTTTCTCTTTCTTCTTCCATTTGTTGTTGTTTAGGGAGAAGAATCTCTATTAATCTGTCCTTACACTTGCATGTATGCGTATGGCTTGGAGGCTGCTTTCACAGTTAAGGGAGTTGACAATTTCGCCCATTCAACCAGGAAGTAGTAGCTTAGAAGTACTCTTTCTAGTCACTCCTGGGAGGGCACAGTCTTCCGGACCACTAGGGATAGGTGTGATCTAATTTTTAAGCCTGGCTTCCTAGGAGTAGCCCCTGGGTCAAAGTAGCACACTCCTCAATCAGTGTGTGATCAAAGATTGTGCTTAAGTCCCTTGAGCCAGCAAGACGTCTACCCTTTGCTGTTTGATCTGTGTGTGGTTTGGGGGCTATTTTCAAGTCTGTCCCATGTTCTTCTGTGATTGCTCCCAAAGTGGATATGGTGTGCACAGTCTTCCAGATCCATAAGGATGAGTGTGATCCCAGAAGTGGTTTTTTTTGGCTGTCTCTTTCTCTTTCCCTTTCTCTTCTGACTAGTCTGCCATTCTTCTTGGAACTAGTTTCTTTTTTTTTTTTTTAATTTTTTTTGGAGCTAGTTTCATGAGGCCACCAGCCTCCTTTTAACTTCTTGCCACCAATACTGCCTTAGGCACAGACTCCTGCATGCTCTGTTCTAAATGGTCGGATGTGGCTCTCCATCTTTATGGTCCGTCTTCACCTCTGGGCCACTGCACTGAAGCTAGGAGCGAGGACAGTGCCTGCTTTTCTTGGAGTGATACTCTCTGCTCTGTGAGTAGGCACTGGGGAGGAGATGGTCACCCTGGATCTTCTTAGCTTACCTCTCCTGGTGTGGAACCTCCATACTGTGAGTGAGCTGGGGTGGGATGATTGAGGGCCCAGCATTCTTGGCTTGCTGATCCTGAGGCAGAGCTTCTTTCACCCTATAAATTGGGGCTAAGTGGGAGAAGAAAGCCCAGTCCTCTTGGCCACTCCCACCCAGAGCTTCTATAGTAATGAGGTAGGGGAGATGAGAGATACTCCAGGGATGAAACTATAGCCCCTAGACTAGGAGCTCAAGGGGGAAAGGGAGCCCTGTTTTCTTGGCCACATTTGTCCAGAATAGTGCTTCTATAACATGGAGGTGGAGTAGGGGGCTGAAATGGAGCAGGTCATGGCTCAAATGCCAAATGTCACTGTTCTTACCAAGACTCAGTAAGTTTTCTTGAGGAAATGTTTCTCTACTTGCCATGTGCCCTGAGAACGATCTCCAGAGACTTGAGGTGTTTTTTTTCTTTTTAAATCATTTTCACCAGCAAAATGGTTGTTTTATTCACTTGTGAGTAACACCAGCTTCCCATGCAGCCATCCTGGAAGTCCCACACTCTTACTTAAAATGTTTCCAGTGGAAACATTTATTTTTGGTGGGGGCTCCTTCTCTACATATTATCTCTACTAGAACTTGTTTGAGCCCAAACCCCAGATTTCGTTCAGGGGGGAAGAAAGCATACGAAACAGTGAAATGGGGTTACGATATAAGACATTTTAAACATAAATCCAATAGTTTGAGGTTTATCATCTAGGTACTGATGTTTTGCAGAGTAGCTGTTCTCCAGAATCAGGCATGAATCAGAAGGGGAAACAGCAGTAATTATGTGTAAAACGTTCTGATCCCTGGAGCAGCAGCAATAATCTCATCCCTGGGAACGACTCATGGTTATGTAGGGCCTACTCTGCTACTGATACAGCTATGGTTTTGAAATGTTATTTTAATTTTTTAATGGGAAAGCCCATCTTCAGTAAATATTGGCAAGAGCACAAAATAGGTCCTCACCTCTAGAAACATACAGGCTCTGTGTCCCCAAAATGCAGCAAAGCAGATTGTGATATTGCTGTGACTTTTAACTGCTGTCATGACCCCTTCCATTGCTAATAGGCAGGAAAATAATTTCTCTTCTCTCTGCCCTGCTTCCCCTCTCTGTGGTGTAGAATTTTGAACACTAGCCAGGCTGGGAAACTCTTATCTCAATGGAAAGTGTGATAAGGCTGTGCCACTAGGAGACATGTTTTCTTCTAAATTGACGCCCTCCTTTCACTTGTGTCTCTTCTTGGCCTACTCACTTGCTCGACAGAATGGTGAGTTTTATTTATTTATTTTTATTTTTTAAAATATATTTTTTATTTATTCATTCATGAGCAACACAGAGCAAGAGGCAGAGACATAGGCAGAGGGAGAAGCAGGTTCCCCTAGAGGAGCCCATTGTGGGACTTGATCCCAGGACTCTGGGATCAGGATCTGAACCAAAGGCAGATGCTCAACCACTGAGCCACCCAGGCATCCCAATGGTGAATTTTAAAGAAGCGTGGGACCCCAGAGAGAAAAGGCAGCCATGGCAGCTCTCACTGTTTTTCCTCCTTGTTCAGCCTGTGTGTGTCTTGATTCTGGGGAGCTACTGCTCCCTCATGCCCAGATCTGGCTACCTCCTGCCCTGGCTGGGGGACTGCAGGGCTGGAGGGGCAGATACCAACCTATCTGTTCCCAGGGGACACTCCCTCATTTGCTTTTGCAAAGGAAGTCCAGACGCATTGAGGAATGACTCCTCTGACCACATGGCCACCACCATAGCACCCTGGCCTGTTTCCTATCCCTCCCAAGTCCTCCAGTTTGCAGTTGCCATTATTCATGAATGCACTTTTACTGAGATATCTCACTGTTTAATTCTCTGTTCAGAGTACAACCTCTCTCCTCCACAGCCTCCTAGCACATCTGCAAAAAGACCTCAGCTTTTGCCAGAACCTTTGGATTTTAAAATACATTGCCTCCGCCGCCTCCACCTTTCTGTTCTTCTCTCTCTATCTCTCTCTCTCCCTAGCCCCTCTCTCCATCAATAAATGCCTGCAATTGCTTCCCTAAGAAGCCTGGACCCCATGATGCCCTCACTTCTCTTGACCTTTGTCCCTTCCTGTCATGCCAATTGTCATCCCAAGGCCTACTACTCCCTGCCCCCTTCCCCTAGCTGCTGTCTCTCCTTCTCTTGCCCCTGAGCTTTCTTTATATAGAGACAGCATTTTTTTTCTCCTCTCCCAAATCAGCTTCTTCCCCCTCTAAACCTCCCCACTGCCCATCCCCATTCCTCCCAGCATTCATGAGTTTGCCACCAGAAAATTCAGGGCTTGGTGGCTTTAGGTCCCCTTTTGGCCAGCCAGGTAAGGTGAAGGGGAGGAGTAGACTCCAGAGGGCCTTCAGGCATCTACTTCTGTCTCAAGAGTGAAGGTACTGCAGGGCCCCAGCCCACTGGTGCCCTATAAGAATGAGAACCCAGTGTTGCCAGAGTCTCTGCTTTGTTAAGAGAAGACAGAAATTTGGATATTTCAGTCCCAATTTAAAATGTTGACAACACTTCTTTTTTTTTCCCCTGAGAACATGGGGGGTACAAAACCCCACCCTATTTATGGGCTAGGCTCAAGCCTCCTACCTCCTGCCTTAACTCAATTGCCCAAATATAAAAGACTGTCTCCCTCACAGTCTGTACTGGTGCCTCCATTTTCCTGGCTTCCTCTCTTGGCTGACAGTAATGGCCTCCTAAATGGTCTCTGCTTTTTATTCTTCCCTCAAGTCTACCATGGACAGCATTGCTTGATTTAGCTACCTCAAAATAACAGAGCTTTTTGGTTGAAGGCATGGGCTGTGGGATCCAGCTGTAGAGAGTTAGCCCCAGGTCTGCAGTATGAGCTGTGTGGTCTCAGGGCAAGTTCATCTTTCTGAGTCTCAGTTTCCACATCTGCAAAATAGGAAAAATAGTGGTAGTGAGGATTTAGTAAAGAGCCATGCCTGACCTGGAAAAAGCACTCAATGCATGTTCATCACAATTGTGTCATCTCTTGTGTGAAGACCTTCAAGCTCCATTGCTTCTCAAATATAGTTTAGCCCCTTTGTCTGAGGCATTCAAGACCCTCTTGCTCTGGTCCTTAGCCCTCCTCCCCTCCACCTCTATACTATCTGAGCCAGATAGGACTTCTTGTCATTCCCCAAATATGTTTCTCTGTCTTATTCATTTTCCTCTCTCCCCTAAAGTCTCCGGAGACAGTACAGGGACTCAGTCTGTGCATAACCCTGGAGGAGGAGGGTGGAGCTGGGGGTGGGGGGTGGGGGGTGGGGGGCAAAGTAGCTGCTCTGATTATCCTTATTTCACAGAGGAGCAAACTGAGGCAAAGTGACCTGCCGCAAACCTGCCAGTCTAGATGTGGAGGAAGCAAGAGTTGAATCCAGATCTGTCTATCCTAAAGTCTGTTTGTTGTCTCTCCACTGTATCATAGAAAGGGAAAGATGCACAGGGACAAGAGGACAAGGAAGAGGCTTGAGATTTACTTTTCCCTCTGGAAAATCACAGGGCATTGCTCTTTCTCTATGATAAACCAGTAGGAAAGTGTGATACAAATGCATGACAAAGGTATCACGGTGGGTTAGGGCCCAAGTATGTTGGTACTTGTGCAAACTGCTGAAGTCAACCTAAGGGACTTTTAAAAATAGGTTGAAAACAACTTGCCATACAAAAAAGGGATTGGCTGGCTGCTTGAGGACGACAAGATAATATTATAGTCTAACTTATTTTGTAGCTGGTGTGGTTAAGCTCTCTCTACAAGCTTTGGCAAGATCACTTAAGCACAGCTATTAGGAGCCCCACATGGAGAGATAGACTGCCCAGGTTCAAATCTACGTCTTGCCCCTTATAATCTGTGTAACCCTATCTCATCTTCTCACCTATAGAATGAGGGATAATATAGCACCTCCCCCAAAGGAGGATTGTTGTGATTATTAAATTCAAAGGTCCATGAAAGCTCTCGGGATATTGCCTTGTACACAGAGTAAGTTATTTTATACACCTTACCTAGGAGCCCCTGGGTGGCTCAGTCAATTAAGCGTCTGCTTTCGGCTCAGGTCATGATCTTAGGGTCCTGGGAACAAGCCCTGTGTTGGGCTCCCCATTCAGCAGGGAGTCTGCTTCTCCCTCTACCCCTCCCCCCATCTTGTGCACTCTCTCACGCTCTCTCTCTCAAATAAATAAATAAATAAATAAATAAATAAATAAATAAATAAAATCTTTATATATATATATAGTAGCTAGTATTTGTCCTTCCAGAGCATGTGTGCTCATGCTAGGTGGCATTGGAAATTGATACCTCTTTCATGACCTGCTCTAGTAACTAAAACCATAGTCCCAATCATGGCACCACCTTTTTTTTTTTTCATGGCGCCACATTTTATTGGTAAACCTTTAAAATTTTTTCAGAGTGCTTCACTAGGAAGATGGTGGAAAGTATCTGAAATCTTAATGTAACTTTCAAAAAGGAAGTGACTTTACTTCTTTCTCCCTCCTCCTGTACTTATGTACTACTTATATTTTGTACAGCCTAGTAGTATAAGTGCACAGACTCTGGAGCCAGGTGGCCTCCGTTCCGATTCTGGCTTTGCCACTTACTCTCTGTGTGACCATGGGCAAGTTACCTAACCTCTCTTTGCCTCAGTTTTCTCATGTGTAAAATAGACATCATGACAGTGATCCCCCGGGTCCTGGGATCGAGCTTTGCATCAGGCTTCCCTGTTCTTCCGGGAGTCTGCTTCTCCCTCTCCCTCTGCCTCTTCTTCCCACTGGCTTGTGCTCGCTCCCTCTCTCTCTCCGCGCCCTCCCCCCCCCAATGAATAAATACAATATTTTTTAAAAAAGAAAGGAAACTAAGAAATCATCAGGTATCTCTTAAATTTTTCTTTTAGGTTTTCTTTACTAGCCATTTGTCAAGTGCCCACACATTCTCAGCCCCTGATTAGTGGGCTGTCCTTTACATGGGTATCTTGGACTGGTGTCAGATCCTCCCTTGGCTCTTCCAGCTGCTGCCCTTCAGTGCTTTATACCCAGCCCCAGCTCTGGAGTCCTCATTTGGTGCCAGGACTGTTTAGGACAGCTTCACAGATAATCCCCTTGGATTGCCAGTCCCCACAAACTACTATAGGTCTTTAACTTCACTCTCTATGGGATAGAAGAAAGAGATTTCCAAAATAGACATTTTACTCATTCTCATGTGGAGAAATAGAACGGCACCCCTACATCAGACTAGACGCTGCTGGTATATTCGGTACTCAATGCTGAGGTTATCACCCACTTTTCTGCCAGGTTGCTCCTGGCCCTGGCACTTTATTAGCCTACTTGGGATTGCATCCTGTGCAGCATCAAATGTTGTCAACAACCTGTGTTTATCTAGTCCTTCAACCAAAATATCTCAAACATATATTACATTCCACATTGTGTGTGTGTGTGTGTGTGTGTGTGTGTGTGTGTGTGTGTCTATGCTTTGGACACAAGTGGGCCTGAAACAAATCCTTACCCTGCCTCTTGCCAATTGTGCAATGAAGGACAAGTTAGTCCTTCTCACTTTTGTCAGCTGTGAAATGAGAATAGTACAAGGGTCTACCTTGTACTATTTGTTTCTTCCCCTGGGAATGTTCCACTCTGACTACAAAACCCCAGCCAGGAATAATATGAAAAGTCTGAGGTAGCACCCACATCCACCTCCTTAAGGACTGGCCCGTGATGTCACAGCTGCACCCCCATGTTCACAACAGCGTTATTTACAACAGCCAAGACATGAAAACAACCTCAATGTCCATCAGTGGACAGATGGGCAAAGAAGTTGTGAGATATACACACAAATGGAAAGTGATTCAACTGTAAAAAACAAACAAACAAACAAACAAAAACCGAGGGAATCTTACTGTTTGGGACAACATGGATGGACCTAGAAGGTATTATGCTAGGTGAGATAAGTCAGACATAGAAAGAAAGACATAGGCCATATGATCTCACTCAGATGTAGGTTCTCACCAGAGCAAAAAGATAAAAGCAAACCCAGACTTGCAGTTACCAGAGGCAGGGATAGAGGCTGGAAGTTGGAGGAAAGTGGTTGAAAGGCACAAACTTCCAGGTACAAGACATAGAAGGACTAGGGGCAGAATGTACAACACTGTGACTCTGGTAAACACTGCCCTGGCAGCCAGATGAAAGTTGTATGAGGGGGATCCCTGGGTGGCGCAGCGGTTTAGCGCCTGCCTTTGGCCCAGGGCGCGATCCTGGAGACCCGGGATCGAATCCCACGTCGGGCTCCCGGTGCATGGAGCCTGCTTCTCCCTCTGCCTGTGTCTCTGCCTGTGTCTCTGCCTCTCTCTCTCTCTCTGTGACTATCATAAATAAAAAATAAATAAATAAAAATAAAAAAAAAGAAAGTTGTACGAGTAAATCCCAAGAGTTCTCATCACAAGAAAGAAACTTCCCCTTTCTTTTTCTTTTCTTTTCTTTTCTTTCTTTTCTTTTCATTGGTATGTATATGAGACAATGGGTGTTAGCTGAATTTACTGTAGTGATCATTTCACAAAATATGTAAATCAAATCATCATGCTGTACACCTTAAATGTATATGGTGATGTATGCCAATTATTTCTAATAAAACTGGGAAAAAAACCCTACTCAGAGCCATGGCAGACTTGACAAAGAGAAAAGGGGTTATCAGAGATCATCAGGAGGTGTGTCAGTGCGTGTGTATTCCGTGGCTGTGTATGAACATTTGTGTGCACGTATGTGTGTGTGCTCACGTGCGTGTTTCAGAGTATTCTGGTCCTGGCCTGGCCCCAGGCAAAGCTGTCACAATAAGCAAACATTTCCAATTTTCTCTCTTCCTGAAGGTGAAAAACATTTAACTTGTTCTCCCTTGAATCAGTCTTTGCATTCCTATCGGGCACTACAGCTGTGGACAGATGAGGCATCATTGGCTTCTTTCTGGATAAATAAATACTGGGAAAAGTTTTCAATTAGCAATAATCGCGCCTCGGATAAACCTCATTGGCTACGATACTGCCACTGCGCAAAGCTGGATAAATAAATACTGAAGAGAAGAGCCACCAGGCAGCAGTATCAAACTATATGATGGAGAGTGGTGGGCTCCTTCTGGGATTGAAGTTGGCATAGATCTTACCACCCACTACTTCTTGAGGGCACAGCTGCAGAAGGGTGGAATTGTGTAGCCGTATGTGCCATATCCTGGCACATCAGTCAGCTAGAGTGAACCGCTCATCATACGGAAGAATCAGGATTGGGATGGATAGACCCTTCCCAGTGGAGAATGTGTTCTATAAAGGGCTTCTCAAGTTGGCCCATGCCCCAAGCCGCCCAAACTCCCATCTCTGCTCCCTTCCCAGGGAGCTTCTTTGAGCAACTGGCCTAGTCAAGTTTCTCCACCTCCCCCCTTTTTAAAAAAAAAATTGTTTTTATTTATTCATTAGAGACACACAGAGAGAGGCAGAGACACAGGCAGAGGGAGAAACAGGTTTCCTGCAAGAAGCCCGATGCAGGACTTGGTCCTAGAACCCCAGGACCATGCCTTGAACCAAAGTCAGACACTCAACTGCTGAGCCACCCAGGACCCCCAAGTTTCTCCCCCTTTTTAAGGAAGGCTTTGGTTTGCTTCAAAGGCAGGCTGTGAACTGCATGCAGGGAAGAGAGCTAAAACTGGACCATGTGGCAGCTGTGACGTCACAGGCCATTCCTTAAGGAGGTGGATGTGGGTGCTACCTCAGACTTTTCATATTATTCCTGGCTGGGGTTTTGTAGTCAGAGTGGAACATTCCCAGGGGAAGAAACAAACAGTACTCTGCAGGAATCCCGCTCCCAGTCCTGTTTTTGGGAAGCAACCAATTTTAGGGCTTTTCTTCCTATACCTACCCTCACTGCTCTAAATAAAGCACTTTCAATTTTATTTCTTTGTTTGCCAATTTTAGGAAATTACCCGTTGACTTCCTGATAAGCTGGTTGGGGATTTATCACAATTATATAACTGTGTCATCACTTTTTATCCCTTTATTGATTATTCTAGTAATAGAATGAATAATGTAATAAGAATAGTAATGTAATAGTAATACAGTAATACATAAATAGTAATGTAATAAGAAAAGTAATGTAACACTTTTACATTTTTGTATCATCAATTATTGGCTGTGTCTTTTGAATCCCCACTTGGTAAGATGAGATATTGGCATTCTTTCCTTTCCCCTCGGCTGTTCTCCCCACTTGCCCCTCTTACCAGGTCGTATTTTGGTACAACAGCTAGTCGTTACTGAAAAAAGACCTCATCTTCAAAGGCAGAAGAGATGAAACTAATTTTTATTGAACATGTATGACGTGCCAAGAACCATGCATGCATTGTCATGTGTAATCCTCATACTAACCCTAAAAGTATCCTAATTACAGCTTTACACCTGAGAAATCTGTGGTCAGACCATGCATCTGGTAGGAGGGCCAAGCTGAGAGTTGAAACAAAAGTTGGACTACAAAGCCCCGACTCTTTCTCCGGAGCCCCATGCATCCTTCAGCTTCGTGTTCGCCTGCAGCTTTTCAAGTCCACTTTCTGTGGCCAAGGCTTGGACTGGAAGTCTTCGTCCATTTTTGGAACCCCACAGTGGTTCTGGCTTGTTCCCTGATGCTGCACTCTCTTTCCAGAGGGAGGAAACAGGAGACTGGAGAGGGAATGGAAAGCAAATGGGCCATCCCTGTGGGGTGCGTGGGTCTAGTGGATCACCCAGATAGGCTTGATGGTTCAGTCACATGCCTGGCAGGCTCTCTCTACCTGGCTGTCCAAGCCTTTGGAAGCTGGCACGGAAGTCCCAGGTAGCCCCTGAGCTGCCACAGGAAATTATTTGACAGCATCATCAGGGCTCTTCCAGCCAGCATGCTGCCTTTGATAGGAGAAGCAAATACAGAATTTTGAAGGTTGTAGCTGACTCAGACCATTGCTCTGGCATTGCGGTCATAGACACATGTGGGAAATTCCCAAATTGACTTTCCCACAGAGTTGTTTTGGAGTGGGGGACAGAAAGAGGCTGGGGGTGGAGAATGTATTTTCGTTATTTATTTGATTAGTATTTGTTAAATTGTTGGACCATTTCAACTGGAAGCACCAAGTGGGATTTCCCCAGAGGTCACTTCCGGGCATATGGAAGAGTCGAGAGGTCAAGAGGCCCTGGCTCAATTTTCCATAGTGAGGAGAGAGAAGCTATAATAGCATACAACAGACGATCCCAGATTCTTTTCATTGGTCTTAAGGCTGCTGTCATAGAGAAATATTTGGACAGCTTCACCTATCCAATCTCCACCAACCCAGGTCCCCTGGTTTTTTTTTTTTCTCTCTGTTGGCATTCCAACCATCCACTGCATTTTGGAGTCATCTTAATTCTCTCCTCTTGCCTCTTGCCAAGCCATCTCCTTCCTTCTAGGCCCGTTTACGCACACACACATACAGAGGCACATACCCCTAGAAGCCCTACCCTGTTAATTTGCAGTGTCTTACACATTCAACCTTTGCCCTCTTTTCTGGATGACCCCCAGCCTCATGACCTCAGGTCTAGACTATTGGATGAGCCACTTTTTGCACTTCCAGTAACACCTCCCATCCCACTGGCCTGGCCCTCATCCATTGGGTCAGGACTGCTGGCTGAGTCTTCTGACAGATCAGCTTTCTGAGACCCACTCATAACTTTCCCAAGGCTTCTCTGCTGCTTTACAGCATGAAATCCAAGTGCCGGGGCTTGGCATTCAAGGGCTCACACTGCCTGCTGCCACCTCGATTTCCAGACTTAGTTATTGCCACTTCCTACTGAATTGAGACTTTCTTGAAGATGGGAGAACATTTCTGGCTCACTGCTGGGACCTCCGACAGCACAGGAAGATGCCTAGGAGGTTGTGGGGGTCACGACTTGTTTGCTGAAGGAATGAACCAGATGAGGACATCATGATTATGGGGCTCATCCTGCCAAATAGTCGGGGAGGGGCCTCTCTCACTGACTGGTTGGGTGACCTTGGATAAGTCCTTTCCTCTGGATTGCACAGCATCCCAACAGCAATCCCAAATGTACAATTCTTGGGCCCTATAAACCCTGAGGGCCTGCAGACATGCTTTGTTGGTCAGCATATTAAAATGATCCTAAATTCGGGGCACCTGGGTGACTCAGTCGGTTAAGCGGCTGCCATTAGCACAGGTCATGATCCCAGGATCCTGGGTCCAGCTTGCATTGGGCTCCCTGCTCAGTGGGGAGTCTGCTTCTCCCTCTCCCTCTATGTTCTCTCTCTCTCTCAAATAAATAAATAAATAAAAATATTTTTTAAAATTATCCTAAATGCCTTTTTATAACGTATGTGTGCCCTACTTCCCCAGCCCCTCCTCCATCTTCTCATACCTCCCCTCCTCTCTCATTTTCATTAGCTGCTTGGTGCCTAAAGGCATTTACATTTGCGACCCTTGGATTGGGTGGTGTTTATGCACCTTTCAACACTGGTGAGGGAGGGATTCTCTGAACTGCTTTGGAGTGAGAACTGTGAGTGCTTTGCTTAAGTGGTTTCCAATGTCATCTAACATATAGCAGCCAGGCCTGACTGGCTCCGCCCTCCTCAGATGGGCCGGCAAAGGACAGTGGTGTGTGCCATTAGTATTTCTGGCTTTGGCAGTCAACTGTAGAGGGAGATGTTATCCCATTGGAAGTGATTGTCTTCACACAGCCCAATACAAGTGGGGCCCATTTATAGCCTAGAAAGGACCAGGCACAGCATGCCCATTGGCAGCCAGCTGGGCATACACAGGGAGCATTGGTTGCAGGCACAAAGTATGAATTTAGCCCAAGTTGCCTGGCAGGGTCCTTTCCAGGACAAAGTGAATGTGGAGTGTGTGCTAGCAAGCATTTGCTCTCACCCTCTGCCTAGCTTTCAATGGCCTGGTCTGCATTGAGACTCCAGAAAAGCATGGGGTGAGCAGGGAAGATCAAGAATGGCATTCTCACCACCGGGTTCCTTTGTATTAGCTGGTCCCAGGGGCCACATGAGCTGCAGATCTGTCTGGCCACAGGCTGGCAAGGCCCGGCTCCCTGGGGGATGCTAGACAAACAGCTGAGGTTGGAAGGCACTGGCTTAGCTGGGACAGCACTTGAATCCCACATGTTTGGGCAGGATCTGGGTAAAAGGTACCGAGAGCTGGCCAGAGGGCTGCTGTGGGTGTGTGCCCATCTCTGGGTACAGTCATGGGGCAAAACCACCAGTGGCCTGTGGTGCCAAATGGCTGCCCCCAAGCTTAGCATGGAGGGTGTAGAGGGACCATTCAATTAGGGACATACATGGCAAATCCACCCCATCTGTAAGCTCCCATAGCCATCTGGGATGGGGATGGGGAGGATGAGGGAGGCAAAGAGGAGAAGACAGATACTGTTTCATGCGTCTGGAACAACTCTGGGGAGCTTCCTGGGGTGGAAGGGATTGATTCTATGCTGTCCCACTTCCCTGTTTCTGCCCCTTTCCTGCTCGGCAGCTTATGAATTCAGGGAGACATCATCCCTAGTACTGTTTGTTGAGGGCAAAGAGAATGGAGAAGGTACACTTTCCAAAGAAACTTTGTGGAACACATTTTGGAGCCTTCAAAACAGTTTTAGGGTGTGTGTATGTGTGTGTGTGTGTGTGTGTGTGTGTGTGGTTTCCTTTGCACTACTCCAACCAACTCTGGTCAGCAAAGTGTGGGTGAGACACTCAAGACTGTGGGGTCTGCAAGGGGAAGTACATATGCCTGTTTGTGGAAGTGGAAGCATGTATAGCTGCTGCAGGGCAGGAGAAGCTGGCTGCCCAGGCTCAGCTGCAGCCAGGAGCGAAGGCCGTACACATAGGATAACATGATATGGTGGATAGTGTGCCTGGGGGTGCATTGTGTGTTACACAGATGTCGGGGATGTGCCTTGGGGGTCTGTGTGGGTTTGTTGCAAGTTGAAACCAGGATGTTTTGGTAGCGACAGGAGCTGGCATGGAAGATGAGACTAGAGAGCCCCAGTGTCAGCTAGATGGGTAGAGGGTGGACTGCTTTCACTTTCATTCCCACATAGCCAGCTGAGCCTGTCCCTGGCCACACTTGACACGGTCTGAGGGACTCCATACCTGTCCTAACCGGCTTGCATATTCCAGCCGGAAGCCATGGAAGTCCACATGCTGAGTTGTGCCGTTTGTAGCAACTCAGTGCCTGCCTCCAACCCCCACCCCCACAGTGTCCTAGAAGCTCAGCTCCCTGTGCATACCAGGTCAAGGAGACAAGGCTGGGCTTTTGCTTGCAGACTCACACTTGTGTCTCCTGTTCCACCGGAGGCCTTGTCATCTTCATACAGTGAGGCTTCTTCCTGAAATGCAATCTCCTGCTGAGACAGAAGCCACAGAGGAGATTCTGGGGTTGCTGTGTTCTCTGTGTTTGGGGTCATTGGGAGCCAGGGCCAACCAAGCCCTGGCGTGGGCCCTGCAGCTGCTTCCTGCATGCTGCCCAACCCCTGCATCCCCTCCGAACAATGTGAGGAGAGCTCTTACACACCTAGGAGGATTTGAGGTAGAGATGATGGTCCCGTGATTGGCAGGCATTTGGGCCTTCATCTCCATGACTACTGACCAGTTGGCTTGCCCTGGCCATGTGGCTTACATGGGCATGTGGGCTCTGTCTGAATGAGCTAAGTTTGTTCTCCCCTTAGCAGTAGGAATTTTGGCCAGTGAGCGGACACTGGGGTTCCCTGACCAGAAGAAGCAAACTCATGCATGCAGGGCCACATTCCCTACCCTGCCTTTGGCAGATAACATGAGGATGAGAGTTAGCTAAGTGAAGGACAACTCATGGTGTAGCCGAACAGAACGCCTGTCTCCTCACGTTACTTTTGAAAACACTGTGCAGGCCAAAAAAAATGGCCAGACCAAGAGCATCTGCAAACCATATTTCAGCCTCCTTGGCTGCTAGTTTGTGACCAATGTGAGAAAAGAACTTTAGCTGCATGTCACTGAGAATTATTTTTGCCTGGTAAAATCTTCAATGACCTCCTGAACCCAGCTTAAAGGACATCTCTGTGATCCTCTCTGACTCCCTCATTGGGCCAAATGAATACTCCTGTGATCCTTTAGTATCTCTCTTATATGCCAGGGTTACAGAGATAAATGAGAAAAAAAATCTCTGCCCTTGAGGAGCAACTAGTCCAGTGTGGGGGGCTGGGTGGGTTGGGAGACCAGATAGAGACTCTATATGCAAATGTGCAAAGACTCAGAGTTTTTGGAGGGAGGCTCCCTCTGTGTGAGTGTGCAGAAGCTGAGGAAGGCAAGCTTCTGGTAAGAGGGAGTGGCTTGGCCAGATACTGGAGGAAGAAAGCAAAGTAGATGCAGCTGAGATAGTTTTTCCTAGCCGGCCTTTCCAAGCCTGGGGAAGCGCCCCCTCACCTCACCCCCACCCCAGCAGACCCTTGGAGTTTCGACTGTGGATGGCCTGCTCTGGCCCTGGTGAATGGCAATGTGACTGGCGTATAAGGAATGGGGGTGGGGTGTTGCTGGGAGTGGCAGGAAACAGTGGATCATTTGGGGCAGCAGGGACCATGCTAGGGATGTTGGTCTTTACCCCAGAGGTGGTATGAGCCAGCTGAGGCTTGGAGCAGAGGATTGATGCATCTGACCTTGGCTTTGGAAGGCCCACACGGGAGTCTGTGTGTGTGAGATGGACAGGAAGGGCAAGAGGCTGATAACAGGGAGGCTAGCCTAGGAGCTGAATCCCCAGTGCCTAGGCTTGTTCACTCTGTACCTGCTGAACCAGTGAGTGATTAGGTAAGATGGAATGTGTGGAGCTACTGCTTCTACTGTTCGTAGGGAATTCCATTTGCTCTGCCATGGCAGGCGAGCGGGTGGGGGATGGGCAGAGGTGGCTTTCACAGGCATCCACTTGGGTGCCTCATAGGCATCTCAAACTTGCCATGTTGAAAGCCATAGTCCTGACTATTCCCCTCCAAGCCTGCTGCTCCTGCAGTTTCCTCATCCCAACCAGTGGCATCCCCAACTTTCTAATTCTACAGAACTCAGACCTAGAAGTCATTCTTGACTCCCCTCTTTTTCTCATATTCCACTACTCCATTAGCATTATCATGTGGTTTTCACCTCCATAATATCCAGAATCAAGCCACTTGTTACCACCTTCATGGTCCATCCCACCATCATCTCTCCCCTGGATATTTGCAACAGCTTCCAATGAGGTCTCCCTATTATATCAAATTATTACACCTTGGATCCACTACAGTCTGCTCCCATCACAGCAATCAGAGTGATCCTGATGAAACGTGAGTCAGATCCTGTCCTGCCCCTGCCTTGAACCCTCCAATGGCTCTCTATTTCAGACCAAAAACCAAAGTCTTTACAGTGGCCCACAAAGCCCTTTATGATCTGCCCCCGCCCCCATGACCTGTCCTAACAGATGATCACTGTCCCTCATCCCTCTCACTCTGTTCCAGCCACTGGCCTCCTTGCTGTTCCCCGAACAGCTTCAGGGACTTTGCATTTGCTGTTCTCCCTGGCTGGATATCTTTATGGTTTACTCCCTCACTTCATTCAGATCTCAGCTCAAAGGTCACCTTCTTAATGAAGCCTTCTTTGACCAACCTGTTCTAAAACAGCACCCCAGCTCTGCTGGTCCCCTGACCCCCCCTACTGTTTCATTTTTCTCCAAACCAGACATCGCTTTCTAACTTACTACACTTCTACTCATTTATTTTATTTGTTATCTATCTCCCTCCACCAGAATGTAAACCTCATGAGAATGGGAATTTTTGTCTATTTTTGCCCATGCTGTATTCCTAGCACTTGGAAGAGTGCCTGGCATATAGTAGGCATTGACTAAGGACTAGCTGAATAAACAGGTAGACTGTGGGGACCAGTGAAATTGCCCTGGGTCATTTCTGGGCCATATGATCTGGGATTCTCAGCGGCAGATTGTAAATGGGAAACCAAGATCCCACCGGACTGTAGGAGTTAGCAGGTCTAGCTGGAGTGACCTTGGGCAAGTCCCTTCTGCTCATTGGTCCTCAGTTTGCTCATTTATAAGGTAGGAGATAGGATGTGATGATCTGTAAGGGGCAAGGTGAAAGCCTGGCCAACTGGGCTTGCCATTCAGGCCCCATGGGCATGAGAGCAGAGGTCCTCAACCCTGCCATCCTCTTTTTCTTCCCTGACCTCCTCCAACATGCCATCTTATTTTCAACCCATATGGATTAAAGCACCATGTTTTAGCTGTTCAGACAATGATCAGAGGAGGGAAATGGCTGCCCCTCAGCTGCATTCAACCAAGCCAGCTGGACTCTATGAAGTGTGCCTGGCTCTGGTTCAAAGGCCTGGTGCAGGGCAGAAGTCTATCAAAGACCAGCACCCCACTTTCCAGAGCAAAAACTTCTACCACACCTACTACCTAGGTGGGTCCATCTCTGGAACAATCCCATCTTCCCTCCCAAACCAAACTCTTCTACCTAGTCTAGTTGGGGCCTAGCATTTTTCAAGCATTTCTCACTCAAAGTCTTAGTTCTTACAATGACAATGCAAAGCAGGCATTCTGAGACCCATTTTTTTCAGAGAACACTGGGTCTTGGAGGGGATAAGGAGTTTGCCCAAGGTCTCACACCCCTTCTCTGTCTGCAAGACTCACTTGGAAATCTGCTGACCAAGGTCTGGGAGACTCATTTGTGTGGTTGTTGCTGTGAAAGAGTCAGAAGGGAGGATACTCGGTTCTTCCTTCTGCTCCATCTAGGCCACAGGTGGAGCCCAAGGGACAGAAAACAAGCCAGCCCAGATGGAAGTCATCACTCTCCCACCAGCTCCCTGAGGGTTGAGCAGAAGGAAGGCGCCTTCCCCGCCTAGCCCTGCCAGGAATTTGGGTGTCCTGAGACTGAGACCAGTGAGCAATGGGGGTGGTGTGTGTGTGTGTGGGGGGGGGGGATACTCCATGTGATAAACTACTTTCCTTTCTCATTCCAAAGATCAGAGAGCACTTGGTGAGCTGTGCTTTGTTTCAATGGAAACAAAACAAGAAAATCTCAGTGGAGGTTGGCCAAATTTTCCTTTGTCCTCTAAGGCTGAAAGGCTAAATGGGAGCACTAGGCTAGAGGTGGGGGGAGGCGGGGGAGAGCAGGGCCCCTATAAGGCAACAGATCAGTAGAAGGGGGACCAGGACGGATTCTAGCAAAATATATGTGTGTGTGTGTGTGATGTGCGAAATTCAGAGTGCTTCTCTTGGAACTGGAAATATATATATATAAAGAGTGAAGTTTGTGCTGGCTGGAAGGCCTTGCAGTCCCCTTCATGCAGCCTTACTCCACATGAGTCAGCTAAATCCAGGTAGTCTCCAGCAAGGGGCTGCAGCAGGACCCTGGAGACATAGCACAGCTAGTACTCTCCTGGCCCAAGAAGCACCAAAGGCACCTCTGGGCTCAGTACTTTCCATTCAGCCTCAGAGCCCCCAGCCCAGTCTTTCCTGCCCCTACAACATACCATGCTCCCACCCAGAATAATAGGAACTTGAGATTGTCAAAGTTATCCAAAGTTTGTCAGGCACTTCCCTATATCAGCTCTTCAGGAGACAGGGTAGCTTATTGGTTAAGAATGCAGTCTCAGGGGCACCTGGGTGGCTCAGTGGTTGAGCATCTGCCTTTGGCTCAGGTTGTGATCCCGGGGTCCTGGGATCGAGCCCTTCATCGGACTCCCTGCTCAATGGGGGGCCCGTTTCTCCCTCTGCCTCACCCCAGCTTGTGCTCTCTCTCAAATAAATAAATAAATAAAATCTTTTTAAAAAATGGGAATAGTCACAAGATCTACATCTTTGCGTTGTTTTTAAATTAAATGAGCTAGGGACACCTGGGTGGCTCGGTGGTTAGGTATCTGCCTTCGGGTCAGGGTGTGATCCCAGAGTCCCGAGATCGAGTCCTGCGTCGGGCTCCCTGCGTGGAGCCTGCTTCTCCCTCTGCCTGTGTCTCTATTTGTCTCTCATGAATAAATAGATAAATCTTTTTAAAAATCAAATGAATTAATATTTAAATTCCCAAGCAAAAGATTTTCGTCTTATATTACTGCCATATTCCTCAGGCCTAAACCGTGCCTGGCACCTAGTAGAGACTCAGCGACTATTGATTATATATAAAGTGCTTAGAATGGGAACTGGTCCTTGGCAAGTGCGACACTGCTGGTTGTTGTTATTCACACTCTCACAACAGTTCCAAGAGGGGCACTCAGAATTTCACACATGGCAGTTTTCTTCTATGTAAGGTTCAAGTTCTGAGTCAAGGCAACAGATTAAAAATCAAGGGAGGGGATCCCTGGGTGGTTCAGTGGTTTGGCGCCTGCCTTCGGCCCAGGGTGTGATCCTGGGGTCCTGGGATCGAGTCCCACATCAGGCTCCCTGCATGGAGCCTGCTTCTTCCTCTGCCTGTGTCTCTGCCCCCTGCCCCAAGTCTCTCATAGGTAAATAAATAAAATCTTTAAAAAAAAATCAAGGGAGACAGTTTGGGCCACGGAGAGTCATGAATGCAGTTCTCAGATCTGAGCAATAGTATCCACCCTCCCATTCATTCATTCATTCATTCATTCCCCTGTCCATTACACAAATATTGCCCCAATGGTCCTATAGGCCAGGCCCTGGGCTGCAAGCTGGGGGGATATGGATGACGAGACAGATAAGGCTTCTGCATTTGAGGAGCTGAGATTCTAGTGGAAGGAGACAGGCCAAAGCAAGTCAATATTTAGATATTTTCAAATAGTAATAAATGCTGTGGAAAAAAATAATGTAGTATCATGAGCTAGAGAATAGCTGAGGGGTACATGTTGTGGGGCTAAGTGACATAGCAGCTCTTCTGGGGGGTCTTGGTCTCAAATCAAGGGCCCTTGCCTTGAGTTGGTCTTCAATGTCTTACATCACTTCATCCTGCAAGCATTTTTGTGCTGTTTGCCCAAGGCTGGGGTCCACTGCCAAGTGTAGCTCCCAAGGGGTCTGTACATGGGGGTCTGGGTGTGAGGGGCTGGAGAGAAGGGGCTGTGTTCATGTACTGCCAAGTAGGAAGCTTCTGGCTTCGGTTGTCCTCTGGCAAAGCTGTTAGTTACACTGGGTGAAATGATGGTAGCGGCCTGGAAGCTTCCCTGAGGTCCTTCTGCACTCTCAGGGAGGAGGCAGCTGGCTAGCGTTCCCATGCCTCACGCTGGTTCATGGTGTCACCTTCACCTGCTCAAACACCAGCCAGGCACTATCTCATGCCATCATAATTCTAGTCACACTTGAGTGTCCTTAATTCATTACATGTTTGGGCATCTCCAGAGCCCAGGACAGAATTGTCACCTAATGAATGCTTAGCAAATAAAAGAATAAATGGGTGACTATTTTTCCTCTTCTTCATCTGCCTGGCTCATTCCCCTTCACGCATCAAGACGCAGTTCATACATCATCTTATCTCCTTGCTTACCTTACTTTAATTAACTGTTAAAAAATGTTAAACTGTATACACCTAAGGGGCTCTTGCACATCCTTTACTTCCTCTTTGAAGCCTTTCTTGACCTCCCTAGGCATGGTCGGTCCCTCCCATCTGAGAGCTCCAGCACATTCTATTCCCCAACCATAGCCTTGATCACTCTAGGAGTATTGTCTGCCTCTGTTGTGTCATATCCCTGCCTATAATTTTCTCAGTGGCAAGGACTGTTTTGGTCATCTCCACATCCCCAGCACTAGCCCCTAGAGGGCGCTCAATAAATATTTGTGGAATTAATGGGGAAAAAAACCTCCAAACAATGAATGAATTGTCAATGTTGTTTAGAGTGTCCTAGATAGTGGTGTGGAGCTGGAACTGGCTTGTTGTGGCTCGTGGGAGCCAATTGTTAAATATTTAGGAACTTTGTTGAGTCAATGGTTAAACACAGCCATCATTAAAAATTAAAATATATGAGACAACAGAAGACAAACTGAAATTGAGGGACTTTTTTTTATCAAATAAATGACCAACTCAATGCAATATAGGATCCTAGAACAGAAAAAAAGGCTTTAGGAAAAGACTTGTGAAATTCAAATAAATTTTGTACTTTAGTTAATAATGTACCAAGGTTAATTTCTCTGTTTTGAAAAATGTCTTGTAATTATGTAGGATGTCACCATAAGGGGAAGCTGGGTGAAGGGTATGGGGACCTCTCTGTACTGCCCTTGCAACTCTTCCGTAAGTCTCAAATCATCTCAAATTATTAAGCAAAAATGTTAAATTATATAAACCTCCAGCTAAATGAATTATATTGAAAAGAATAATAAATATTATTTGGACTCAGATAATTCATTTACTTTGATTCTTCCCAATTAGTTTACTTCCTAATTAGTTTACCATGATCTATGACCTTTGGCTGATTCATCTCCATTACATCTGAATGATATGCGTCTTTGCCCTCTCCGTGTTTGGTAATGTCACATAAGGTAGCTTAAAATAGGTCATAGTGAAAGTATTTATATCATGGAAATTTGAGAATGCTGCAAATCAGGGTTTGGATTCTTGTTTTGTTCACTGTACTCTAGACTTCAGAAAGTGATGGTGAAGATATTAATAATGTACTTTTTAAAGTATAATAATATTGTTTTTAACACACTTTTAAGTTGTGTGTAAAAGTAAGTGTGTGTTACTTTGTGAATAATACACACCAAAAATGAGGAAGTATGCTTCCAGTATGTGGAAACTATTATCTGATTCAGCAAAAAAGTTTTTCAAATCGTTGATGAATTTGTCCAGTTCCAACACTGCTTCATTGTTTTCCTTCTTACTCATTAACATAAATGAAAATATCAACTACCATTCATGTAGGAACTACACTTGGTCTTCTATTGTAACTGTAGTTTGGCAATGGATATAAGAATTCAGCAAAATCAATGAAAGCATTATGTGAAAATCAATCGGCTATATGGAATTTGCAATAAAGAGTGTTATACATTTCATTGTTATTCATAAATTCTATGCTGCATGTTCTTATATAGTAAATAAATAAATAGGCATTCTTTTTTGAGAGCTAGTTGCTAACCATTTACCAAAACACCATTAGTCCCAAATATTAATCAGTGTTTCTGCAAATGCACTGATTGGAAAGAAAAGAACATTGCCGGCACCTTCTCTGTGCAAGGCTGCTGTGCTCTCTGTTCATCATCTCAGTTGCTTTTCATCTCAACTATGTGAAGTGCAAATATTATGACACCATTTATGAAGATATTGAGGCTCAGAGAGGTCAAATGACTGGACTAAGGTCAAGTCATTGGCCTATAGGAGAGCCAGGATTAAGCCAAGTCCTACATCCATCTGAATCCAAAGCTCATTGTATTAGTTTCCTATTGCTGTTGTAACATGCTACCTCAAATTTAGTGGCTTAAAGCAACACAAATTTCTTATCTTACCGTTCTGGAGGTCACAACTCTGAAATGGGTGTCATTGGACTAAAATCAAGGTGTTGGCAGGGCTGCATTCTTTCTGGAGGTTCAAGGGAGAAATCTGCTTCCTTGCCCTTCTCAGCTTCTAGACACTGCCTGCAGGGCTTGGCTTTTGTCTCCTCCCATCTTCAAAACCAGTGGTGGCCATATAATGTTTGTCCTTCTCCGATTGACTTATTTCACTCAGCGTAATACCCTCCAGTTCCATCCACATTGAAGCAAATGGTGGGTATTTGTCATTTCTAATGGCTGAGTAATATTCCATTGTATACATAGACCACAGAACATGAAGACTCCTAACTCTGGGAAACGAACTAGGGGTGGTGGAAGGGGAGGAGGGCGGGGGGTGGGGGTGAATGGGTGACAGGCACTGAGGGGGGCACTTGACGGGATGAGCACTGGGTGTTATTCTGTATGTTGGCAAATTGAACACCAAGAGAAAATAAATTTATTATTAAAAAAACAAAAACAAAAACAAAACCAGTGGTTGCTGGTCGAGTCTTTCTCACGTCCCAGTCCTCTGACCCTCCTTTGGCATCACATCTCCTTAGCTAACTCTGCTTGTCTTACCTCCCTTTTATAAAGACCCTTATACATTGTTTGTGACATTGAGCCCACGTGGAAAGTGCAGGTTACTCTCCTCATCTCAAGGTCAGCTGATAAGCAACTTCAATTCCATCTGCAAACCCTTTTTTCCAAACTTTGCCACTTAACAAAACATATTCATAGGTTCTGGGGATTTAGGATATGGACGACTTTGGGGAGCCATAGTTCTGCCTACCATACTTGTGCTTTCTCCATGACACTTACCTACCTTGTTTCTTGTTCTAGAGGTTGCATGATCCGCGCAAGACTGACATTGTTCTCCCTGACACCTGCATGCCACATATCCTGTGTGCTCCACTTTGGGGTTAAGATACCTTCTTTCCTTCAGTTAATCCCTCCAGCCTGCCAGAGAGCTCTGGGGTGGGGGGATGGCTTCTAGTCCCTGGGGTTTTTAATCCTGGACATATATTTTTCCTGTGCTTTTACTGAGGTCTCACTTTCTGGCCATCACCCAGGATCACACCTTATATATTTGTTCATCTCCCAGTTCTTTACATTACTGTATTCTAGAAAAGTCCATGGACTTACCTAAAATGTTCCTTTTCTATGCCTGCTGATGAAGCATCCGTCTATCTGTGTTTTTTTTTTAATTTTTTTTTATTTATTTGTGATAGTCACAGAGAGAGAAAGAGAATGAGGCAGAGACACAGGTAGAGGGAGAAGCAGGCTCCATGCACCGGGAGCCCGACGTGGGATTCGATCCCGGGTCTCCAGGATCGCGCCCTGGGCCAAAGGCAGGCGCCAAACCGCTGCGCCACCCAGGGATCCCTATCTGTGTTTAATATTGCTCTCTGACAGGATTTCCAGAATCAGACTCTAAGAAGTCATCCCTTACCTTCCCTAGTTTACTCCACCCTGAGATCTCAGACAAGAAACCTCCTCCACATTGACACCAGCCAATGGCCAGGAGCTGTCCCCCCTCCCCACTCCTGAAGCCTTTATAACAGCCAGAAGCATGTTGCCTCCGAGTTAGACCACAACCTTCTTATCTCCACCCCTCCATCCTTGACAAAAACTTTGGCCCCTCCCTTCTGCCTATCAGGTTCACACCCACTTGGGGCCCTGTCTGAATCCTGCCACCTTGAGGAAAAATTTCCAGATTATACCATCCCAAGGGGCTCTTGTCCTCGTCTGAGCACCTACAGAACTTATTGTGGGTAACACTTATTTTGACACTTTATAAGCTACCATTATGGAGAGGCCTCAAACTTGTGGCTGGTGGGCTGAGTAGCACCCACGGGTATGTTTCATCTGTTTGATCTGCACATGGTTTGCTACTGGGCATGGAGCCCAAAGTGGGGCTTGAACTCACAACCCTGAGATCAGGACCTGAGCTGAGATCAAGAGTCAGATGCTTAAGTGACTGAGCCATCCAGACACCTCAGGTGGTTTGTTACTTAAAAATTATTTGCTAACATGGCAATCGGTAATATTTCCATACAATCTGGATTTCTGGCTACTTTGAAAAATAGAAAAGTCTGGTAATACTGGCTCTGCATTCCCACTGGATGGTAATTAGCTGGATTGGAGTGGTGGCTTCCCCTTTAGATGGAGTATGTGCTGTCTAGCTCACCACAGTACCCCCCCACACACACACACATACACATATTCCCATTATTGCATTTAGTCTAGCCTCCTTCACTCATCTATAGTACTTGAGTGGCTCCTAAAGGCATTCTGAAATATACCATGCCTGCACAAATGTCCAGCTATATCACAGTCTCTTGGAGGAAAGAAACTTTATTTACTTATGTTGCGTTTCTTTTTTTTATCATTTTCTTTTTCATCATGATAAATGTATTCTTTTATCCTCATCATCTATTCCCACATTCCCCCCCCAACCTCCCCTCTGGTAACCATCAGTTTATTCTCTATAGTTGAGTCTGTTTCTTGGTTCGTCTCTCTTTCTCTCTTTTTTCCCTTTACTCATTTGTTTTATTTCTTAAATTCCAAATATGAGTGAGATCATATTTGTCTCCCTCTGACTGACTTATTTCACTTGGCATAATACCCTCTAATTCCATCCATGTCATTGCAAATGGCAAGATCTCATTCTTTTTATGGCTGAGTAATATTCCATTGCATATATATACCACATCTTCTTTATCCATTCATCAATCAATGGACACTTGGGCTGCTTTCATCATTTTGCTAGTGTAAATAATGCTACAGTAAACATCAGGATGCATGTATCTCTTTGGATTAGTGTTTGTGCATTTTTTGGGTAAATACCCAGTAGTGCAATTACTAAATTGTAGGATAGTTCCAGTTTTAACATTTTAAGGAATCTCCACATTGTTTTTCACAGTGGATGCTCCAGTTGGAATACACACCAACAGTGCACGAGGGTTCCTCTTTCTCTACATCCTTGCCAACACTAATTGTTCCTGTGTTGTTGATTTTAGCCATTCTGACAGGTGTGAGGTGATATCTCATTGTAGTTTTGATTTGCATTTCCTTGATGATGAGTGATGTTAAGCATCTTTTCATGTGTCTGTTAGCCATCTGGATGTCTTCTTTGGAGAAATGTCTGTTCATGTCTTCTGTCCATTTTTAAATTGGATTATTTGATTTTGGGGGGGTATTGAGTTGTGTCAGTTCTTTATATGTTTTGGATACTAACCCTTTATCGGCTATGGGACTTGCAAATATCTCCTCCCATTCCATAGGTTGTCTTTTAGTTTTGTTGATTCTTTCCCTCTCTGTGCAGAAACTTTTTATTTTAATGTAGTCCCAATAGTTTATTTTTGCTTTTATTTCCCTTGCCTCAGGAGACATATCTAGAAAAATTTTACTATGGCCAAAGCCAGAGAGATTACTGCCTGTTGCCTCTTCAAGAATTTTTATGGTTTCAGGTCTCACATTTAGGTCTTTAATCCATTTTGAGATTATTTTTTGTGTATGATGAAAAAAGGTGGTCTAGTTTTATTCTTTTGCATATATCCTGTGACTTTACTGAATTTTCATATCAGTTCTAGTAGTTTTTTGGTGGAATCTTTAGGGTTTTCTATATAGAGTATTATGTCATTTGCAAATATGAGAGTTTTACTTCTTTCTTATCAATTTGGATGTCTTTCATTTCTTTGTGTTGTCTGATTACTGTGGCTAATACTTCCAGTACTTTGTTGAAAAAAGTGGTGAGAGTGGAAATCCCTGTCTTGTTCTTGACCTTGGGGGAAAAGCTCTCAGTTTTTCACCATTGAATATGATGTTGGCTGTGGGTTTTTCATATAAGGCCTTTATCATGTTGAGGCATGCTCCCTCTAAACTTACTTTGTTGGGGCACCTGGGTAGCTCAGCAGTTGAGTGTCTGCCTTTGGCTCAGGTCGTGATCCCAGGGGTCCTGGGATTGAGTCTCACAATGGGTCCCACAACGGGCTCCTGCGAGGGGTCTGCTTCTCCCTCTGCCTATGTCTCTGCCTCTCTCTGTGTCTCTCATGAATAAATTAATAAAAATCTTAAAAAACATAAAATAAATATACTTTGTTGAAGGTTTTTATCATGAATCACCATTGTGCTTTGTCAGATGCTTTCTCTGCATCTATTAAAATGATTGTATGGTTCCCATCTTTTCTCTTATTGATGCAATGTATCATGTTGATTATTTTGTGAATATTGAACCACTCTTGAAACCCAGAATAAATCCCACTTAATCATGGTGAATGATTTTTTTAACGTATTGTTTGATTCGGTTTGTTGATATTTTGTTGAGGAGTTTTGCATCCATGTTCATGAGAGATATTGGCTTGTATTTGTCTTTTTATTGCGATGTCTTTATCTGGTTTTGGTATCAGGATGGTACTGGCCACATAGGAATGATCTTGGAAGTTTTCCTTCCTCTTGTATTTTTTGGAATATTTTGAGAAGAATAGATATTCACTCTTCTATAAATGTTTGGTAGAATTCACCTGTGAAACCATCTATCTGGTCCTGGACTTTGGTTTGTTGGAAGTTTTTGGATTACTGATTCAATTTCATTGCTGGAAATTGATCTGTTCAAAATTTCTGTTTCTTCCTGCTTTAGTTTTGGTAGGTTATAGGTTGCTAGGAATTTATTAATTTCTCCTAAGATGTCCAGTTTGTTGGCATATAGGCTTTTTCATAATATTCTGTTACAATTGTTTCTATTTCGTGGTGTTGGTTGTTATTTTTCCTCTTTCTTTTTTTTAAAGATGTTATTTATTTATTTTTTAAGATTTATTTATTTATTTATTCATAGAGACAGAGAGAGAGAGAGAGAGAGAGAGGCAGAGACACAGGCAGAGGGAGAAGCAGGCTCCATGCAGAGAGCCTGACATGGGACTCGATCCTAGGTCTCCAGGATCACACCCTGGGCTGCAGGCGGCGCTAAACCGCTGCCCCACCGGGGCTGCCCAAAGATGTTATTTATTTATTCATGAAAGACACAGAAAGAGAGAGAGGCAGAGACATAGGCAGAGGGAGGAGAAGCAGGCTCCATGCAGAGAACCTGATGTGGGACTCGATCCTGGGACTCCAGGACCACGCCCTGAGTGAAAGGCAGACACTGAACCCCTGAGCCACCAAGGCATCCCAGTTTTTCCTCTTTCATCAGTGATTTTGTTTATTTGGGTCTTCTCTCTTTCTCTCTCTCTCTCTCTCTCTCTCTCTCTCTCTCTCTCTCTCCCTCGCCTTGCTTGTTGTGCCCAAGATTGCGAATCCGAGAAACCACCAAGGAGCCGACACCGATGCAAGCGCCCGAGGGTTTATCTGCAAGCTGGAGCTTGGGTCCAAGTATATCCGACACAGCGGAGCAGGGACTTGGACCCCGAAGTGGGTTACAGCTGGGTTTTTTATGGTCTGGTCTAGGGGATTTTCAAAGGGGTGGATGAATTTCTCAAGTTCTGTTTACATTCTGATATGGGGCTTTCAAGGGCATTGAGCTCTGTTCTCATTCTAATATGGGACTTTCTACCACGGGAGTGGGCTCTGTTATCTTTCTGATATGGGATTCCCTGCCGAGGACATTCTGCAGTTTTTCCTGTAAAGTTCAGCTCTTATTCACAGGGTCCTAGGATGGCTGTACTTGTGCTAATGCTAAACTTGAGGTAGAATGGCCTTAATTTTTCTCGGCCTCCACATTGCTCACTTAGAAATTTTGTTGATCTTTTTAGAGAACTGGCTCCTGGTTTCACTGATCTGGTTTTGTTTGTTTGTTTAGTTACTATATCATTTATTTCTATTCTAATCTTGAATATGAATTTTTGAATTTATTTTGTTTTTCTCATGCTGCTCCGTACATAGTAGATGCTTGGTAAATATTGAGAGAATAAAGAATTTCCTGAAAGAGTGGTCACCCTATAGATGTTCTAGAATTAGTAAAAATTTGCTTTTACTCTAAGGTAAAGCTTTGTAAATGTAACATTTGTTGAAGAAGTACCAAGTACCTGACTGTTAGATGCCTCACAACAACAGAGAAGAAAATTAAGGTTCAGAGAACCTTATTCAGTAAGGCTGAATTCAGTAATTCAGTAGGGCTAGGGATGTAGATCTGATAGTTTCAGGGGTAAGGGCCAATATTATTGTCCGATGAGGAGGGTTTCCTAAACATCAATGTTGGAAGCAGAGAGGAGCTGCCCTGCGGCCCTTTGGTAACGTTTGTCCACAAACTCTAAGAGTTATTTTGTTTGGAGAGAGATCAAGCATTTGTTAAATGCCCTTCCCATCCTGAGCATTTATTAAATAACTCTACGCTTAATCTTGGACTATCAGGAATTTGGAGCATCTGGGGAAACCCACTGAAAAGGTGAAGGAAGTACAGATAGACTGAGCCTAATAGTTTATGGGATTTGGAACCCATTTGGTGAGTCACATTCAATTGAGAGAAGTGTCTACTGATTCACTTGCCCCTATGTACTCAGAGGTTGTGCTATTCCCTCATGCCATCACTGGTGGTACTCATGTGTGGTGCAGGATGGGAAAGCATAGAGAAATAATGTGTGTTTAATGGCAGTGCAACAAACTGAAAGGACTGTGAGAATACCAAAAAGTCCCACTGGGACAGAAATCTGGTGTCGTGTGTTGCTGAACAGCTGCAGGAAAATTTGTCTGGACCTTTGGGTGCAGAGGTTGGTTTGTCAGACCTTGGTTCTGAGTAACTTTGAGAGCAAAGGGATCACATAGAAGACAGATACGATGCATCCAGAAGCTTGACTCTGGAGCCTTTGTCTGCCTTCTCTGCCACCCTGTCCCCTCCAGTCACTACCAGTTCCAACCAAGACTAGGAGAGGAGGGAAGCAGGAAGGCCTCAGCACCACCAGGTTCCTTCATGGGCCTTGTTTGGGTCTGCCAAAATGCTCAGGTTCAGGGGCATCTGGGTGGCTCAGTTAAATGTCTGCCTTTAGCTCAGGTCATGATCTCAAGGATCCTAGGATCGAGCCCCACATCGTGTCAGGCTCCCTGCTCAGCAGAGAGCCTGCTCCTGCCTCTACCCCTCCCCTCTGCTCAGGGTCTCTCTCTCTCTATCTTAAATAAAAAATAAAATTTTTAAAAAATGCTCAGGTTCAGCTGGGTGGGCTGGAACTCTGGGAAAGAAGAAGCTCTTGGACCAGTCCTAAAGGAGGCAAGACAGGGCAGGGGAAGGTAGGGGAGGCAGGGAAGAGAATCAGCTAAAGACACATATAGGGAGCTTTTATCCTGCAGACTCTATAGGAAGCATGGAATCTATAACCTTGGGATCCCCTAGAGCTGGGTTCAAGTGTGGCCTTAGGCAAGTCACTTAATCTCTCCAAGCCCAAGTTTACTTCTCTCAATGTGTGAGGAGTCAGGAGGCAATGTTTGTATGGGGCCTGGCCCATATTTCAAGAGATGGGAGCTGTGAGCTCTATAATGATGCAACCAAGCAATGAACTATCAAATTGGTTATTATTTGTTGTGAGTTTACCATGGGACAGATGCTGTGCTAAGCCATTTAAATCCATTATCTCCTTAATCCTTAAAGGAAAGATAAAGAAATTGAATTACAAGAGCAGAAGAGTGACTCATCAGAGGTCATCCAGCTGGTAAATGGCAGAACCAATGTGTGCTCCATAGAGAGCAGTTCCAGAGCTGACACTTCTCACCAGACCACCTGCCAAGCATTAACTCCACTTCATACATGGGGGAAACTCTAGGTTTAGAAAGCACTAGTGTCAGGGACAGAGCTCAGGGCTTTATATTTCTGGCTCTGCTGTGTAACATGCTGTGCAACCTTGGGCTAGTTACTCAACCCCTCTGAGCTTCAGTTTCCGGATTTGAAAAATGTCCGAGTCCAAAGCTTCTGGCAGCCTGAACAGCGAGAAAAAGTATCCTGTGGGAGAAGGTGGAGAGGAGGGAGCCCAGAATTTCCCGGAGACAACGGATGAACAGACATGGGTATAACAAGAAGCAGAGGCTGATCTAGAACAGAAACTTGCCAGAGTGAATGCGCCCAGCTCGTACTACCCATTTAGGGCTGGCCTGAGAGAATCCAGATGACCAAGTGGGCAGGAGTATGTATGACCACTCTGTTGGCACCCCCATACAGTGAGCTGCTGTTGCCACCTAGGGGACAGGCGGTGACCAGGAGCCCAGGCTGCTGCTGTGGCTGAGCAGTACTGCACATTCCCCATCTCCTGCTGGTTTCCGGAGTGAAAAGGGGCAGTGAAGGCTTGCTCTAGGAGTGGGGAAGAGAGTGAGGAAAAGAAGCTGAGAGCTGCCTCTGGTTGGGGAGTTATAAATAAATCCATCTGGAAGTGTTTGGGGATGTGGGAGCCTGAGGCCGGCCCCTGCAATTCAGGCCATGTGGCACATATTTCCAATTGCACCAGAACCTCCCCCCCCCCACACCCGCCCCGGAGTTCCAAGAGACTGTCTGATTGGGCCTGTCTGCTCTGGCCCTGAGCTGGGCAGGAACCCTTCAGGCCCCAACCCTGCTTCCAGCTCCCGCCCAAGCCCTCCTCTCCTCCCAGCCCAGCTCCAGCAGGATATCTTGAAAGTGTTTTAGGAAGGTTCACGTGCTACTCAAGTGTTGCCTAAAGGAATGAGTGAATTTTCAATTCAGCATTTAACTGGTAATTCATTCCCCTTACTAGGAAGGAGCCCTGTGGTGGGTTATGGAAGATGAGGCATTCTTAACTTTTGGCCTCCCATCTCGAGATCCTCTGTACCCTACTCAGTGGAGGCCAGCCAAGGTGCAAAGGCACTGCCAAGGTCTTGTTAGTCTTTCTGTCCCCAGCATCAACAGTAGCCCTTGGTAGGTGTTGGTTGTATGAAGGGGTGAGTCAATTTATTAATTTAACAAACACTGCACACCCTCATGCACCGTGCACTCTGCTACATGCTGGGAACAGAGAAAGAACAAAACAGACACAGTCCCCGCTTTTGTTGAGTTCGGTCACAGTGTTTCTCAGTGAGATTACTCTTAGCACTTGGAATAAGACCAGTCTTTGCAGTGTGGGGCACTCCTGGGTCGTTGCAGAATATTTCACATCCCAATTCCTGGCCCTAAATGCCACCGGTACCCTGGAGTCACTGTGACTACCTTAAATGTCCCTACACATTTCCAAATACTTCCAGGGGTTGGAAGGACCCACCTCTGGTTAAAGGCCACTGCTCAGGAACTGGATCCTGAGCAAGTGAGGGAAGGTCATCCCCAAGGTATGAACATGCTGAGTCCTCTAAGGCCACATATAAATTGGTGGCTTAGAACTGGGAAGCCATGTTTGCCCTACAAAGATATAGAATGCTTCTTCAGTTGGTGAGTTAGGCCCCTGAAGCCCGGAACTTAGCTGAGGTGCATGGTTCTCCCAAGCTGGGTTACAGCTGAAGTGCAGGCACCATGCTGGCAGTTTTAAACATGCTAATGAGTTGGGTTCCTTGGAAACGTCCAGAGAGCAGCCAGAATCTGGTCCCAGGGCCAGATGACAGGTCAGATCTCAAGATACTGGATTGGGGATAAATCCACATTGAGGTGGAAGTTGGAGTAGAGCCTCAGGATCCATTAAAATGGTCAAAGGAGAAGGTACTGGGGAAAGGTAAAGATCGAATCCAGGATAAAGGCCAGAGCCAGGGAAGTAGGGCCTAGTGGTATCTCTTCTCGGCCCCTCATTTCCATTGCATGGCCACTACCCCAGTTCAGGGTCCCAGACTGTGCCGGGACCAGGACCATTGCAGAAGCCTCCTACCTGGCCTCCATTCTTCTGGTCTCTGCCTTCCAGAATTGTCTTCTTAAAACACAGTGTTCATCATGTGCCTTCCCAACAGTCACCAGGCCCAATGTCTCTGGCCTTGCATCCTAACCCCCTGCAGAGTGGCATCCCATCAACCTGGCACCCTCTTGGCAAGCCAGCTCCAGATGCTCCTTCCCGGGCTCATTGTTGCTCATCTGCTAGATCTTACTGTCGGCCACACAAAGCCCCAAACACACACTGCCCTTCTCATCTCCATGCCACCTTTACCCTGGGATGCTTTTTGACCTCCTCCATTTGGAAGAAAACACCCAGGCTTCAAGAGCAGTCCAGGTCTCCCCTCTTGGTGAAGCTTGCCCTGTCCTCAGAGGCAAGCAGATGCTTTCCCACCTCTGCATTTTCTCCATACCTCTTCATATACTGTGGGGCTGTCTGTCTCTGCCACTAGATTAGGAGTTCTCTGAGGGCAGCAGTCATGTCTTGTTTGGCTTTGTAACCTTACCCAGCTCACTGTGAATGATTGGGAAAGCAGACCTGGGGATGACTGGTATGACAGGCCAAGGAGGAAGTGGAATGGTTTCCTCCAGGCCTAACCATGGCTCTACCTTAAGCCACTTTTACGGGCTCTCTCCTCATAAACACTGTCTTTGGATGAGGGTTAATGAAAGAGCTAGGGCAGCAAAGGAAAAAGATGAAGAGCCAAGGCCAAGGCCAGGCAGACAGAGCAGCATGGAGTAGGCAGGAGAGACTGAGAGGATGAAAGAAGAGACAGGGAAGCAAAGGTCTGCATTAACAACTTGCATCTATAACGGATTCACATAACCTGGAATGGCATAAGAAATATTTGGGATTCCGCAAATGAAAGCAGCTGCTTTAGGCAGGTCAGCCGAATGTACAGTTAATTAAGAGGCATTAGTGCCTTCGGTGCCAAGCTGTGCATGGAACCATGTCCTGCTGGGATAAAATGCCAGCTGCCCAGGATGCCCATTTAGTAAAGATCAGAAAACAGCATCGGCATGAAAGAACCTGAGAATTCCTCAGAGAGCTCTTCTGAAGGGACCAGGGGGCCACTGGAACCATGTAGTTGCCCCGCACCACGGACCTAGAATTTGCCAAAGAAAAGTGGGCATGAGAAGAAAACCAGTATGTTGCAAGCAGCTAGTATCCCACAGGCCATGCCAGACACATTTTACACACTCATTTTTATCCCTAAAACAGCTCTGAGGTGGGTGTCATTCCCCTATTTTACAGATTAGAAAATTGAAGTCCTAGGAGAGGTAAAAATTTTACCCAAGGGAAGGAACACAGCTTGAAAGTCTTAGATCCAGGATTCCAATGCAGGTTGTCCCTTCCCCAGTTGGCAGCTGTTTGCTCCCCAGTCTTGCTGACTTTGGCCGTGGGGCTGATCTCTTTGGATTGATTTCTTTGAACATAAACAAAATACCATCAGTTTTTCCTGGCTCTGGAATGAGCTTTCAGAATCATGTGCTGTTCTCTAGTTTCCAGCTGGGTGCCTTTGCTGGGGGTTCACTAATATGAAGCAACAGGCCTTATCCTGGGAATCAACACTATGCACCCAAAGATACCAGGGTGCTTTTGTTCCTAGGAGGTGCTTCAGGCCGGGGGGCTTTTGGCCCAATGGGCCAAGTTTTCTGTTTTCTTCCTCCTCTCCCCACAATGATCTGCCTATAGTTGATGATTGACTGCTTTCCCCGGACACATGTAAAATTCCTTATCACAATTGTGGTACCTTTGAGATGTTGGCCACACTGTGTTCTGACTGCCCCTGGAGCCTATCCCTGTCTGCTCAGTTCATGATGAATGTGATCTGTCTGCTGACAGTCTGTGAGTGATGGTGAGCAGAGGACAGGTGGTGTGGACAGTGTTTCCCAGAATTCTGATGTGACATAGCTAGGTCAGCTCGCAGAGGGGCAGATGGAGGTAGAGTGGTTGGAGCAGATCAGGGGCAAAATGGCACCCAGTATGACCCCTACAGAGTTGTGGGGTAGGTTGGTTAGAAAATCCATGGCAATAGTTTTCTGGAGTCAGGGACAGTCTGGAGACCTCTGGGCTTGGCCTTCGGCCTAGAGTTTTGTGTCCCACCTACGAGGTAGGGAATCATTATGCTGTGTGCAGGGTCTATGTCTGAAATCTCATCGATGAATAACAGAATTTTTGGTGACGCACAATGATAAGCAGGGTAACAAGTCTCTGTTCTTGAGTTTGGGCTTTTGCTCTGGTCATGTTACTGAAAAGGATCCCTCTGCACCACCTTCAAAATTTATTTGAAATCCAAGCACTTCTCACCACCTCCACTGCTACCATTGCTACCATCCTAATATAAGCCATCCTCCCGTCTTGCCTGTCACCAGTCTCCTAAAGTGATACTATTAAAGCATAGTTTGAATATGTCAATCTTTTACTCAGCATCCTCCAACTGCTCCCCATCTCACTCATAGTAAAAGCTAAAGTCTTTATGGTAGCCTGGAAGAGCCTCACAATCTGCCCCCCACCCTATGTCCTTGCCATTATCTTCAACAAATTTCTCTGTCACCTCCTCCATTCCAGCCATACTTGTCTCCTGATCATTCTTTAAGCCTTCCAGGCACGTTTGTGCTTTGTACTTGTTTTTCCTTCTGCCTAGAATGTTTTTTCCCAGAGTGTCCATCAGGATCCTGGGAGAGAGTGGTTTTGGGTACTAGGAAAAGGGTGCTGTATGGAGAAGGCCACCTGAAAGGAGCTGTCTTTGGTAGAGGGATGTGGCCAACCCATGATGAACCTGCACAGAGGGAGCTGATGAAAAATCTCAACTTCTTTTTCTTTCTGATCTCCTTGCAGGTGCCTCCCATTGGTTAAACCTAACCCGAAACCAGAGGGCAAGGGAACCTGTTGATGCAGTCCATACAGGTCAGCCTACCAGGGCACAAAGCTGGGTGGAGAAGGGTGGAGAAAATCTGGTGGAGGAAATGGAAGGTATCCAGAACCACTGGATACTTTTGCAGATGGCTCTCTTACTTCCTTGAAATCTCCACCAAAACATTACCTTCTCAATGAGGCCTTCTCTGGCCACCATGTCTAAAATTTCAACCCTCAACACCCAACACCTTATATCCTTCCATGCTATGTTCTTTTTTTTCATGACACTTAATACCACCTAACATCTAATTTATTTTTCTTGCTTACCATCTGCTCCCTCACTAGAATAAGAGCCCCTTGAGGGCAGGGACTTTGTTTTATTCACTGCTAAGTATCAGTGTCTAGAATACCACCTGGCACATAGAAAGTGCTCCATAAATATATGGTGAATCCTGCTGTGAGTCTGCTCTCAGCCAGGCACAGCTGGGTGTAGGTATCCAATTGTTGCTCATGCCTGCTGCTCTCAGTTTCTTCCAAAGAGGCTCAACTGCTGCCATGTTTTTAGGTCACAGGGTAGGGTGGTGTTTGCTACCCCCAGGGCTGACACTTGCATGACAGTTTGTTGACCTGAACCTTATGGAAACCACTGTTGGATTGATTAGCATAGGCTGGGTTTTGTGTGTTTTTTAAATTGTCAACAGCAGTGGGTAGATTCATGGTTGTGGGCACATTGGCCCTTCCGGTTGGTATCTCCATACTTCAAAGGTAGTAGGGGTGAGCCTGTTTCCAAGCCAGGTAAGCTCAGGAGCCACTTCCTTGAGGCTCAAGGGCCAGGAGTCGTGAGCTGGGCAGTCTGGCCACACTGGTAGTGAAGGCAGGACGGGTCGTTTCAGCACATTGCAAAACCGGTTTGGATTCCAAGAGCACTGTAGCTGTGTCCAGGATAATGTTTTCACTATACAGGTAGCATATGAATATATTCTGATTGTGAAAAAAAAAAACAAAGCAATCCAGCTATAGTTAAAAATCCTCTTCCATCCCCAATTCTGTTCTCCAGAGGAAACCACTGTTATCAGTGTAGAGTGCCCTCTTCCAAATCTTTTTCTATGTATACAGAGTGTGATTGTGTGTGAATATCAAAGATAAATGCTAGTAAACCATAGATACTGATTGGTAACTTACTTGTTTTCACTTAGCAATATATCTTGCCATGTTAGGACACATGGATCTAATACATTCTTTATAAATTAAATTGTGAGATAATTGAAGATTCACATGCAGCTTAAGAAATAATACAGAGATTTCCCATATACCCTTCACCCAAGTTTTCCTCAATGATGACCACCTACATAACTGTAGTGCAATATAGCAAGCAGGATGACAACATTGGTACAGTCAAGATACAGATTTCCAGGGTGCCTGGGTGGCTCAGTGGTTAAGTGTCTGCCTTTGGCTTAAGTCGTGATCCCGGGGTCCTGGAATCGAGTCCCACATTGGGCTCCCTGCAGGGAGTCTGCTTCTCCCTCTGCCTATGTCTCTGCCTCTCTCTGTGTGTCTCTCATGAATGAATAAATAAATAAATAAATAAATAAATAAATAAATACATACATACATACATACATAAAAGATTTTTTAAAAAGATACAAAAGATTTCCATCATCACAAGGATCCTTTAAGGTCCCCTTTCAGAGCTACACTCACTTTCCTCCCAGCCCCACCTCCTGCTTAACCTCTGACAGCCACTAATCTGTTCTCCATTTCTAAAATTAGGTCATTTTGATGATGATGTATAAATAGAATCATACAGGATATAACCTTTAGGGATTGTTTGCTTTCTTTAGGCAGCTGAATTATCTGGAGATTCATCCAGGTTGTTATGTGTATCAACATTCTCTACCTTTCTATTGCTGAGTAGTTTTCCATGGCTTGGATATACTATGCATAGTTTATCCGTTTACCCATTGAAGGACATCTGGACTGTTGCTAATTTCTTGGCTACTATAAATAAAGCTTCTATGAATAGTCATAAGACAAGTTTTTTTTTAATTCTTTTTTTATTTTTTTATTTTTTAATCTTTTTTTAAAATTTTTATTTATTTATGATAGTCACAGAGAGAGAGAGAGAGGCAGAGACACAGGCAGAGGGAGAAGCAGGCTCCATGCACCGGGAGCCTGATGTGGGATTCGATCCCGGGTCTCCAGGATTGCGCCCTGGGCCAAAGGCAGGTGCCAAACCGCTGCGCCACCCAGGGATCCCCATAAGACAAGTTTTTATGTGGACAGTTTTCATTTCTCTGGAAGAAATGTCCAAAAATACAAGTGTGGGGTCACATGGTAGTTGCAAGTGTAGTTTTTAAAGTAATTTGCCAAACCATTTTACAAAATGGCCATATCATTTTACATTCCTATCAGCAATGTATGAGGGATCCAGTTTCTTGGCATCTTCACCAGAATTTGGTGTGATCACTATTTTTTTTTAAATCTTAGCCATTCTGATAGGTGTGTGGTGGTATCTTATCGTGGTTTTAACTTGGATGTCCCTGATGGCAAGTGACTGAACATTTCAGGTGCTTACTTGCCATCTATATATCCTTTTCAGTGAATTGACTGTTCATGTCATGTTTTGATTGTTAGGTAGAAGACCTAGCCCTAGCCCTATGTTGGCAAATTGAACTCCAATAAAAAAATAAATAAATAAAAAGAAGACCTAGCCATAGATTCCAATCATTTTCTTTTTCTAAAAATTTAGTTTTCCATCTAACATTTAAATTTCTGATGCATTTTCCAGCTTTATTGAGATATATTTGATATATGATGTTGTATAAGTTTAAGGTATATAATGTGGTGATCTGATACACATATGTATTGCAAAATGATCACCACAATAAGGTTAGTTTGTGAGGCGTTTTTTTAAAGATTTTATTTATTTATTCATGAGAGACACAGGGTGAGAGAGACAGAGACACAGGCAGAGGGAGAAGCAGGCTCCATGCAGGGAGCCCGATGTGGGAATCGATCCCGGGTCTCCAGGATCATGCCCCTGGCTGAAGGTGGCGCTAAACCACTGAGCCACCAGGGCTGCCCTGTGAGGCGTTTTAAGTTGATTTTTTTTAGAGAGCAAGAGAGAGAGTGTGTGTGTGCACAAGCACGTGTGGGTAGTGGGGCTGAGGGAGAAGGAGAGAGAGAATCTTAAGCAGGCTCCATGTCTGGTGCAGAGCCTGACACAGGGCTGGATTGATCTCACAACCCTGAGATCATGACCTGAGCTTGAAATGAAAAGACAGAAGCCTAACCAACTGTGCCACCCAGGCCCCTTAAGTTGATTTTTTTAAAGGTATGGAACAAGTTACATTAGTTTCCCAAGACTACCATGACAAAGTCCCATAAACTCGATAGCTTAAAACAAGACAAATTTATTCGCTCATGATTGTGGAGGCTAGAAGTCTAAAAGCAAAGTGTCAGTAGGGCCATGCTCTCTTTGGAGGCTCTAGGAGAAAATCCTTCCTTGCCTCTTCCAGCTTCTGCCAACAATCCTTGGCTTCCTTATCTCCACATCACTCCAACCTCTGCCTCCATCTTCATGTCAACTTCTCTGTGTCTATTTCTTTTTTTTTTTTTTTTGAGTTTTTTTTTTATTTTTATTTTTTTATTTTTTTTAATTTATTTTTTATTGGTGTTCAATTTACTAACATACAGAATAACCCCCAGTGCCCGTCACCCATTCACTCCCACCCCCCGCCCTCCTCCCCTTCTACCACCCCTAGTTCGTTTCCCAGAGTTAGCAGTCTTTACGTTCTGTCTCCCTTTCTGATATTTCCCACACATTTCTTCTCCCTTCTCTGTGTCTATTTCATAAGAATATTTGTCATTGGATTTAGGGCCCACTAGAATAATCCAAAATAATCTTCTCATCTCAAGATCCTGGACTGGACTTAATGACATCAGCAAAGACTAATTTTCCAAATAAGATAACATTTATAGGTTCCAGGGATAAGGATGTGGAAATATCTTTTGAAGTCTACTATTCAACTCACTACACAGGTCAAGGTTCAATGTTTTGCCTATGTACAGTAGCTCCAGCACTATTTGAAAAGGCCATCTTTCTTCCATTGAGTTACTTTTGCTACTTTGTTGAGAGTGAGTTGGGCATATTTGTGGAGGTATGTTTCTGGGTTCTCTACTCTGCTCCATTGAGCTATGTATCTATCCCCTGACCAGGACCATACAGCCTTTATTATCGTAACTACATAGTAAGTTTTGAAATTGGGTAGAGCGATGCCTCTCATTTTCTCCTTCTTTTGCAAAATTGGTTGGCTGTTCTAGCTCCATTGATTTTCTGTATAAATTTTAGAATGACCTTGTCTGTGTCTAAAATACCCTCCTGAAATTTTGATAGGAATTTCACTAAATCTGTATAGAAGTTTGAGAGAGGATTGCCATCTTTACTATGTCTAGTCTTCTAATCCATGAACAACCTATATTTCTCAACTTATTTAGATCTTCCTTGAACTTTTTTTCACACGCATTTTGTAGTTTTTTTGTAGCGCACAAGCCCTACACGTCTCGTTATATTTGCACTTCAGTATTTTGAGAAATTGTAAATGGTATTGTATTTTTAATTTTGGCATGCATTTGTTCATTGCTAGTGTATAGAAATACAATTTATTTGTCTATGCTTATCTTGTATCTCACAACCTCCCTGAACTTGCTTATTAGTGCTAGGAATTGTTTTGTAGCTCCTTGGGATTTTGTTCATACAACACCATGTCATCTCCAAACAGGGATAGTTTTATTTCTTCCTCTTCAATTTGCATGCCTTTCATTTCCTTTTCTTACCTGATTATACTGGCTAGACCTTCCAGCATGATGTTGAATTAGAATAGTGAAGGCAGACATCTGTTACAGAAAAAAAAAAATCAACTCAGTACATTTGAAAATCAAATTGGCTTTCTCAGGTGATCCATGAATCATGCAGCATCCCACCTAGCAAATAGAGGGGAACTTTGAGGAGTTGCACAAAATGGAAGGTTTTTATAGGAAGGAAGGAGCATAGGACAAGAAGTTACTATCAAAAGAAAGGAAAAGATTGTTTTGGGCAAATTCACTGTACCTTAGGAGGGGAAGGGCAAGGACTCTTATTAAATGGATTACCTCATCTTCCTTTGTGGAATGGAGAACCCAGTGAGAAAATTACCCCATCAGAGCTGATCAGAAAATTCCTGACTGATTGGTTAAGACTACATTTCTTGGGGAGCTTGAAAGTACAGTTAGGTTACATATTAAGTTCTGGTTTGGTGACTTAGCCTAAGTCATTAGGGGCCCGTGGTTTTCTTTTTAGTACATCCTTGCCTTGTTCCTCATCTGAGGAGGAAAGCATTCAGTCTTTCACCATTAAGTTTAGTGTTATCTATAAGTTTTTTTAATAGATGTTCTTTTTCACATTGAGGATATTCCTGTCTTTTCCCATTTCTGAAAGACTCTTTTGTTTTTTTAATCATAATGGGTGCTGGATTTTGTTCAGTGCTTTTTTTCTGCACTGACATAATTATGTAATTGTTCTTTAGTCTGTTAATATGGTGGATTACATTGATTTATTTTGAGATATTGAAACTATCTTGCATCCCTGGAATGGACCCCACTTCTTACATATTACTGAATTCTATTTGCTATTGTCGTGTTGAGAAGTTTTGCTTCTTTATTCATGAGGCATATTGTTCTATAGTTTTCTTTTTGTGTGTGTGACTGTCATCTGGTTTTGGAATCAAGATAATAGTAGTTTCAGGGGTGGGATGCCTGGGTGGCTCAATCAGTTAAGAGTCCAACTCTTGATTTCAGCACAGGTCATGATCTCAGGATCATGGGATCAATCCCTGCGTCAGGCTCCATCCTGAGCATGAACCTGCTTAAGATTCTCTCTCCCTATCCCTCTCCCTCTGCACCTCTCTCCTCCCCCATCACGCTCTCGCTCTCCAAAAAAAAAGATAACAGTAATTTCATAAAATAAGTTGGGAAGCTTTTTCTCCTCTCCTATTCTCTGGAAGAGATTGCCTACGATTGGTATTAACATGTTGTAGAATTCTCCAGTGAAACTGGAAATTCTTTTGGGGGGGTTTAAAATTATGAATTCAATTTTCTTAATAGTTATAGGGTTATTAAAATCATCTATTTCCTATTGAGTGAATGTTGGGAGTTCATGTCTTTCAAGGACTTGTTGGTTTCATCAAAATTCTCAGAATGTATAGAGTTATTCTATTTCCTTACTATCCTTTTGATTTTTGAAGGTTCTGCAGTGATATTCATTTGGTTCCTGATATTAGAAACTTGTGTTTTCTCTCTTTTTTCTTTGTGTTACCAGAGTTTGTAGATTTCACTGATCTTTTCAAAGACCCAGCTCTTTGTTTCATTGATTTTCTCTAATTGTTATTCCTGTTTTCAATTTTATTGATTTCTCCTCTTATTTTAATTTCCTGTCTTCTGTTTGCTTTGGCTCTGTTTGGCTCTTTTGTTCCTAGTTCTTGTCTTTTTTTTAGAACTGAATCAAACATTTTATTCAACTTTTTAGGATGAGGAAAACAAATGATATAAAGTAAGTCATAAGAAATGCTCTCTTGTACTATTTCAACTACTTTCAATGTTTTACAAAACGCTTACACAGCAAATACAAAAAGCTTCAACATACTCATAACTTTTGCTGCAATAAATGCAACTTTAACAAACATACAAATTTCTTCTTTATCAATCTTAAAAGTAGAATTACTGAATTACTAATTTTTACAATGTTATTCATACTTATTTTTTTAAAGATTTTATTCATTTATTCATGAGTGAGTGAGAGAGAGAGAGAGAGAGGCAGGCAGAGATACAGGCAGGGAGAGAAGTAGGCTTCACGCAAGGAGCCCGATGTGGGACTCCATCCCAGATCTCCAGGATCAGGCCCTGGGCTGAAGGCGGCGCTAAACCGCTGAGCCACCGGGGCTGCCCCATACTTATTTTTATTCATAAGTTTTTAATGAGATCATTGCCAATACATACATTATTTTCCTTAACTTTATTTTTTCATTAAGCCAGTATCTGTCATGCAACCATCAAAAACCTCCCAGTAAATTACACAGGTTGGTAGTCCAATTTAGATGGTAGTCCAATTTAGACTCTAGCTTCTTAGAATCAGCCACTTTTCTGACTGCTTTCATGAAGTCTTCCTGTACTACAACATCATGATCAGCATGAATTGCAAACATACCTGCTTCAGTACAAATATTTCTCAGGTCTGCTCCATTAAAGCCATCTGAAAGCTTCACAATTGCTTCATAATCTATTTCACCATGCTTTGCAATGGGACCTGCATGGATTTTCAATATATCTAATCTTGCTTGTTCATTTGGTAGATCAATATGTATTTTTCTATCTAATCTTTCTGGACAAAGCAAAGCAGGATCCAGTGTATCTGGTCTGTTTGTAGCCATGATCATTTTAACTCTATGTATAGTATCAAACCCATCCATTTGATTCAGTAACTCCATTAAAGTTCTCTAAGTCTCTCTATCAACTGAAGTACCCTCAGAAAACCGACGACCACCAATAGCATCTATTTCATCCATAAAAATAATGCATGGTTGGTGATCCCTGGCATAATTAAACATTTCTCTGATCAAACACTTTCACCAATGTACTTGTCTACAATAGAACTAGATACAACCTTTAAGAAATTGCAGTTTAGCTGCCTAGCAACAGCTCGAGCCAAGAGTGTTTTTCCTGTGCCTGGTGGTCCATATAACAAGCAGCCTTTTGGAGGTATTATTCCTACACGCTGGAATAATTCTGGGTTTGTAAGAGGTAATTCTATCACCTCTCTTAATTCCTGAATCTGTTCTGATAATCCTCCAATTTCAGAATAAGAAACATTCCCAGGGGCCTCATGAGACATGTTGTAGACCAATGGATCCACTTCTCTTGGCAAATATCTCATGATAGTGTAGTCATATCCAAAGCAATTCTTGTTCCTGGCTTCAGCTTACTTTTGTCAAGCTGTCGATGACAACCCACAACATATCTTGGTCCATTTGTAGCTTTAACAATGAATTTTTCTGCAGTTAGTTGCTTAAGTACTTCACCACAATCTGCCCAACACTTTGTAGGGCCTTCAGATCGTTTTCAGACTTTTCATACTGCTTAGTAAGTTCTTTTAATTGTTCCCTTAACTCCTTGAGATGGCCGTCGATCTCCTTCTGCTCCAGCAGCTTCTTGAGGTAGTCCTGAAGCGCCTTATCTCTTGGGTCTGCCATCATGAGAAGCTGTCGCTCATTTGTTCCTAGTTCTTAAGGTAGGGAATTAGATTACTGATTTGAGACTTTTCTCTTTTCTAGTATAAGCATTTGGTGCTATAGATTTCCCTTTAATGAACACTGCTTTAGTTGCATTCCACACATTTTGCTGTGATGTATGTTCATTTTCATTCAGGTCAGTATATTTTTAAAATTTCTCTTGAGAATTCATCTCTGACCCGTGAGTTATTTGGAACTGTGCTGTTTAGTTTTCAAGTGTTTAGACATTTTCCTGCAATCTCTCTGTCATTAATTTCTAGTTGTATTCCATCATGGTTACAGAATACATTCTGTTTTATTTTCATTGCTTAATTTGTCGAGGTTTGTTTTATAACACAGGATGTGGTCTAACATAGTCTGTGTTCCATGGGCACTTGAAAGGAATGGGTATTATTCTGTTGTTGGATGGAGTGCTCTATAAATGTCACATTAGATCCTGTTGGGTGAAGGTGTTGCTGAGTTCTTCTATATCCTTGCTGATTTTCTGTCTGGGAGGTCTATCCCAGCTCCCCACTCAGTCTTGTCTGACACCACCCCCATAGGGAGGTTTGGGTTGCCTAGCTACAGCTTAGCAAGGGTATAAGTCCCTGTTTTCAGCCTTTCCCCTACAAATGGGGTTGAAGACGGGGCCACATTTTTTTCTTCCTAGGATACTTGCCTGAAGTAAAGCAGTTAAATTCTCTGCCTTGCTAGTCTACCTCCTTTTCTGGTCCTTTGGTTAGAGGCACAGGCTATTTGGTTTTGGTTTTGGCTTTGTCTCCACCCATTGGTGGCTCCAGATTGCAGGATTTTTGAGCTTCAACTCTGAGATATACAAAGCAAAACAGAAATCCAGGGAACATACCACCATGTCATTCCTAGAGTTCTGAGGTCTCTTGCTGTTGTACCTTCTTCCCTCCACCTTCCAGAGTCTTCTGTGTTGATTTATTTATAATGTTGAGGGCTTTGGGTTGTACTTAGTTTTTAGTTTGTAGTTTTACTTAGTGGGAGGAATAAGGAAATGTTTATCTACTGTCTTCCCAGAAGGAGAAATCCAGACTTAATCTTTTAAAATGTCACATAACTTTGCAGAGTATGACTCTCAGCAGCTTATTTAACTATTTACCTATTTTATGAACTTAGCTTGTTTCTAAGTTGTGATGGCCAATTATTTCCATAAGCATCCATTCAATAAACATTTGTATACATGTGCAAGAGTTTCCTTAGGATAGATGCTAAGAAATGGAGTTGCTGGGTATAGGGGACATGCATTTTACATACTAATAAATGCTTCCAAATTTCTGCCAGTAATTCTGTAATCTGCCCAGTAGAGTATGAGAATAGCAGTTTTGTTCATCTCCATGTCAACACTCGATATAATCAGATGTTTAATTACCAACCTGATGGGTGAAAGATGGTATCTGATGTTTGTTTTCATTTGCTTTTCCTTGAGTACTAGAAGTCAAACATTTTTTCAAATGTCCATTGGCAATTTGTACCTCTCCTTCTGAATTGACTGACCAAATACCTTGCCATATTTCCTTAAGATGATTTGCCTTTTTTATGGATCTACAGAATCAATAGATAGATATAGATATTTTAAATATATATTAACATATATACGTAGAGAGAGATATTAACTTTTGACCTAATACATATGTTGCAAATAATATATTTCTCCCAGTTTATCATTTCTCTTTTACCTTTATTGATGGTTTCTTTTGTCTAGGAAATTTTTTTGATGTAGATTCAGATGTATCAATCATGCTTTTATGCCTTTTGTGTTGTATGCGTTGTTTAAAAAGGATTTCTCTACATCAAAGTCACAAATATATGCATCTACATATTTTTTATTGTAGTTATAGATATGCTTTATTTTTTATAGTTAGTTGTTTGAGCTATCCAAAATTGCATGTGTGCGGGTGTATTTAGTATATGGTTAGAGATCTAGTTTTTTCCAAATGAAAAGCCAGTTGTTCCAATACTTTGTATTGAATAGCTCATCCGTTCAGCTCTGGCTTATAAATGCCACTAATATTACTTATTTAATATCTTTACATGTGTTGGTTTGAGGGCTTTCTATTCTGTTTCACTCATTTATTTGTTTAGTTCTGAGCCAATACTGTACCTTATTAATTATTAGAGATTTGATATTTTGTATAATAAATTCTCCTTCACTGCATTTCCCCAAAAAATTGTTTTAGCTTTTCTTGTGCATATTCTTTACATATAACATTGTTTCTGTGTATTTGTAAAAGCCTGTACTTTAGACTCCAAGAGTAAATATTGATTAGAAACATGGACTCTGGGCACTAGGTCTGCTGTTCAGTGGTATTCCCAAAGTGGGGGCAAATCCTTTTCCTGATTAGAAAGAAACAACAACAAAAAAACTAAATTCTGGCTTGATAACATACTTCGTTGAACTTTAAGGAAGGGAGTAAGGAGTGGTTGAGGTAGACAAGCAGCACACAGTAGCATTAGGAGACAGTGGGGTCGTGATTTTCTATCTGGGAGAGTCCAGGATGACAGCAAGTATACATGGTGGGAGGAGGGAGTACCAGGAATTAGGAGTGGCCCCTTATTCCATGCTGCTGTCTATGGGGTCAAGTTCTGAGGAACTATAGGAACACCCATTCCTAGGAGCGTGCTCACATTCGTGTCCATCCCTATAGGGCATATAGGGGAAGATGAACTGGGTTAGTAGCTGAGCCTGTTGGGCCTGATGTTCTGGACAGACTACAGTATGGGTATGGAGGTGGACCTGACTACTTTTGGGTCCACTGCTGACATTCCATTCCCCAGTTCTGTGGAATTTTTGTCTCGGTGGGGGTGCTGATGCCTAGAAAATTTACTCTCAAACAAAAATGGCCCATTCTACCACAATGGAGCCATGCTGCCTGCCCAGTGGTATGTTATTGAGTGTCACTAGCTGGCAGCAGGCACTCACAGCCAGTTGGAAAGTCTTGATCCTTGGCCTTGGGGTAGAGCTGCCTACTCAGTTGCCCTGGCAAACTGTAGACCTAGAAGGATATTCAGTAGCATAAGGCAGTCTTAGAGTTTAATTGAAGCCCTCCAGACTTTTCCCAAGGAGGATATAGGGGCTGGTTTAGAGGTTCTTGGGGATGTACAGATGCTGTCTGGGCAGGGAGCTCTGCCCTACCCATGTTCCATCTGGCTGACAGGGTGGACACTGCCCCAGGACCTATGTACTCTCCTCCCCACACACAGTCAGGGTCATGGTCTCCAAGGCAGGAGAGGGGCCTAAGCCACCAGCACTACTGTATGGATTTTAGCACCTAACAAGGCCGACAAACCATCATTCTAGTAAAGAAGGCAAAATCAATTGCAGTAAATACCTTGAGAGGTACAAAGTCCTATGTGGATTTTACTTACCTCACCTTTAAAATCCAACCAATACTAAGTCTTTTCCCACTCTTGAATCCCTTTCTCCCCCCCCCCATTTTCATGGCTCAGACTAGACCCTGCTAAGTGATACTACTGGACTACCTCAGATCCATTTCTTGGATCTCTTTTCCCTTTGTGCACCCTCCTAACTCAAAGCTCTGATCATGTCCTCTGCTCTGCCATAAAACATGTTTACAGAGTCCAGCCCAGCAACCCCCCCACCGACTTTCTTCTCAAATGACATTTACACCTTTTCTTTTATTTCCCAAATCGTTGGTGTTTCTTCTAGTGCTTGATTTTGAAAGTCCTCTGAGGTGGCCCAACCTTCTCTTTCTGCGTTTGTGCGTGCTGGGCAGGTGCTAGGAAGACGCTGCAGCTGGATGCTGTGGAAAGCTCACCATGAAATTTGGAGTCAGATAACCGGTTAATCTACTGCCCCCCACCCACCCCCCCAACACACACACCTCTGCTTCTTGGCTTCTTAACGCTGGCCCTCGCTTCACCTTTCTCTCATTCTAACTCTCCCCCTCTGTTAAGGCCGCGTGAGAAAACGACCCCTATCTGAGTTTAGTGACAAAGACTTCTGGAGAGTGGTGGCGAGTGGGGCCTCCAGCGCCGGAAGCTTCCAGGACGCGGGGGTTGGAGCAGAGTTTAGGCACCGGCTGGCGGAGCAGGTGCTGGCGCACAGCTGCCATCGGGAACTGCCGGGGGCTGCTTTTCGTGCGCAGAGCGTCTCCGGGCATCTTGGTGCGTCACCGGGTGCGTGCAGAGGCGGCGGGGCGGCGGGGCTGCGTGGGCGACCAGCGCGGGCAAAGCCCGCGCGATGATTCACGGTCCCCCGGCACCTCCGGAACAAGACGCTCCTTGGAAGCGGCCCCGCTCCCTCCCGCGTTCTTCCCCCGCCGCACCCAACAGCTAAGGCAGCCCCGCGCCCGAGAGAGGGCGCTGCAGTGCAGCCGCGCAGTCGGGCGCTGCTTTCTGGCTCAGAGAAAAGAATCTGGGGGCTCAGGCGGTGGGCTGGGTGGGAAATGTCTCTCTGCAGCCCCAGCGGCGGCTTGGTTTTAGACACCGAAATGAAATATCCCTAAAAATTATCAGTCCCTGTGCAGAGCGATGGAGCCGAGGGGCCCTGTTGGAGAGTGCCTCTTCTGGCTTCCCTCAAGCTTTGGAGCAGTTGTGGAAGCAGGGGACTCCCCCCACCATCCCCAGAGAGGGTCCTTGATAGGATGAGTCTCCAAAGCTAAGTAGCCCAGCCCTTCATCTTCTCCCCTCTGACCTTTCCCAACTGAGGTGAGGGAGATGATAGGGATTTGGCCTAACTGTAATGAAGGGCAGGAGAAAGCGCTCTAGCCATCAGGGAGGGCACCAGGGTTTCCATGCCAGCCCCATCTCAGGGTTGCTGTGTGACCTCAGCCATGCCATTATTCACTGATTCAGACAACATTCACAGTGTTCACAAGGTACTAGCGGTAGGGGAGATGGAAGAGGCCAAAGCTATTGAATAGTTACCCCAAATTTAATGCAGCTATGCCTCACACAGGGCCCCACACATAGGTGATCCATAAATATTTGCTGAAGGAATAAATGATGTAGCTTAATCACTGCACATTAGGGCAGGGACTTGTCACTGATGTATCCCGGGTGCCTGTAACAGTGCCAGACACACACAGTAGGCGCTAAATATATTGTCAAGTGAACGATAGAGGAATGCATCCAGTGTTTTGTGAGTGCAGAAGGCACCTACCCCACAAGAGTACCTGATGTTTGAACCAGATCTTGAGGAAGAGTGGATAATAGCTGGGCACACAGGGCCAGAGGAGAGGGTGATACCGGCAGAGGGAAGAGCCTGTGCCAAAGTACAGAGCCCTCAGTGTCCTCACCTGTTCGCACCTTGATTCCATCCTGTAAGAAAAAAAGAACAAGGTTGACCCTGTAGTTGCTCAGATTCCTCTAGTTCTAAGAATCTCTGATCCTAGAAATGAATACATGTACCCAGGTTAGGACCTGACCAGTGCTGAGCAGCTTTGCATTCCAGGAGATCCAGGTTTTGACTTTGGCTTAGCCCAACTTCAGAATAAAGGCTTGGGGATCTTAGGCACCTCTTTTCCATCCCATCTACTCTATCACTTTGGAAATCTCTCTCAAATTCCATACAATCAATTATACCACAAAAGTCAGCACTAATTTGTATATTGCCATGATTTTCCTTTGTATTAATTGGGTTTTTTTAAATAAAGCCTTTGTTAGTTACAGATTTTTTTAAATAAATTTTTATTTATTTATTTACTCATGATAGACAGAGTGACAGAGACACAGGAGGAGGGAGAAGCAGGCTCCATGCCGGGAGCCCGAGGTGGGACTCAATCCCGGGACTCCAGAATCACACCCTGGGCCAAAGGCAGGCGCCAAACCGCTGAGCCACCCAGGGATCCACTAGTTACAGATTTTTAAACTTGTGGTCAACACGGAAAAGTATCATGGAAGAAAATAAAAATCACCCATACTTTTACTACCTGATGTAGTTCCTTGAAGATTTATTAAAATCCACATACGTGGGACACCTGTGTGGCTCAGTAGGGTTGGGCATCAGACACTTGACTGGGGCTCAAGTCATGATCTTGTGGGTTTTGAGATTGAGCCCCACCTAGGGCTCCACATTGTGGGGAGTCTGCTCCTCCCCCCACCTTGTATACTCTTTGTCTCTCTCTCTTTCTTTCAAAAATAAATACATAAATCTTAAAAAGAAATCTGCATACATGTGAACTTGTAAAACTCACTGTCACAGATGGTTGCCCTATGAGTTTTATATTCCCAACAAAGAATGAGCTGGGAACCATCCTCTCTTACCCTCCGTTAGTTGGGTCTCTGATGGGAAGAGATGTTGGCTAGGACCCCAATACTTTAATTCTTTAGCCAACTGTAGATCATCATGTTGCTAAGTCCTCAAAGAACATGCTGCTCAGAGGACTTTTCATTGGGAGGCAGGGCTCTGGACCTGAACCACTATGTGGTTCCCCCTCTAGGTTTGGGCTAGATTATGTGGGAGCCACCAGGCCTCATTCGAGACCAGAGACAGCACTGAGCAGCTTTCTGGAAAGCCTGGGGAGAGGCTGCTTAGGAACTTACTTCCCTACCTGCCTGAAGGGGCCTCCACAAATAAACCCATAACCCTAGCTTGCTCAGTTTCCCTTAGGCCTCCTATGAAGAGCTCCATCCCCAGCACACTGGCCCCCCCTTTCTGTGACCTAGTTCCTTGCTATTCACTGCGTGATCCATGGGCCAACAACGTAGACAAGATCTTTAGATGATGGTTTGTATGGTAACGTTTAAGAAGCAAAGTGCAAATTCTATTTCAGAAGGTCTGGGATGGAGTCTGAAATTCTTCATTTTCTAACATGCTTCTGAGTAACAGAGATACAGCTTCTTCACAGAACACACTCTGAGTTGCAAAGATCTAGGAGCCTCTTTTGCCCTCCCTTGTTCTCCCCGAAGGCGAAGGGGCTGGAGAGGTCTCGAGGATTTTCTAAAGGTTAAAATGTGTAGACCCATGTACCTATACACACACAGAGTTGAGGGCTGCATCATGGGTGCTTCATAAATGTTTGATGAGTGAATCCATGAAGTTAAGGTGTAAAAAGACCTAAAGCTACGCTTGCACTCCTCCAGCCGCTTGCCCATTTCAGCGTCAATATCATCAGCTTCTTGGTCACCAGATGAGATTGGTTCCTTAGCCATTTTCACCCTGGCTCTGCCTTTCCTTTATCACTGCTTCTATTCTCATTCAGACACTTCTCTGGTATCCCCTGCCTTCCTGCCTCTAGTCCCTCCCCCCTCCCCCCCCCCAGTATTACTGATAAGACTCTACAGCTACACACTAGGCCTTGGCGAAATAGTTCTAGAATCTTCCTTATCCACTCTGAACCTGCTTTGGCCACCTTGGTGTCTCAGGTCCCTGGAAACTACATCTGGTTTTCCCAACTGTTGCAGCCCTATTTACAGCCTGATACTTTCACTTAATGCCCCCTTTCATCTGAGCTGCAGCCTCCATGACCTGGCCTGCTGTGCCCCTGTACCCAGAAGCTCTTGCATTCCAGCCAGTTTACAGTGCCCCAGGCATCTGCTTGGTCTGCAGGGAAAGTCAAACATGGCAGCCTCATTCCCCCTTCCCGTATTTCTCTGACTTTATATATCTTGTCCTCATAAGTAAGTTCTAAGCACCTGGAGGGCAGGGAAATGTGTCTTATTCCTCTTTATCCCTTGTGGCCCCAGCATCTTCTTGGCATTTGTTCACTCGTTTCTGAAGGACCAAATGTCCACTCTGTGCCAGGTTCCATATCAGGTATTAGGGCAGCAGAAGTGGAGGCAGACATAGTCTAGTACGTTCCAGCAGATTCCAGGCAACAGGGAAGTCTAATAACATGAGATTGGCAAACCGATTGTGGGCCCAGGCCAGTAGAAATATTTGTGAACGTGGTGGTGAGCAGGCAGGGGCAGCCCATGCCTAGAACAGATAAGGAAAAATTTTGGGTTGACAGCTGCTCAAGGACTACCTTTAGGAGCCTGAGGGAGACATGGGAGAAGGAGACGGAGTATTGTCTGCTCTTTTCAAAATGAGCACACAGAAGAGGAAGTAGCAATTATGGTTCTGGCAAAAACAGTACTTCCAGTTGTTACCTGAAAAAAATAGGATTTTGGGGGGGGAGGAATTCTGAAAGGCAGGTGATGTAATGGGAATGGCACTAAACGTCTTTCTAGAACTCAGATTCTGTGACCCCTTGACCTGGGTCTCAGTGCCAGCCCTCCCTCTTGCGGGCTCTCAGACCTTGGACAGCTGCGTTCACCTATGGCAGCCTCATTTTCTTCCTCTCCGATTTGGCAGGATGTGGAGCAGGGTGGTGTTCAAGGAGCTTGGAGTCTTGAACAGTGAGCTTCCTCTGGGCTGTTGACATTCCTGGCATGCAACAGGAACAGAAGAGTGGATCAGGAAAGCCCAGGCAGCAGAGCAGACTAAAATCGGGGGTGGGGGGTGGAGAATGGAAGGAGAGAGGGCCTGACTTGGGTGCCACATCTGCATGGGGCAAGAATAGCTTTGATCCTCCCCCACCCCGTTCCTGACCCATGATAACTGCAATATGTTAGAGAGACTGCACAGGGGTGCCTGGGTGGCTCAGTGGTTGAACATCTGCCTTCGGCTCAGGTTGTGATCCCAGGGTCCTGGGATTGAGTACCGTATTGGGTTTCCTGCAGGGAGCCTGCTTCTCCCTCTCCCCATGTCTCTGCCTCTCTTTGTGTATCTCATAAATAAATAAATAAATAAAATCTTTAAAAAAAAAAAACTTAAAGAGGCCGCACATTTCCCAAGTCACTCTTTAGCTTGTTACAAGTTTGTAGGCACACTCCAGACTCTTAGGTGGGGAGCCCAGGGTTGTGGCAGAGCCAGTGACTATGGCAGGCGCCTTGGGCAGCTGGGGGAGGGGGGTCAGTGAGTGAAATCTCCTCTACAGGGAAAGGCCTTGGGGGACTCTCCTGAGGTGAAGCCCAAGGGCAGGCAGTCTCTGAAAAGGCCTCAGAAGAGCTGGCCTTGGTACGTGTCTTAAAGGAAACATTTAAAGACCCCAGGTCTCCAAAGAATACAAGTGGCATGGTATCATGCGAGGTGTTGGTTGGAGTCATTTTTGCATTGTAGGGGGACTTCTCTGGTAGTAGGGCTTTGCCCTGGGGGTAGGATCTGCACCCTAATCTGTGGAAGCCCATTTGTAGAAAACAATAAGTGCTACCACTGACAGAGCATCTGCTATGGTCCTAGGTGAAGATCTAAGCACTTGAGGGATACTTTATTAACTCATGCTCAGAGCCACCCTCGTTTCACATAGAAGAAGACAGGCACAGAGAGACTAAGTAGGTTGGCCTATCACACAGCTAAAGAGTAGAGGAGCAGACATCCCTGTCTCCAGAGCAATAAACCCCAGTGCCATTAACAGCATCTGTGACTGCCACTAGTAGAATCACGGCTCTTCATATCACCTTCCACTTGTTGGAGGGATCTCAGAAAATTGTTAATGCTCATCACTACCTCAAAACGAAGGTAGTCATTAGACCCACTGCTAGATCTTGTTATATTGAATGTGTTAATCAAGAAGCACATATGCCTAGATTATAAATTGTGGTTCAGGATCCAGTAATCAGTTTCTTTTGTCATCCTTCACAATGTATTAGATGCATTTAAAAGCATTTTTTTTTTCTGAGAAAGGGTCCATCGGCAGCACTAGGCTGCCAATGGGGGCCACGGCCTGCCCTAGAAGGCTTTTCTGATAGATGGTGGGCTAAATACTTGGGAAGCGGGCGCACAGAGTGCCGCTTAATGCCAGGCATTCCTCCTATATGCTGGTACCACAGCCTCATGACTCTGAGAGTGAGGCGTAATTATTCCACTTGACAAATGAAGAGACCAGGGCTAGAAAGGAGGGAGCCTTGTCTCTACGGGCACCATCAAGTAAGTGGCCCAGCTGAGACATGCATCCAGGTATGTCTGACTAGAGTCCATTAACCCCCGCAGCTCTATTTTCCCTGAAAGATGAGTGCCAGCCCTCAACTACAGTTCCCTCAAATACAGATGACCCCCACCCCTCACTCCAAGACAAAGGACACCTGAATGCACACTAGCAGACACCACTTTTTCAGCCCCAGAGCATCTCCCGACCTTGGGTATGGATTGAGAGCACTTCCGGGGAGAGGGAGAAACATCTGAGAGTAGTACCAGGCTTGATGATTGGCAGCCTGGGGAAGATGGGAAATAATGGCTGACAGCTACCTGCCCAGGTTCAAATCCTAGCTCTGCCCCTTGTACATTCATGAACCAATTGCTCAACTCTTGATGCTTCCGTTTCCCCAACTGTAAAATGAGAATGATAATGGTACCTGCTAAGATGAGAAGGGTCCGAAGGGTGCAGTGAGGTAAGCCAGAAGAAGCCCTACTGTGTCTGACACTCTGTGAACCATTGCCATTATTTTCTCCTGAGAGGGGTGCATGAGGGGAACCCAAGGCTTCTGGAAGAACACTTCAGGAGATGCCAGCCCTTTGACCTTCCCCGTATCTGTTACCTGGCCGCCCTTGCTAGGATTCCCCAGGTGTGATAAGCAGTAGAAGCCCTCATATCTGGGGCTTGCCCCTCTGGCTGCACATTAAAATCACCCACAGAGTTCTCATGATGGCAGTGCCCAGTCCCCACCCCCACCCCCAGACTAACAGGATCTGACTCCAGGGCTGAGGCTCGACTAGCAGCATTTTTTTCCAAAGCTTTCAGGAGATTCTAATGTGGAGACAGCTCAGAACCATGCCCTCAAAAGGAAATGAGGCTGTGTGCTGCTATTTGGGGACAGTGAGGAAGGAAGGAGAGACTTGGAGTCCATGCCCTGCTCTGCACACAGGATGAAAAGGAACAGGAGCTCAGGTGTGGAGAGGAAATGGGTGGCTTTAGGGAGGAAGAGAGGTAGGAGTCTGCAGTTAAGACAGAGCTAAAGCGGAGCCACCAGGGCCAGACCCTGGCTCCAGGCCCTGCCAGGCTGAGGGCCTAGGTGGTTTTCCCACAGAGGAAAATGGGAAATACGGGGGTGAAGGGAAGAGGAGGATGTGGGCACAGCCTCTTTCTGTGCCCTTGAACAGTAGATCATGACGGGTTGTTAACACCTTGCAAGGAGCATGGGAGACAGACTGTTCCTCCTCCTCCCCTGACATATATACACACACAGCAGCTCCCCATCCACCCACTCACAAACTCACGCACAGATTCCACCCCCACTCAACCCAGCAGAAAGTCCCAACTCCAATCTATGTAAATATCTGGCAGCCAGAGCAGAACAGCATGCGTGGAGCCGTAGGTAGCGGGGAGACAGTGAGGAGGGTCAGATTCCAGGTCCCCAAGGGGGCCTTCTGCTGTAACAGAAGACTGCAGGAAGCCTGGAGCTCAGCAGGGCTGTGATTATTATGTTTTCACATGTTGAGAAAGGAAACGGGCAAAGAGGAGGCAAGCCACTTGCTCTCAGTTACATAGGGAGTAGTGGTAGAGGCAGGACTCGAGTCCTGTGCACCTTTTCCCACACTCACCTGCAGACTTCAGCCTTGACCCCTAACCTGCCATTCCTGGGAAACTGCCCCACTTCCCACCATGGCCCTATGTCCCTACCAGGGTCTTTTGAGTCACCCAGCAGAGGTCTTGAGTGGGGTGCTCTGAGAGAATCTCAACTAAACCTCCAGCTCTGAGTCTGAATCAAGAGTGGAGGAGTGGGACATTTGAGGCTTCACAATCGTCTTGCCTTCCCCCTCCCCATCTTTTGTTCTGGGACATATTTTGGCCAGGTGAGATTCTTCTCTCTGCCTCCCCCCCACCACCACCCCAAAGTGGAGACTATGTCTTTAAGAAAGGACAAGTCAGAGCTGTGGGGATCAGTTTCAAGCAGCCCTCAGAAAGCGAATCTGGATTGAGTTTAGGAAGAAAAAAAAAGGGGTTAGCTTTGGTCCTGCCTCCTTTCCTTTCTCTCCTTTGCTCGTCCCTCCTCCGGCCTTAGTGTGGAAACTCTTAAGTTGGCCAGGAGGTTACGGAGCCCAGAGCTTTCCCTACCAGCCTTGTCCGTTCACCTTGTCCCCTCCTCCAGCTCCCAAGCAAGCGATCTGGAGGACTGCTGGGAAAGTGGCTGGAATGACTAGGTACGTGGTCGGGACATTTTAACCTTTGCCCTGTCAGTGAGGTCTGGGGGTCCAATACAGGCCTGGTGGGAAATGGGAGGGGGACACGCAGGATGTCCAAGCACCTTGGTAACTGAGGCAGGGAGAAGGTGGATGGGCTTTGGCCATGTTCCTCTCAGTGACTCCACTAGGGGCTCTGTGTTCAGGTGTCTGTCTGTAGGCTCCAAGAGAGACTTGGTCCATGCAGCCTGGCCCCCCACCACATTTGTGAGTTGCCTACTGGACCCCTGATGGATGGGAGTTTAGGACTGTAATAGTGTTGGGCTTGCTGCTGGAGGATTGGGAGCCAGAGGGGTGCTAGGAACCCCATGAGGAAGGCAGACGGGACGATGTCCAGCCCCAGATGTCTGTCTGTCCAGGACCCTCTGGTAGCACATAACCTCTCAGTCATGTTCAGTGGGGTTCAGTCTGTTTGAGCTGTATTTGCAGAGTGTCAGGAGCCTTGCAAGGTCTTCTTGGGGTTGTTTTCAACTTTCTGGGCTGCCTACAAGCAAGGTTCTTAATTTTTAAAGACTCAGTTTACACTTCAGAGAAAAGGACTGAATGATATTTAGCTGAAAGAAGGAAAACACAAAGAGGTAGAGAAGGCAGACTGGGTGGGTGATAGAGATGTCTGTGAACTCCAGAATGTTTTCCCTGTATATTTGAGGATTCATCCATGAATTTATTTATATATGTATTCAACATGCATCTGTTAAATGCCTATTGGCACCCAGTGCTTATGTGGGGAAACCAGCAACCCAACATGGCAGCTGATCCTCCCACCTGACCTCCTTTTCCAGGTCTCTGTTCCTCCCTTCCCTTGCCCACATCCCAGCCAATTTGAGAGGGGAAGAGGCACTAGCTTCTAGTACACTCAGGTGACCTGATGAGGGCATGATAAGTGCTGACATTGTTGGCAATATAGTGGGTATGTCTCACCTGACAACAGTCCCTCCTGAAAGAGACTTGGGCCTGAGCCCCAAACATGACTTCAACCACTGGTAAGGACTTTGAAGGTCAGGAACCAACAGAGATGCAGAAGGTTATTAGCCCAACCTCTCCCAGGCAGAAGGGGCAGGCCAGGCCTATTTTGGGACATTAGGAGTAGAGGGGGGCTCTGGTGGGGCCTTTAGCACCAAACGTGGGCCAACCATTGGTTGTATTTGCCAAGAGCATCCTAGGACTGTTCTTTGTGACTTCAGTGAGTTGTCATAACTTGAGCAGCAGGCATGCTGGGATCTCAGCCACCTAGGCTGTTGAGGAAGGGGCAAGGTTGGGAATACTGGTTCTTGGGTGGTCCTTTGGGTGTAGAAGGCTTAGGCATGACATAGACTCATGTGTGTGTGTGTGTCTGTCTGTGTGTGTGTCTGTGTGCGTGTGTGTGTGTGTGTGATAGGAAGTAGACCCTATGGAAAAAAGCCTGGCAGAAGCCAAGTGGGAAGTATAACCCTATCCTAGTAGGCTTGTGCTTCAGGCCTGGACTCATAAGTGGCAGGTTGCATAAGGGCCAGTGAATACAGTGAAGATGCAGTGAGATCAATGCCAGGGCCTGCTCACCCTGCCTGGGCAAAAATGGGAGGGGATTGAGTGGATGCGTGACCTTCATGACTCTAGTTGAAAGGGGCTGAATGGGACTGCCAGGAGCTACCACCACCCTACTTAAAAACAAAGCCTCACAGCATATCTGTCTACACTGCACTCTGGGAATTTGGGGCTTGAGCTAGGCTTATCTGAGGGATTATTTCTGAGCCTGGAAGGGAGATGGGGAACAGACTGTGCTTTCTCAAGACTCTGATGTTGACACTGGGCAAACTTGTCCTTGTTCACCCTTCAAATCCCATCCCGGCTGCTCCTGCCTCCCCATGAAGGGCTGGCACAGAGCCAGACCTCCTATTCCTGCATGTAGACCCTCTCCCTGTCCTGAGTGGTGCCCACTTCCCGGTTCACAGGCTCTGTCTGCAAGCTCCCATCATCCCTTCCCAGAGTAAAGCAACTGCCCCTAGCAAGTTGTTCCTCAGGTTTGCTGAGAGGAAAGGGGGCAGGGAAAGCACAGGGATTGCATCAGAAAGGTTAAATGCCAGCCAGCATTCTAGAGATAAAAGAGGGAGCTGGGCCTTCCCATCTAGGGCAACTTCATGGAAGAAACTTGGGAAAGGTGGTTTCCTCTCCCCAGTGAGGGTGTGTTTTTGAGAAGTGCTTAGGGTGCATTTTTGAGAAGTGCTTAGCTTCCTCTCCATTTTCTCTAAAAGTCTGATCATCTGAAGGGGGCAGGTTTTTTGTACTATATTCTTTTAAAGTGGAGAAAATCTCCCCTGAAATGTAAAGTTGAGTGAATCCAGTAAAAAGATCCAAGTGAATGAGGCTTCTGCCCAAGTATGGGAAAATATCCATCCATCTCTCCACTTAATTAGAAAAATGATCTGCCGAGTAGTGAGTCATGCTGCCCGTTAGCAAACAGCACCGTCTCTAGCCACAGAGCCAGGAATAACATAGGTGAGAGATGACAGCAGCAGTAACAAAGAAAAGATGCAGAGGGATTCGGATTCCTGATGCCAGCTGCTGTTTGGACCCCCTTTGCCCCCTCCTGCGTAGTAGATAATGCACTGAACAGAGCTGCGTCATCTGTGACACAGATCAATATGGCTGGGGGCTCATCCTGCATCTTGATAAGTGGGGTCTCCACAGGGGGCATCCAGGATCAATTTACAGCTCTTTGCATAGTCCGGGAGTTCATTTTTATTGAGGAAAACATACATGCCATAAATTGCATAAAGCACACTAGTTATAAATGTACAGCTTGGTAAATTTCTTCATATGCACACGACTGTGTGTAACCACCACCCCGGATCAACATATAGAACATTTGAGGCACCGCAGAAGGCTCACTTTTGCCCCTTCCTCTCGGGGCTTCTTTACATGTCCCAAAGTGCTGCAACCAAATGTTTGTAATCAGTGGTGTGCCGATAAATGTTTAACAACCAGTTCTGATGTGTGTAATGTGGGTGCTCTGCTATGTAGCATTTGCCAATTTTTGTGGCATAAATATTCCTACCATGGCTGATTTCAAGCTACAAACAGTTTAACAACTGGCTTGCAAAAATTCTGAAAATAGAACAATTGGCTCTGCTGAGGTAGGACAAACTGGTGGTTGTGATGGAGTATCAAAGACAGCCAAGTCCACCAATCTACCCAGCCCAGGCCAATGGAGTGCTGATAAGGGATGCACTCTCAAATATTCCCAGGTCCAGCCCCCTTAGTGAGGAAAGAATTGTTCACAGGATTGAACGTGATCTTTACTTTCTTTTCTTTTTTTAGATTTTATTTATTCATTCATGAGAGACACAGAGAGAGGTAGAGACATAGGCAGAGGGAGAAGCAGGCTCCCCGTGGGAGGCTCAATCCCAGGACTCCAGGATCACAACCTGAGCCAAAGGCAGATGGTCAACCACTGAGCCAACCAGGTGCCCCTGATCTTTACTTCCTTTTTTTTTCTTTTTTATTTTTTATTGGTGTTCAATTTACCAACATACAGAATAACCCCCAGTGCCCGTCACCCATTCACTCCCACCCCCCACCCTCCTCCCCTTCCACCACCCCTAGTTCGTTTCCCAGAGTTAGGAGTCTTTACGTTCTGTCTCCCTTTCTGATATTTCCCACACATTTCTTCTCCCTTCCCTTCTATTCCCTTTCACTATTATTTGTTCCTGCACCAGACATCATTGTGTCCCTACATCATGGCAAGCTCTAGGGTCACAAACACGTGTAAACCACAGTTCTATCTCTCTAGGAGTTTACATAACTTAACGCTTGGAGGGAGAGGCAGACCTATGGCAATATATATGCAAAAGGGGCTCTAAATGCTGGTGAAGGAGACTATATAGGGCTTTTTTGAGAGCACCAAAGAGGGATCATTTCTGCCTAAAAACCTGAAATGCATTTCCTTTTTGTTACTAAGTTTGTGATTTTAATTCCAGTATTTGAAATGCATTTGTTACCCCACTTTACTTTCAGAAGTGTTTTGGGGTTGAGGCGAAGAGCGTTCAGACTCCTACACATCTGTCTTGGATCCTCATTCCACATCTTCAGTGCTGTGTGATCTAGGGAAGGTCACTTTACCTCTCTGAGCCTCAGAACCCTCACCTGTACAATGGGGGTAATACCAGTACCTGCCTTACATTGTTATTTTGAGGATTAAATGAGATAATCCATGCATGGCACTTAGCACACACATAAGCACTTTCTAATTATCAGCTTCAATCAGGAATTATTAGCTACTAACTTGGGCAAGCCCTGAATCCAAGTCTCATTGTCTTCATCATGAAATGAAAATAAAATGCCAACCTTGTCAGGGTTGTCTTGAAAGTAAATACAATCATGTACATGACCTGTCTGGCCCAGAGCAAGTTCTCAGCAAACGCTGGTTTTCCTCCCTTCCCTGTTCCCATATAGTGGCTTACAGCCTCTCCTGAAAAAGCCCAGCTCGGACATTTTAGGAAATAAATACATCAAATACATAAACCAACCTACTAAAAACAAAAAAACAAAAAAACTCTTTATTTTGAAATAATTACAGATTCACAGGAAGTTCCAAAAAAATATTACAGGGGGTCTGTGACCCTTCACCCAGTGTTCCCCAACGTTGACATCTTACATAATTATAGAAGAGTATCAAAAGCAGGAAATTGATATTGGTACAATCCACAGAGCTGATTCAGATTTCACAGTGCATTCGGTATATGAGTGAGTGTATGTATTGTATGTATGCAATTTTATCACATGTGTAGATTTGTATAACCATCCCCACAATCGAGATGCAGAACTGTTTGCTCACCACTGAAGATCTCCCTGGTGCTACCACTTGGTATTCACACCCACTACCTGCATTTCACCCCAGCAATCAAGAGTCTATTCTCCAAGAGTATAGTATAGTTTTATTATTTCAACAATGTTATATGGAGGAATTCATATCTTATGTAACCTCTCAATATTAGCTTTTCTCATCAAGCATAATTTTCTTGAGACCCTTGCAAGTTGTTCTATCAGTTTACTCCTTCTCTTTGCTGAGTAGTATTCCATGCTCGTTTGACCATTCACCTGTTGGAGGACATCTGGGTTGTTTCCAGTTTGGTGCTGTTATGAGTAAAGCTTCTATGAACATCTATGTAATAGGTTTGTCTGTGAACATAAATTTTCATTTGTCTGGAATAAATGCTCAAGTGCAATTGCCAAGTTGCATGGTAATCACATGCTTAATTTTTAAAGAAATTGTCAGACTATTTACCAGGATGGCTGTACCATTTCACATTCCCACCAGCAATGCATGAGTGATCCAGTTTCGCAGCATCCTTACAAGCATTTGGTGTGGTCACTATGGGTTGTTTTTTTTTTTTCTTTTCTTTTCTTTTTTTTAAGTTTAGCCATTCTGATAGGTGTGGTGATACTGCACTGTGGTCTTAACTTACATTTCCCTAATGACTACCGATGTTGACCATCTTTTCGTGTGCTTATTTGCCATCTGTATATCCTCCTCAGTGAAATGTCTGTTCATGGCCTTTGTTTTTTTAATTGGATTGTTCATTTTTCTGCTGTTGAGTTTTGAAAGTGCTTTATGTATTCTAGATACTAGTCCTTTGTTGATTATGTGGTTTACAAATACTTTCCAACACTCTGCAGCTTTTATTTTCATGGGATTTTGCAAAGCAAAACATTTTAACTTTGATGAGGTTGAGTTTACCAATTTTTCATTTTGTGGCTTGTCCTTCCAGCAGCAAATCCAAGAACCCTTTGTCTCACCTTAGATTTTCTCTAACCCACTTTTAGTTAATTTATTCTTTGTAAAAAAAAAAAAAAAAAAAAAAAAAAAAAAAAAAAAAAAAAAATAATTTATTCTTTGTGAGGTGTGAGGTTTAGCCTTTATTGTTTGTTTTTTGCTTGTTTTGTTTTGTTTTGTTTTTTTGCCTGTGGGTGTCAATCCCTTCAGTACCCTTTGTTGAAAGGGCTACCTCCCTTTATTGAATTATTTTTGCACCTTTGTCAAGATCAATTGGGTGTAATTTGTGGGTCTATTAATGGGTTCTCTATTTTGAGCCATTGATCTGTATACTGACTTCAGAAATGAGTTGGGGGAGTGTTCTCTCCTTTTCTGTCTTCTGTAAAAAGCTGTGTAAAATTGGTGTTAATTTTTCTTTAAGTGTTTGGTAGAATTCTCAGTGAAACCACCTTGGCTTGGAGATTTCTTTTCCAGTAGCTTTTCAAATTTTGAATTCAATTTTTTAAATCCTAGGACTATTCAGGTGATCCATTTCTTGATTGAGCTTTGGTAGTTTGTGGTTCTGAGATATTGGTCCATTTCTTCTAAGTTGTTGAATTTTTTTAAAGATTTATTTATTTATTTATTTATTTATGAGAGAGAGAGAGAGAGAGCCAAAGACACAGGAGGAGGGAGAAGCAGGCTCCATGCCGGGAGCCTGATGTGGGACTCGATCCCAGGACTCCAGGATCGCGCCCTGGGCCAAAGGCAGGCACTAAACTGCTGAGCCACCCAGGGATCCCCTAAGTTGTTGAATTTAAGAGTGTAAAGTAGCTAATAATATTTGCTTATTCTCTGTTTAATGGTCTTAGGATCTGTAGTGATATCCCTGTTTTATTCATTATATTGATGATTTGTCTCTTCTCTCTTTTTACTTTTGTTAATCTTGCTAGAGGTTTATCAGTTTTGTTGATTTTTTTTTTGAGAGCCAGGTTTTTGTTTCATTGATTTTGCTCAGTCACTTTTTCATTTTCAATTTCATTGATTTCTGCTCTTATCTTTATTTTTCCCTTAATCTTCTTGCTTTGGGTCTGTTTTTCTCTTCTATTTTCTTGGGGGAAGGAACCTCCAAATTATGGATCTAAGGCCTTTCCACTTTTCTGATGTAAGCATTTAGTGCCATAAATTTTCTAAGTACTGTTTCAGATCCCAGAAGTTTAGATGTGCTGTATTTTAATTTTTACTCAGTTCAATGTATTTTAAATTTTTCTTTGAGACTTCCTCTTTGACCCATGATTGTTTAGAACTGTGTTGTTTCATTTCCATGTGCTTGGAGATGTCCCTGTTGTCTCTTTTAAATTGATTTTTAGTTCGATTCCATTATAGTCAGAAAATACAACATGATTTCAAATATTTTTCATGTATTGAGGTTTGTTTATAGTCAAGGATATGGTTTACCTTAATGAATGTTCCATAAATGCTTGAGAAAAATGTGTACTCTATTCTTATTGGATAGAGTGTTCTAAGAATGTCAGATCCTATGGGTTGATTATGTTGTTGCATTCTTCTGATTTTCTGTCTAGTAGGTCTATCAGTTATTGCAAGTGTAATGTTTAAGTCCCCAGCTATAACTGTAGATTCACCTATATCTACTCTTAGCTCTGTTAGCTTTTGCTCCTTGTATTTTGCAGCTCTATTATTTGTTATATCCACATTTAGGATTGCTATCTTCCTGGTGGATTTATTTAAGCCTTTATATTGTTACATTTGAAGTGAGTTTCTTGTGGACAACATATAATCAGGTTGTGTTTTTTAGTGCATTCTGCTAAACTCTTTCAGTTTGGATATATAGACCGTTTACATTTAATGTAATTATTGATCTATTAGGGCTTAAGTTTGCCACTTTATTTTTTTAAGGTTTAAGATTCTCTTATTTTTTTAAAGATTTTATTTATTTGAGAGAGATTGAGTGTGAATGAGTATGAGCATGGGGAGGGGAAGAGGGAGATGGAGAGAGAGAACCTCAAGCAGCATAGGACTCATATTTTCAGATGCAGGGTATGAGAGTGGGGCCTGGGAACCTGGGATCTAATCACACTTCTTGTCTTTAGATAAGTCACTTCACCAGTCTGAGCCTTAAGTGCCAGGGTCATACGAAGCTTTAAATGATTTATGGTCTGTGAGAGACCTGTGATAGAGACCCCCCCCCCAGTCTCATGTCTGTTGCAGCAGGCCCTCAACAAAGGAGTGTGTACAAAAGGATGAGGCAGGGGCAGCCTGAGACCCTTTGTTGCCCTGAATTTTCAAAATTGTAAAGTCTTTCAAACATAGAGCAAAGTAGGGGGATAAATGTCAAATCTTAACATTTTGCCACATTTGCTTCAGATTTTGGCTAAGGAACAGCTTATTAGAAGCCAGCTGTGAGCAATGGCCACTATAGCCAAACTGTGGAAGGAGCCTCGGTGTCCAACGAAAGATGAATGGATAAAGAAGATGTGGTTTATGTATACAATGGAATATTACTCAGCTATTAGAAATGACAAATACCCACCATTTGCTTCAACGTGGATGGAACTGGAGGGTATTATGCTGAGTGAAGTAAGTCAGTCGGAGAAGGACAAACATTATATGTTCTCATTCATTTGGGGAATATAAATAATAGTGAAAGGGAAAATAAGGGAAGGGAGAAGAAATGTGTGGGAAATATCAGAAAGGGAGACAGAACGTAAAGACTGCTAACTCTGGGAAACGAACTAGGGGTGGTAGAAGGGGAGGAGGGCGGGGGGTGGGAGTGAATGGGTGACGGGCACTGGGTGTTATTCTGTATGTTAGTAAATTGAACACCAATAAAAAAAAAAAAAAAAAAAAAAAAAAAAAAAAAAAAAAAACAAAGACCAAAGACAGTTAAAAAAAAAAAAAAAAAAAAAAAAAAAAAAAAAAAAAACAAAGACCAAAGACAGTTAAAAAAAAAAAAAAAAAAAAAAAAAAAAAGAAGCCAGCTGTGAGCTCCACCCCATCCTAGCCTAGAAGCCAGTATCTCTGTTTCTAATTCCCATGTGTGCATTTATACTTTTGCCACATATGTATTCACCCATAAACTACATATATTATCTTGCATGTTTTTAAACTTTATGTAATTGGCATCATACTGTGCATGCATATTCTTCTGTAACTTGCTTTTTCTAACATTGTGCTCTTGAGGTTAATCCATGCAGATAAAGGAGTTATAATTTGTTAATTTTATTGCTGTATACTGTTCCACACAATGGCTGCACCTCAATTTATGCATCCATTCTCCAGTTTTTAGATATTTGTATTTCTTGTCATTTTTCACCGTTTATAAACAGTGTTCCTATGAAACATCTTTTGAAACATTCAAAAAAGGCTACAACTTCAAGTTAAGTCCAGGTCAGTGGCAGATACACTTACAATCAATAATCCTATTGTGGTGTCTGTGGGAAATCTCAGAAAGCTTGGTTAACCACAGTCTGGCCCTCTTTGGTTAGGTGGGAACTGGTTGCACCAGGTCAGCTGGGTGCTGTGTGAAGTGGTTGTGGGTATTCAGGACTCCATGAGAACCTACCACCCCTCACCCCACCACCACATTTTAGAAATACACACGCATCTTCTCCATTCATTTACAATCCTATGGCCTTCCTCTCATCGTTTCCCCATCACTTTCATGCCCATCCCCTTCAGTGTATAACACACAGTCAGTGTCCCTTCCTCTGCCATTCTTCACTTGTTAGCCTGCAGTCCTATGGCCCCAGCGGAGGGAAAGAACCCTAGTGTTTATTGAGCTTCTGCTCCATATACACTAACACCAGGTGAAGTGCTTTTAGGTTACCCACCCAGCCTTCTAAGCAGTGGTTACCATTTCCATTACATAGATGAAGAAACGACAACCCAAAATGGGTTAAGAGAGTACAGCGTTCATACCTATGGCGTGTGCGGCCACCATGGGATGGGGGTTGGGGCAGGGCAGGGCTCTCCTGGAAGAAGTACGCTAAGCTCTCTTTGTAGGTTTTGTTGAGCATTCTAGAACAGGCTTCTTCCTTTTAGGGTATGTACCTTAATCTTCCCTTGAGAGGGTATCCCAAGGAATCAGAACTGGATAGGAACACAGATCATACGTATGTAGTTCCACATTTCATTGAACATACCCACTCATGCTCACACAACCACATACTCTTTTACTAACCCAGACTGACACAGGGCCCAAAAAAACACATATTAACCAGCTGCAGCATGTCACCTGGTACCTTGTTTACCTTCTCATACCTATTCTGTAATGAAGTAGTATCATTCCCATGGTTTTTCCTGGTTTAGGTGTTGAACCGCAGGGAGGTTAAGTCACTTGCTGAAGGTCCCAGACCTAAGATGTGCTGGAGGCAGTATTCTAGACCAGAGTGATGTGGGGTGGCCCCTGAAGCACTCCAACCCCAAATAAAGTTCAAGTGCCATGCTCCTTGGTCAGTGGACTCCAGTCTTTTTGTCCATGAGCCCCCGGAGTGTGCCAGGCTCTGCACCAAGCTCTTGGTGCCAAATGAGATTGACTGCACATAGCTATTGCTTCAGGGAACTACTCTGGTGCCACCCAACTTGTCTCTGATCCCATCAAGGGATAGTCATTATCTGTACTGAGTGAACACTTTATAATTCCCTTTTTATCTCTTTAACCAGTTATCATTTATTTAACAAGCATTTGAGTGTTTGCTCTGTGCCAAATCTGTACGAGGTGCTGGTGATTCAAGGATAAGGAGGACCCACTCCCCGCTCTTGAGGAACACACGGTTCAGCAGCAGGAACAGATCATTATAAACCAATAGATACATAATAATGATGGAGCATTGGACTGGATGCAACAAGAATCTAGAGGAGGAAATCCCCAACTCTGCTTGTATGAGTCTTTACTGGGGAGATGAAGCTTCATTTGGATCTTAAAGGATGGGTACCCATTTCTAGGTAGGCTGTGGGTGGCATGGCATAGAGGTTAGAACAAAGGCAAACATGGAGATGTGTTTTGGAAATAGTTAAATAGCTGGATATGTAGATCAGGGATTTCAACCGAAAATGCTGAGAGGGCTCAGGAAGTTAATATAAGTGAGAGAAGCAGGTCATGTACAGAGACAAGTTCAAGCATGGTAAGTGGTCCTGCATGCCTGAAACATCATAAGGAGATGTGTGGACTGTGGGAAATGGGGCAATTTGCACCCCGTCTAAGGGGACAGCTGCTTCTCAGCTGTTCTGTTCATTCTCATCTAGAATTACTGACCCAGGTTGCCATGTTTTCCCATTTTTTGAGATGCCAAAAACTCATGTTTGGTTTCTTGCTTTTTAAAGTTTTTTAATTTATTTATTTGACAGAGGGAGAGGTAGCAAGAGAGAGAGAGAAAGAGAGTGCAAGCAGTGGGGAGAGGGAGAAGCAGACTCTCAGCTGAGCTGGGAGCCCGACCTGGGGCTTGATCTCAGGACTCTGAGATCATGACCTGAGCTAAAAGCAGACACTTAACCACTGAGCCACACAGGCACCCCCATACTTGGTTTCAATATAAAATAGTGTCACTTTTGGGGTACCTGGGCAGCTCAGTCAGTTAAACATCTGGCTCTGGATTTTGGCTTATGTCATGATTTCAGGTAGGATTGAGCCCTGTGTTGGGCTTCAAGCTCCACGTGAAGTCTGCTTGAAATTCCCTCTCCTTCTCCCTCTGCCCATCCCCTGGCACTCACTTGCTCTCTCTTTCTCTCTCTCTCTTAAATAAATAAATAAATAAATAAATAAATAAATAAACAAACAAACAAACAAATAAATAAATAAAATCACTTTTCACCATTGACAGCGATTTTAAATTTGTGAGCTACATCATCCGAACATGTCTACCAGCCACTCCTTTGTGGCCTCTGGCATGACTCTAACCTGAATAACAGAGGGAACAGGAAAGAAACAGTAGGGCCCTGCCCTTCCACAAGTAACCCGACTCCTGAGTGATTCAGAAATATATGCACCTGACTTTCAAAATCATCTTTAAAACAGAAGACAGCACAGACAAGTTCCAATAAGTTGAAGAAGAAAAAGGGGGGTGGGGGTAGCAGGATTTCATGTCGCCTCCCTTCTTCCCTTTATGGGTTGAAACATTCAGCATCTGGCTTATGTACTCATCTGATTCTGGCCCTCACCTCTTGATTCTCAGCAGGCTAGGGGTGGGGATGGGATGAAAAACAAAAGGGAAAAAAAAAAAAAAAAGAAAAACAAAAGGAGTACAAGAAGGGCGAGGCAAGGACGGCCTCTGAGAAGCTTCCCATGCAGGATGCTGCCAGCCTTCTCTTTCCCTGTCTCCCCTTGGCTCTGGACTTCCCTACCAGGGCCTGCCAGCCCTGACCCAAACAGCTGCCACAGATCTCAAGTGCTTTCTTTCAGGCAAGAGGGGGGAGACTGGCCTGGGGTGGAGACTGGAAGACTCTGGAGGCCTTGCCTGGAGACAAAGGCCTTGCAGGCATCACAGATGAAGCCATCCCCTCGGCCCCTGCCCCTGTGCATTCTACTCTTCCCTCCAATCTCTCCAGTCCCTAGTCTCTGTGATTTCAGCAGGAAAACATCTAGAGTATGTTCAAACCACACAGTCTGGCAGAGTGAGCTAGTCTTTGAAACGGAAGCCTGAAGCTTCACTTACTGGGCTCCAAGCTTGTGTGGTGATACAGTGGCAGGCAGCCCAGACTGCTGTTTCTGTGGAAAGTTGGTGGCTTCACTTCACCCCCAATAGGGGTCCAGGAGAGGACTATCACTGACTGACTTCCTGGCCTCACTGTTTCTCCATGCCCTGCTTTGCCCCTCATCTACTTCCTCCCCAAGAGCAGGGCTCAAATATTCTATTCTCTTTGTCTGTGGTCCTCACTCCCAACCACCTCTTCAGGCCAGTATGAACCTGGAGTGTTAGGGCCAGACTGGAGTGTGGTGTCCTGGAGCTGGAAAGGTCCAGTTCCTAACCTGGACCACACCTGTTAATAAGCAGTAATGAGAGGAGCCAGTGGGGAAGACTTAAGAGGCAGGATCTTGGAAAGAGGCTGAAAGTCAAAGCTGAGCAGCGTGTCTGACCAAGACAGTCCCTGAGCTAAAAGGAGGACTTTCAAATGTAGCTTGGGCCCTAGGTTGAGTGAATAAGGAGCCTGTGGCCTAGGTTGAAGATGTGGACCTATTGTGAGCCCAGTGCATTGTAGGTGCTTTATGTAAACGAATGGACAAATGGACAAAGCAGTTGTAGGCATGTCATTCAGGGCTCTCACAGACCCAAGTCAGGTGGCTCCTGTTCAGAACTGTTTGGTTACCCTCTCTGCTCATGCATGTTCTGTGGCTGACCCGGACTAGGTGTGCAGAGTGGTGAGGTGCAGGATAGAGAGTTGGGCTCGGTGCTGCCACCAGGTGCCCACAGTCAAGCCGAGGGAGATAGGCATGCACACACACAACCACAACCCATTTCCCGACTCCAGCAATTCTCGAGCCCAGCAGACTTAATACCCTTTTACCCTTAATACCCAGTTCACTAAGGGAATAGAAGGGAAGGGAGAAGAAATGGGTAGGAAATATCAGAAAGGGAGACAGAACATAAAGACTCCTAACTCTGGGAAACGAACTAGGGGTGGTGGAAGGGGAAGAGGTTGGGGGGTGGGGGTGAATGGGTGACGGGCACTGAGGGGAGCACTTGACGGGATGAGCACTGGGTGTTATTCTGTATGTTGGCAAATTGAACACCAATAAATAATAAATTTATTATTAAAAAAAATACCCAGTTCACTGTCACTTCATTTACTCTCCTAAAAAGAATTTCCTAGAAAATGTCATCCTCCTACACACGTAACGACACCCTGAAGACATTCCTTGAGGTCTCTAAAAATTTAACCAGGTTGCATATCGCACGTGAATATCAATCCTGCACCAAATTTTATTAATGATATTAATAGATGCTATGTATTGAGAATGATCTGTGTTCCCAGGCAGTCGCTATGTACCATTTGTAATCTGTGTGCTAACTCGGTGGAGTAGACAGTTTTACTGTCCCCTGTTTTATACCTGAAGAAGCTGGGGAATGAAAAGTTTCCTGATGAAATTGCCCAAAGTCACCCAGGAACTGGCAAAGCTGGTATTTGACTCTAGGCAATATGGCCTCAGGCCTGTGCTCTTTATTTTTTAAGATTTTACTTATTTATTCGTGAGAGACATAGAGAGGCAGCGACATAGGCAGAGGTAGAAGCAGGCTCCCCGCAGTGAGTCAGACTTGGGACTTGATCCCCCAACCCCAGGATCGTGACCTGGGCCAAAGGCAGACGCTCAACCACTGAGCCACCCAGATCCCCCTCAGACCTGTGCTCTTTCTGTTACATTCTGCTCCCTTAGAAACAGCCTCTTCAAGGCCCTGATCCACATTTCAGCACCCTTTACTCTGGTTTTCCCTTTTCTGGGAGGCCGCTATGCATCAGACTCTCCAAAACCCCCTCTTGAACAGTTGGTCTCTGTGCCTCTTGGGCCACACACAGTTGATTATTTTAGCCAAGGTTTACTCCATCTCACCTGGGGCCTGTATTCCTCAGCCCTTGTCCTTGCCCACTCCAGGCAAATGGAACCCCACATTTTAGGTGAGATCTTTCCTGGAAAGGAGTGGAGAGTCCGTAAGCACGAAATAAACTGACCACACTGTGAGGCGACCAGGTTAGTCCTACACTTGAATTGAGTGCACAGATTTGTCCTGCCAGCACTTACTGGGCCCTCCTTTATGTCACACACGCCTTGTGTGGTGACGGGGATGCAGAGATCAATGGGGCAGAGTCCCTGTCTTTTAGGAGCTACCAGGTGTGTTGGGAGGGATGCAGAGAGTCAGTTCCGGGGGAGCTTGGCCAGTACCATTGTCATGGAAGAGAAGACGTGGAGCTGAGGGAACAGAGGTCAATTTTAGGCCCAACAGACTGGCACTTCCAGGCTTCTGGAACAGTGGGGATAGTGAGTGCAAATCAGGAATCCAAAGAATTGGAAGCAGGTGTCTGGGACCAACATGGTAGCAGTGAAGGACCTTGCAGCTTTTTGGATTCTCACATGCTTGGGGCTCATCCGACACAACCAGAGACCAGACTTTGGGACAGCAGGGTGACTTCAGATTCCTCCTAGCTTTGGAAATCTTCCCAGGTGAGTGGAAGGGAAGGTGCTGCTTCCAGAACAAGAACTCGAGCTCCTGTCAGCATGAACATCAACCGGCAGCCTTGTCAGGGTGTCCCTCCCACTCACCCCTCAGCATTGTTTGAGCCCCCACAGTACTCGAGAGATTGCATAAGGGAAGAGTGACCCATGGAAATTTCTTAAATGATGTGGTGGCTGTAGAACATTCTGGAAGCTCCCATGTAGAGAATGGAGCCATCAGGGTCCAAGTTGCTACTGGGCAGCAGGGCCAGGGACAACCAAGACCCAGCAACCTTCCCAGCTTCTAGCACACAGCAGTTGCTAAAATTAAAGAACAGTTCAGTCAGGGCATGAAAAGCAGTGTGACTACAGTGCCTCAGGGACATGGGGAAAACTCAAGGCAAATTGGGTACAGATGGCACTATCTGGGAAACGCAGGGAGCAGGGTGCAGTAGTGGTCCTTGGAGTGGGAATCTCGTTTGCCCATCCCACAAGCCAACCCACGAAGGCCAAGGAGTCTATGCAGAGATACAACATTAAGGGAAGGGAGGGCCTGGCAGGAGCCAGACCTACCATCTGGGTCCCCAGCAACCAGCTGAGGCTCAGAACTGGGTGGGGTGCAGGTCCCTCGTGGGGTGAGGCTGTTGGAAGGAGCAAGGACAGTGGCCTCAGACACGATGGATGGTGAGGAAAACCAGCCCCTCACAGTGGGAAGGTGGGAGGCCCCTGTGGCCTCTGGGGCTCAGCTCACTCCCAGCCTCAGATGCGGTGCCCAGGTCAGCACACACTATTTGCAGTGCCCTCTCAAATCATTTGCTGAGGAGGGAACCCCTAGTGCCCTATCAGGCTGGGTTCACACAGGTTCCAGAGCTAGGCCAGGGTGAGCAGGCAGAATGTTTTTGACCATCTTTGCTGATTGTGACCGGCCTGAGACAGGCATGGACTGACATATAAATGGGTTGCCCTTCATTCAGGGGTTTAAGATGACCTGTGTGCCTTTTCATATCATGTACAGACTACAATTTGTACTTGGGCAGACCTGGCAAAAAGGAAAGTCTGCTGAAAACTGCTTTAGAGGTGGTATATATATATATATATATATATATATATATATATATATATATATATATATATACTTACCAGTGGTAAAGGCCTTGGTGGGAGTTCCCTCAGTTTTCCTAAGGCCCCTCCATGGACTGGTATAAGCCCCTAAACAAAGCTGCAGATCCTCCCCCTCCCCAGTTCAGGGAGACAGTTTCACAGTCCAAGCCAATGAAAACCAAGGCTGCCTCATGGAAACAGAGGGGCTCACTCCCCATTGGTCCTTGCATGTTACTAAGCACTTTCATTGGTCCATTTTCCCTAACTCCCTGGTCCCTTCATTCCTAACCTTTTAAGGTTTGGAGTTTCTTTGCTCCTAGGCCTACCCACAGCCCCAACTGATAGGTAAAAGACAAGAGTCTTTTAGACAACACCAGGGAGCCTATCTTCCTGGAAAAGTATTGAATGGCCCTCGACTGTCAGAAATCATCCCTAAGATTCCAATAGCAATAAGGCAACTCCATATACCTAGAAGAGGCATTTGACCAGGCCAAGTGTTGGAAATGGCCGAAGGCTTGTGCTGTCCATTTCCTACATCTTTAAACAAAGAGAAAAATACTTCTGTGCCTCCCAAAGGCTGATATGAGAATGTACTAATCAGAGTGATCACTATGCACTTTGCCAATATAAAATTGAGCTGGCGATGCTCATTATCATCAAAGAATTTGGCCCATTTCCTCTTCTTCCTGTGGTTATGAATGCAGAAAGCTTATTAAAGTTGAGAGTCTGGTGGCATTGATAAATGGGCCCTGCCATCTGGATTCTGGCTCCCAAACCCTGAACCGAGGAGTATGCTGTCTCCTCTGGAGATATTTCAAGAACAGACACAGCAGAGGACGTTCAGGAGTCACTTTTGTCCTGTGTTCCTGCCTCTCAGTGTCTTTACATTGTTGGCAAAGCCCCCATTGCTGGCTCAGGGCACAATTCAGATGCAACAAATAAAGGAGTTCCCCTGAGCCAGAGACTGGTTTAGCTTCTCTGGCACCTCTTTTTTCATGTAAGCCCCCAAACAATATTACCAATCTGGTATTACTATTATCATCATTGGGGTTGTACTGATGGGAAGACCAAGGTTCAGAGAGGTCAAGTGACTTCTCCAAAGTCACACAGCTAATAAGAGGTGCTGCAGGGATGAAAACCCCAGGTTTGTTGAAAATAAATATGCAGTGTGATGTGCGTACACTACAGCTACTGTTCGCCCTGAAGGTGGTGAGATTGAAACGTGGCTGCTCCTTTAGTTCCCTCCCCCTTACACACACATACACACACCCCTCATTTCATCATCTTTTTTCACTTATCATCCGGAAACTGCAGCCAGGCACCCACTTGTCCTCCTGCTTCCCCCCAAGGGGTCTCTCCCATTGTGCTTCTCTTCCTTGTGTTTGAGTCTTTTATTTCTCAGTAGATATTGGCAGGCTGAGCAGGGGAGAAGGGAGCTGGAACTTGCTGTATTTCTCAGTTTTGCATAGACTTTGCTCCACACACTGTTCCACTGAAGCCATCAACATTGGAGGTTTGTTCACAATGCTCCCATGCCTGGGGCCTTTGCATTTTCACCAGGAACAAGGCTTTGGCTAGGAAATAAAATGTTCCAAAGGTAGAATTTTAGGCAACAGCCACTGAATGGCAGAGGAGACACTGAGGTCTTTCTCTCCCTGTCCAAATCCTCTTTGCCCATATCGAGACTGGTCCTGACTACAAGCTTTTTTAAGTCAATCATTATTTCCCTGAATTGGGTACCATGGAGCTCCAAGTGTCTCAGGGTGGGAACCATTAATAGATTTCTCCCAGGCCCTGTGAGGCCCAGTGTGCAGGCTGGGTATGGAGAAGGTGTGCCTCAAGCCTTGGTGCAATATGGCACCTGAGGCCAGCTCCCAGTGCTTATAAGCCCTCGGGTTGCCTGATCAGTTCAGATGAGGAAAACAAGTCTAAATAGGACAGAGGAGACAAGATGGGATTTCAAGAAGAAAGGGTGGCTGATTCTGCTTTGCAGAAGAATGCACCCTGATGGCCTCCAGGATCCAGCCCAGCAGCGGCCTGAGCCTTCTTTATGGGGCCTCCATCCTGAAGCAAACTCTCATTCCAGAGCTGTCCATCCCAGGCCTGGCTGTTCAGACTTCATTGCCCTTAACTGTGCCTTTCACACTCATCACCATCAGCAGCATCAGGAGCAATATTTAGTGAGTGCCTACTATATGACAAGCACTAAGATAAACACTGTATGTGAATTAACTCGTTCAATCCTCACAACTCAATAAGGCAGATACTATTTTCTCCCCACATAGTACAGATGAGGACGTGGAGACAAAGAGTAACCTTCCCACCCTTGGATTCAATGAAAGGTAGTTAGCTAATAGGATGGAATGGGATGGGATCCAGAGCAGTGGTCAGCATGAGTTGCCCTAAGGGAAAAATGAAGGGCCTGTCCTCCTGGGGAGAAAGGAGTTGGTGAAAAGCAGAGGCAGGTGACTTTGTTGGTGGGAGGGCAGAGTGACAGAGTTGCGCATCCAACAGTCCCTACCTTCCCAGAATGAGGAGGCTGTATTCTCTTGCTTGAGAAGGAACAGCATGATCCCACAAGGGTCTCTGAGGAGACTGCTAATGTTCAATCCCTACTGATGACAATGCAGATGTTCTGGCAGACCCAAAAGCTCCCGGGGGATGGAGATGGAGGAGGCTTTCGTTTCTCCCCCAGAACAATGGCAGAAGTGTCGCCAGCATTTCCTTTAGGCCACACCAGGGGGTGCAACAGCTTGTTTCTGGCCTCTAGCTTCTCAGAATTTACTGGACCTCTGTCAGGAGGCTAGAGAAGCAGGTACCACTCTAACTGAGGCAATTGAGATGTTCGTGATAATAGATCAGAGTCCTTGCACATAGAATAATATTCAAAATTCACCCTAGAACCCATTTTTGTGTCTTGACTCAATGGAACTTCCTGCCTGCGATCCAGGGCAAGGAGGCCTGACAGGGGCTGCAAAGCACAGATGGCAGCCAAGATGGTGGCAGTGCCTCCAGCAGGCTGCAGAATGATAAAAGACTATGAAGAACCCGGTTGTCAGGAATGCTTGTCTAGCGTGTATGGTTCTGCAACTTGTGTACTGTGCCAGGGTGCCCTGTGGATGGATGGAGGGTGAAATCCAGCCCAAGCTGGACAGGGACAGGACAGCATCTTGAGGGATTTTAATAGTATTACATGCAAGGTATATGTAAGGTATATTGTATATGTACAATATATATTGTGTAGTACTGGGTCATTATCTTGACCATGATACGTGTCCAGGCCATGTTTATGTGTCTGTGTGTGATGTGTGATACGGGGTCTTATATACTTCAAATCTGTCATAAGTGATATTCTGTGTGAAAGAGCTGTTTGCAATTTTTCTTTTTTCTTTTCTTCATTCAGTCTTATCTTTTTGGTCTCTATTCCTTTTAAACGTATAGATGTAGGCTGTTTGTGTTGACCACCACATAGTATTCCATCGCATGAAGAATAAAATCGCTTTTCCGAAGCCCTCTGCTGATAGAAACTTAGATTGTATCTCTTTTTTACCATTACCAACTATGCTACGGTGAACAGTCTTGTGTAATTACCCCTTGTATATGTAGAAATCTCGTATGTGCCTGGAAGTCAGATTGCTGGGTTGAGAGGTATGTGTGTCATGAAACTGCTCCACATTCACCCAAGAGTGTATGAGAGACCCTCTTTCCCTAAGTCATCATCAACGTTCCACACCTTGCCCTCCCTCTCTGTTTTTGCAGCCACTGCAAGACCTAGCCACAGTTATGCCACATGGTCATCTCCCATCTGACCTTCCTCTCTCTCTTGCTTCTTCCACATCACTGCCAGGTCAATCTTGGCCTCCTCCAGGTTGCAAACGGAAAAGGCAGGTAGGTGGTGGTCTCCCCAGAACAACCCATCTCTCTGGGCTTTCATTCCAGGCTGCTCAGATGACAGAGTTGGAAATGTGTTGCCTGCTTCCTCCCTTACCCCCAGGCCCTCTGCAGAACACTCCATTCCAGAGCTACTAATCAAAAAGGAACATTTTCTTTCTTATTTTTTAAAGATTTTTGGGACACCTGGGTGGCTCAGTGGTTGGGCATCTTGCTTTGGCTCAGGTCGTGATCCCTGTGTCCTGAGATCGAGTCCTACATTGGGGGTCTCTGCAGGGAGCCTGCTTCTCCCTTTTTAAAGATTTTTAAAATTTATTTATTTTAGAGAGAGTGTTCACAGTGGGGGAGGGGCAAGGGAGAGAGTGAGAGAGAGAATCGCAAGCAGACTCCATGCTGAGCATGGAGCCTGATATGGGGCTCCATCCCAGGACCCTGAGATCATGACCGGAGCCTAGATCAAGAGTCGGATGCTCAACCAACTGAGGCACCCAAGTGCCCCAGGAACATTTTCTTTCTTCAACGCCTGTTGAAGGTGCCACTGTGGTCTGGCACTCCTGTCCTCTGTAGGAGGAGGCTTGATTTCTACTTGTGAAAGGCAGCAGGGATCTGATGTGAGCCTTTCCTGTGGGAAAACATTTCCTGCCATTGCCCAGATTGGCACCTTTTTTAACAACCATAACAATGTGTCCCAAATTGGAGAAGGGAAATGTAAAACAATACCCCTCAATGTTGCAAAGAACATAATGGCCAGAATTGAATGTAAGCCCTGCCTCATCCGAATTTATGTGCAGCAAACTAGAAATTCGGAACCTGTTCTGTAGTCTAATCATCACTTCTCCCCATACACCCCAGGCTTCTGGGCCATTTCTTCTGAGTCGAGGGACCCATTCCCTTTCACTGGATTCTTGTGGGAACCTCTGACCAGTTTGCCTGCCTCCATGCTCTCCCCCTCCAATCTTCTCAGTTGTGGAGATAGGTCCCTCAGTAGTTCCTTATTACTGTTGGCACAATTTCCCCAAATGTGGAACCCCCACCACTGGCATTAAGCAAAATGCCCTTGAGAGGTATGAATGAATGTTTCCTTTTATTTGAATGCTTGTGTATTTATTTTTCTATCAGAGGACACTATTAGTAGCATACCAAATCCATGACTTCATGGAAGTACTATTGCTTAGGAGGAAGATGAAGTTCAGAATCATAGACTGGCAGAGCTGAAAAGGGTTTTAGATATTATCCCACCCACTCTCATATCTTTGCCTTTACTTCCAATTCTGATACTCACCCTGACTATATCTCTGCCTATCGAACTCCTACTCAACCTTCAAAGCCCATCTCAAAAGCTGCTTCTTTCACAAGTTGCATATTATCTCCTGCAATGGACTGAGAAGTCTTTGTAATGAGCTTCTCATTTGGGGGTCCACTCCTCCACTCCCATCTCATGCCCAACATAAGAGGTCTCAAGCAATGTCTGTGGGAGAAATGAATAGCCCTGCCATCTACAGAAGTGCAGAATAGGAATGGTCCCAGCTAAGTCCCTTGAAGGCTGTTTGGGGGCAGGGACTGCACTTAAGGACTTGACTGTCATGAAAAGAACCTCAGAGGCTCCTCAGCAAGGTCTCACTGAGCACCTTCTTACCCTAGGCCAGGTCTGCTCTGGGTGTCGGGCTCTATCATAGCCTTCTTCCCAAGGAGATGATGCAACATGTTCCCTGCCATACTCCTCTCAAGAGGGAAGCAGAGCCCTCTTGCTTGCAGAGGTCAGTGACAGGTTCCAGTACCAGTTTTTAAAGATTTTATTTATTATTTATTTATTTATTTATTTATGAGAGAGAGTGCACATGCAAGACAGCACATGTGGTGGAGAGGGAGACACCAGCTGCCCATTGAGCAGGGAGCCTGATGCGGGGCTGGATCCCAGGACCCCAGCATGATCTGAGCCCAAGGCAGACGCTTAACTGACTAAGCCCCCGGGTGCCCCTTCAAGTACAATTTTGACAGGTTGTTCTAAATTGGTTGCTTTTATTTATTTATTTTTAAATTGGTTGTTTTTAAATAAGCTTTAGGAGACATTCCACCCCACCCCATCTCCCCTGTGCAATAAACAAGACATTTTCCAACTCTCTTCCCCCAGCCGCTTCTGCAGTTGTTGGAGCTGATCTACACTCTGTGATTCTCAATAGCTTCCCTTTCAGAGAATGACACGTTCTTCTGCTGTCCTCTTTTTTTTTAAACCGAGTTGGCTTTTCTGATTATTAAAGTAAAACGTGTGTCTTTTTACTTATTGGTAAAGAGCTTATTACTTAAAGCTCTTTATGTAATAAAGTTATTAACCATTTTTTGCCCTGTGCTGCAAATAGCTTTTTATTTCCCACTCTTCTTTTTTGTCTTTGATTTCTGGTTTATTGTGCTTTGGAATGTGCTCATGTTTTTTTTCTTAACGACACTCAAATATGTTGCTTTTTTCCTTTGTGTTTTCTTAATTCGGAGAAAGTTTTCTTCCCTCTTCCCGGATCAGAGGAATACTTATCTATATTCTCCCCTAGTGGCCAGGGAACGTTCACCGACCTTGTCTCTTTCTACTCCTGGGTTTCCCTCTCCAAGCCCCCACGCCGAGGCCCCTCCGCTTGCGGGTAACACAACCTTTCTCCGGGAGAGGCCAAAGCAATCAATCAGGTTGAGGCTTTAAAAATGCTAATGAGGGCAGCCCTTCCCCTGTCAATACTCCAGTCACTCCCTTAGCCCCTTTGAGAAAGGGCAGCTTGCTGTGGATCCCTCCCACCGATGTCCTATCTCCCGCTTCCTAACCTCCTTAGCGGCAGGGAGAGTGAGGAAGAGAAAAGTGGGTAGGAACCTCTGGTACTCGAGGGTTACCTCGCTGGCACTGCGTCTCCGATGTATACTTTTCACCTCTTCTCGGCAACTGCATTTTCAATTAGGCCCGACTCCAGAACTCCCGTTGATGCAAAGTCCCTGAGAATCTAAACGCCAGAGCCTGAGCGGAGTCACGCGGCCAGCAGCTAGAGCCCCGCAGCAACCGCCAGGCAGGAACTCCTGAATCTTCGCCTGAGTGCCCGGCCATGGTTGCCATGGGAACTCAAGCGCTAAATTGCTTTGCGCATTTAGAAGCTGAAGACCTCAGCTTTGACGCCTGTAGCCCAGCAATTGATTGACCTCCAGTTAGGTTTTTGTTATTCTCTCGAGGCATAGCCTGCTTGTGTCTTGCCCATCTCCCCTGAGGATTGCGTTGGCGAGAGAACTGAACATTTAGCTCAATTTTTGTAAAAAAAATAAATAAATAAAAATAAAAAAATCTTTGTACCTTGATTTATTCCAGAAAGAATTTAAGGTGGCTTACAAAGTTACACCCAGTACTTGGAAAGAGCCTAAATTAGATGTAGGAGAGAAAGATGAGGCAAGAGGAGAACAAGGATTACCAGTGAAGAAGTCCTGACACAAAGTGAAGGTCAGGAAGTCCTTTCTTGATAAATGTGAGTCCCAAAATTTGGCTGTAAGCTTTCATGGCAGATAACAGAAAGGGGAGGCATGATCAGTCATGGGATTCGCAGATAAAAGCAAATCCATTGTTTATTAAAAGCACAGGTGTTCCAAACCTTGAGACTAAAAACTCTGCTTCCCCTGCCCACCCCTCCTCCTCCCTGCCCGCCCTGGAAACTAAATTTCTTAGTTTTTTTTTTTTTTTTCTGTAACCCAGCATGTTACCTGAACAAATGGAGGCATATTTTAACCTCAGTAGATGGTCTTTCTTCTTCTTTTTTCCACCTTTCTTATTATCATTGTTAAATAAATATTACATGTTTTTGTAGAGGAAATAGCTCAAATAACCATAGAATAATACTATGCAGTCTTGGATAAAATGTGGTGGTTCTTTGTGTTAAACAAAAAGTGTAAGGTGCAAAAGAAGAATGCGTATAATCTCATGCCACCATCTAATTTCTTGTATATGCACAGAACATTTCTGGCAGGATGCCTAAGAAGCGGTCTAGGGGTCAAAGAGACTCCCTTTTCTCTGAATTCTCTTTGTAGTCACTGAATATTTATGTTGTATGTGTGTGTACATTAAGAACTCAAAAATATTTTTAAGTGAGTAACACACATATGCGTAAGAGTTGTTAGAAGGTGGGGAAATGGGAAATTTAAATCCAGAAAATTTAGAAAAGAAAAAAGTCTTCGCAGGTTTTTTTACCACCTGGATCTGACTACTGTTAACCTTTTATTATTATTATTATTATTATTATTATTATTATTATTATTATTTAAAGATTTTATTTATTTATTCGTGAGAGATACACAGAGAAAGGCAGAAGGAGAAGCAGGTCCCCTGTGGGGAGCCTGATGCAGAACTCCATCCCAGGACCCTGGGATTATGACCTGAGCCGAAGGCAGACACACTCAACCACTGAGCCACCCAGGTGCCTCCCCCCTTTTTTTAAAGCAGACTTTTTCCCGTGTAAACCAGTACTACCTTTCTGCAGGGCAGTATGGCAATGTTTCTAAAGCTCTAAAAATGTGTGTGCCCTTTAACCTGAGGAGATAATGAAAGGAATGCCCAAAAATGCGTGCATGGAGATGAACATCAAAATATGGGTTATGATGTGGAAAGAATGGGGTGAAGGTGAACCCAGTAAGGGACTGGCTAGGTAAATCAGGGAGCGTCCCTGTAGTGGGACGCTGTGCAGGCTTTGGAAATGAAGATCTCTGGTTACCAAAAGGCTCTTCAGACTGCATTAACCCTCACCAGTAGAGTCAGCACCCTGTGCCTTCTTTCCTCAACATTATTATGATGCATTATTTGTTTCTGTGTGCTTACGTAACATCTCCCCCCCGCCGCCCCTACCTCCTCACACTAGACTGGCAGGTCCATAAGGATATAAAATATCCTCATTTTTTTTTTAATTTTTATTTATTTATGATAGTCACAGAGAGAGAAAGAGAGAGAGGCAGAGACACAGGCAGAGGGAGAAGCAGGCTCCATGCACCGGGAGCCTGATGTGGGATTCGATCCCGGGTCTCCAGGATCGCGCCCTGGGCCAAAGGCAGGCGCCAAACCGCTGCGCCACCCAGGGATCCCAAAATATCCTCATTTTATATAAAATATGCCTATTCTATTCCTTATGGTATCCCAAGTACCTTACAAGGTTCTTGGCATATAATAGACACTCAATAAATATCTGTTGACTGATTGACTAAATACATAAACAGAAAATCAAGGCAATTTTCTTGCCATCCATCTCAGGTATCCCTCAGTCTCCAGATGGACTGTCAGTGTTGCCTGGAAACACTTTTAAAAAAAAAAAGATTTTATTTATTTGTTCATGAGAGACACGGAGAGAGAGAGAGAGAGGCAGAGACACAGGCAGAGAGAAAAGCAGGCTCCATGCAGAGAGCCTGATGTGGGACTCAATCCCAGGACTCCAGGATCACGCCCCGGGCCGAAGGCAGCGCTAAACTGCTGAGCCATCCAGGGATCCCCCAGAAATACTTTTCCTTTCCCCTAATCTCTAGGGCAGCTGCTTCACATATTCCCTGGATCGTCATGCCCCAGCTACATCCCATCTACCTCTAGGCAATGATTTCATCTTCTACTTCCCAGAAAAAAAAATAAGAACCAGCAACTGGAGACCTCCTCCCATGCCCTCCCTACCTCTCAGAGCCTTGTTCTGTGACCTTCAGAAATCAGGAGGCCAGTGGTAACCCAAGCTAGCACACATTTGGCTACACTGATGGGAGGCAAAAAGCACTTACCTCACCCACTTCCTTCTCTGGAACTCTCCAGCAATACCCCCTCCCCTTTCACTATTAGTACTCTTGAAAGAGTAGACTATTTTCTGCCTCCCATTCACTCTGTCCTTATTTGACTCAAGGGCACAGTTAAATATTCTGCTCTATACATGATCATCTATCCATGCAAGGGCCTTTATGTTCTTTTTTTGTTTGATTTTATTTTTCCTTTTCATCTTTCATCCCCACTCACATCCTCTCTCTAGTAGGTTGGTATGTGTCTCAGAAATACAGGTGTCTTTGAAAATATATTTATGCATGCTTTTAATGGACAGAAATGGCGTTGATTCATAGATGATATTCTATATCTTTTTTCCCTCAACACTGTTTTTGAGGTCTCTCCATGCTGCTACATGCACATCTACTTTATCAACTTCTGGGGACTGCACACATCTACCCCAGTTTACCTCTGTGCTCCTCTAAGACCAGGCATCTTGGTCTCATCAACTCCCTGTGACCCCAAAGAATGCTACAATAAACCCTCCCTAACTTGCCCCTATGGGTTTGGGCAAGAATCTCTCTAAACCAGCAGTTCTTTTTCTTAGGGTTTTATTTATTTATTTGAGAGGGAGAGCACAAGTGGGGGCAGAGGGAGAGGGAAAAGCAGATTCCCTGCTGAGCCTGGAGCCCAAAGCCCAGAGCCCAGAGCCCAGAGCCCGGAGCCCGGAGCGGGGCTCGATCCCAGGACCCTGAGATCAGGACCTGAGCTGAAGGCAGATACTTCACCCACTGAGCCACCCAGGAGCCCCTCTAAACCAGCAATTCTTAAAGAATGGTCCGCAGGGGATCCCTGGGTGGCTCAGTGGTTTAGCGCCTGCCTTCAGCCCAGGGCATGATCCTGGAGTCCTGGGATCGAGTCCCACATCAGGCTTCCTGCATGGAACCTGCTTCTCCCTCTGCCTGTGTCTCTGCCTCTCTCTCTCTCTCTATGTGTCTCTCATGAATAAATTTTTAAAAAAAGTGGTCCGTAGACCTCTAGGAGTTACTGAGACCCTTTCAGGGGGTGCCTTTTTCACTAGGTTGATGTTCGCACCCAGGGCAAAACTACTGGCACCTTAGTAAATTAAAGTGGTAGCACCCACCTGTACCATTGGTCATTGCGTACCTCACCACCGCACACTCTCAGGGGCCAGGAAAGCCAGTTTTATCCTTTCATAACCCAGTAAAAAAAAATGTTATTTTTAAAATTAAATCTTGATCATTGAATTCAAGTCTTTTTAATAATCTGAGCAGTCCAGGTGGCTCAGCGGTTTAGCGCCGCCTTCAGCCCAGGGCCTGTGTCTCTGCCTGCCTCTCTCTCTCTCTCTCTCTCTCTCTCTCTCTCTCTCTCTGTGTGTGTGTGTGTGTGTGTGTGTGTCTCATGAATAAATAAATAAAATCTTTTTAAAAATAATCTGTGCAATGAAATGGGAAGAACATGTAGAGCACTTGTGCTGTTTTGCTGAAGTCTGAGGGCTGTCTGGAGGAAAAGTGTTTGTGCAGTTGTTGGAGGTGTAAGCTCAATAGGTCTCTTTTTTCCATGGAACATCCGTTGTGTTTGAAAGAAGGACCGATGAACTACAGTTATTCAGGCTTGAGTAGTTGGCAGGCGTCTTCTCAAAAGTGAACGAAGTGAGCCTGTCACTTCAAGGAAAACAGCCCACAGTTTTGTTACCAAAGATAAAATTTGAACTTTCAAGCACAAATCAGAATTTTAGAAGACTTGTTTCTGCCACCATGAGCTCAACAGCTTGCTGAGACCTGAAGGCTTTCTCTGCCTGCTCCTTAATTTGGTGTGACCTGTTGGAATTATCATGAGTCCCTCTCCCAGAAAATCTTTGAGACAAGGGTGTCAGCTGCCCACCTGGATCACTAAGGCCCTATGCGTGACAGCCTGAGCAATCTTTGCTCACCGTGTTGCAGGAGTGCCTTGTTCTGCATCTTCATAAATGTTGGAGTAGTGAGTCAGGAAGGCTGCCACTGCAGGGCAGGGGAGAAACACAAACAATCATGACACTAAAGCTTAAACTTAAGCTCCCTCTCTCCCCAATCTCCCCACTCAAACCGGACTGTCCCATCCACTCTTCATACACAGTTGACTCTTGAACAACATGGGGGTTAGGGACACCAACCCCTCACATAGCTGAAAATCCACATACAACTTTTGACTTCCCCAAAACATAACTCATAGCCTCCTGTTGACCAGAAGCCTTCCTGATAACATAAACTGTTATTGCCTATGTTGTATTTTATATGGATTATATACTGTGTTCTTAGAATAAAGAAAGGAAAACATCGTTAAGACAGTCACAGGGAAGAGAAAACACAGCTGCACTTCTCTACTGTATCAAAAATAATCCTCGCGGAAGCAGACCCATGAAGTTCACCCTCACGTTGTCAAGGGTCAGCTGGACTTCCAAGAGCTGGTGACTGTTCCATTTCTGTCTCGGCCCTGACCTTGTGGACAATGTGCCCAGAGGCACCGCACACCCACAGTAGCCAAGCTGAGCTCTCTCCTCTCCTCCCTGTTCCTATGCCTCTCCCAGGGCTCCCTAATTTGGAGAGCGCACTACCCATTCTATCCTCAGGTTATCTCCTCCACTGTTCCTTCCCACCCTGGTACTCATCCTCAGCCCTCAACCCTTCTCACCCCACACCTTCCCACCACCTCTGACCAGTCTGTTCGCCTCTCTCGAATCAGCCTTCCACCTTGTAGCCCCCATGCTGATCTCCCTCACCTAAAAGCTTTCGTGGCTCCCTGTCACCTTCAAGATAAAATCCATCACCCCTTCTCCTGACACACAAGTCCTCCGTGGTCTGCTCCCGACTACCTCATCTTCTGCCTCACTGTACTAGATCACTCTTTGTCCCCAAACACCAGGTACCTTCATACCTTTAGGCTCTTGCTGTTAATGTCCTCTGCCTGGAATGTCCTCTCTCCAACCCTCATCTTACTGGCAAACATCGCTTCATTATTTGAGGACTGGCTCAGTATCACCTTGTCTTGAGGCCCTCTTCTCCTCTGGCAGAAGGAATTTAACTCCAGGTGCTGGCAGCCGGCAATGAGTGGATGACCGGGGAATGAAACTGAAATTGCATCAAATAAGGGCTGGTGTCATTGACGTGGCAGAACTGGAACTGGTCCCTAAAGGGAATACTCTTAGCAGTAACTAACATTTATTGAGTGTTTGCTGTGCACCAGACCTTGCCCTTCCCACTTTTTAAATTTTATTTTTTACCTTTTGAGAGAGAGAGAGAGAGAGTGCACAAGCCGGGAGGAGGGGCAGAGGGAGAAGCAAACTTCCCGCTGGGCAGGGAGCCCACTCTAGGCTCAATCCCAGAACCCCGGGATCATGACCTGAGCCAAAGGCAGCCGTTACTGGGCTACCCAGGTGCCCCGCCCTGCCCACCTTATACACATTCTCATTTCACCCCTCCAGCAACCTCCAACTAGAGTTACCCTCACTTTAATGATGCAGAACCTGAGGCTTGGAGAAATACATCAGTGGCTGGTCTTTACTGGGTGGCAGCTTGTTGATCTACTGGAGAGCACTCTTTTGTCATAAGTGGCAGGGGAGAAACAGTGTCTAGAATCACTTGCAGTGGTGTGTCTTGTTCATACTGGAGGCAGTGAAGCGCATGTGGGATCAGGAGCGTGGGGCCCTGTGGTGAAGTGCAAAGACCAGGGTGGAGTCTAACACCACTCTGTCTAGCTGTGTGACCTGCAGCTCACCCCTTAACCTATCTGAGCTTCCATTTCCTAACATGTGAAATGAGGATAATAATAGTTGTCTTGCAAGTCTGGGATGCAGACGAGCTATGAGGAATAGCTGGAAGAATGGAGCACAGCATGTACTGGGAGGGCCTCCATCAATACCGAATCACTTTCCTCCCTCCCAGGTGCCCAGGGAAAGAAGTATACACTGGTGAAACTCACACATGGAGTCAGGGAAGCTGTGCTCTGACTCTGGCATTGCCAAGGCCTTGCAACTTTCAGCCTGTCACTTTCCCTCTCTGGGCTATAGTTTCTTCTTGTAACACAGGGAGTTTTGTCTTACAGCAGGTGGATGTTTCCCTTTTCTTTCCTTTTCCCAGCCACACAAAAAAGAAAGGTGTGTGTGGGGCGGGGGGAACACACCAGAAGAGAACTGGGGGAAAGGGTCAGGGTTATGCCAACCTGGAGTTCTGTGGTTTGTGGAAGTTCGGCATGTCTGGCAACAGGAAATAGTTCCTGAAGACACAGGCTTTGGACCCTGGTAACCTGGAAGCGAGCTCAGGGCTCCTCATCAGCATCTGCAAAACCAGCTCCCCCCCCCCCCCAACACACACACCCTTTTCTGGGAGCTGCCCCTACAGGTTGGGCCTCTGCTGAGACAGGCCTTGAGCCAATTCAGGCATCCAGCTGCTTGTTGCCATGGCAACGTTCCAGCGTGCTTTGCATAGTGACAGGGATGCGAGGCTTTGCTAACAAACTGCTTTGTAAAGGACTTCATGTCTTTGGGAGGAACAATTCTGTCTTCTTTTTCACATGAACAACTTTGGGAGCTATGAGGGATTTGGCAAGTCACTTGCCCTGTCATGGCCTGTGCCCTTGGGCTTCCCTTGAAGGCAGAAATTGGCAGCCTTTATTTTTCTATTTCCAAATATACCATCACCACCCTCCTCCTGTCCACTCCCCCTCCGAAGGAAAGAATGGTTTTTCCCTTAGTTAGAGCTCTGGTGAACTCAGCATGTTTAGGAAAACGGGACGAATGGACTGTTTTAACCATTCACATACCCTTGGCTGATTGCACGGTCAGCCTGCAGTCCCCCTTTCTTTGTTCAGGATGCCAAGCGATTTTCAGGGTAGAAGTAGGAAGACCCTGTATGGTCCTGGTGAATGATTCCCTGGAGCAAGAAACGTAATTAGAATTTAAAGTAGAATGGGAAGAAAACCAGGCAGACCTGGGTGAATCCTGCTTTTATCACTTACAAGCCGTGTGATCGTGGACAAGTTATTTAACTTTACTTGGCCTCAGTTTCCTCAAATGTGCAGTGGGGAAGATAATAGCAGCCTTACAAGGGCATTATTGTAGGGTTGTTAGGAGGTCACATCTTATGCTTGCCTGAACTCACTGTTTCCATTGCCTGATCCTGGTTTGCCGCCTCTTGCCCAAACCAATATCACAGCCTCCTGACATTCCCATTTCTTCTCCAATCCCCTCTGGTCCATTGTCCATGTAGTAGACAGGGTGGTCTTGGAAAATTTTCAATGAGATCCGATCGCTTCCTTGCTTAAAACTCTCTAGTAGATTTCCCATTGTGCTTCAAATAAAATTGGCCACTTTCCCCTGACCTCCTCCACCCTAGGAGGAGGCCTTCTTTCCATTTCTCAGAATCGTTTCTCCTCACCTCGTGGGCTTGGCACCTTCTGTTCCCTCTGCTGGCTCCTTGACATCTTCAGTTCTTAGCTCAGGGAGACCTTCCCAGACCACTGATCTAAACTATCTCCCCACACTCATCCCTGTCGCTCACCATCATATCACCATGTGAATTCTCCCACCCCCAGCATTTTGATCACACCAGCCCTACGTCAATAATTTACACCTTGAGTTATTGTCTGGCTCTTCTGACTGGCTTGTCAACTACTTCTGTCTGTCCTGTCCATCTCTCTATCTCCCAGTGCCCAGCACAGGACCTAGCTACAACAGGCCCAGTGAAATCTATTCAGTGAGGGAATGATATACCTGGGAACAAGCCCTGAAAGGTAGCGGAGCACAGCGCATGTGCTCAGTCCCCTTCTTTTGTCCTTCTCCCATCAGCTGGGTGTAAGGCCTGCAGCCTCCAAACTGGGTGCATAATCTATTGGGGTACAGGATAGAAATATGAGAATCCCTAATCACATGTATTTTGTTACACAGTTCTTTATATTTTACAATTTATAAAATCCATTGGTGCGATATTACATGTATAGTGTTTATACAGAAATATATACCTATAGGAATATAGGCTCGAGTATACTTGGTGGCCACAGCCAACAGGAAGCAAAGCGGCAAGCTCTTGATAGCCTGTGGACTACAGATGGATTAGGCTTGACCAGCATTGAAGTTTCCCAGATTGGAGGATGAATGCTTTGGGGGTCAGTGGGGGCTATGGGGAGGGTGGGCAGCATGAATGCTCCAGTTCTCTGACACTCCCTATTGCTTCCCCCAGCCTACTTCACAAATGTCCTGCCCCACTTCCTGACCTTTGGAGGCATGTGTATTTCCAACCCTGGCTATGGTTTCCTTTGAAAGTCTCTCAGAGACCCTCCTACTGTGAACCATGGTGCTCATCTAGCCCCAGGGGGGAAGTATATAAGAAAAACTGAGACCTGGAAACCCTCTGAAGGCAGCAGCTGGAGTCCCTCATTCTTGTATCATCGGCAACCTTGAACAGTTTGGGTGTTCAGATTATTTGAAAACAAACTTGTTGACTAAGGTCAAAGCCTAGGACAGCCCTTTGAGCATCTGAGGTGAGAGGACCCTTAAGGAGCAATTAGGTCTATGTATTTAACTGCCCAGGTGGAAATGAAATGGGGCTCAGAGAGGCCCAGGACCTGCCCAAGGTCATAAAGCATCAGGCCAGTGCTCTGTCCCTTGTGCTGGCCTCTCTGCTTATCCTCTGGGATGTATGCTTGTTTATGATCCAAGTCTTGGCTGGTTCCACCGTCTTGGTCTTGGCCTGCTACTCATCAGCACAGGCTCTCAGAAGGCTCTCTGGCTTTCTTACCAGGACAGGAGCCAAAGAAGAAAACGTGCCTCAAATCACAATTCCATAGCCTACTGCCCTCCCTAAACCCACTTTCTATACATCTAAACCTACCCTTCCTTGGATATCAGAGGCATCAACACCCTTCTAGTGGGTCCTTGGGTCCAAAATATGAAGCATGCAACTTACCTTGAGTGAGGGCCTACTATGTGTCAGGCTTTTATTTTTAATAAACTTTTTATGAGAAATCAACACACACACACATACACAAAAACACACACAAAAAATGCACAGGGGTACCTGGGTGGCCCAGTCAGTTAGGCGTCTGCCTTGGGCTCAGGTTGTGATACCAAGGTCCTGGGATTGAGCCCCCACATTGGGCTCCCTGCTCAGCTGGGAGTCTGCTTCTTCCTCTCTTTCTCTGCCCCCAGTCCACCTCCCACCCCGCTTGTGCTCTCTCTCAAGTAAATATATAAAATCTTTTTTTTGAAGTGCATACATCAGTGAATGATTATAAAATGAATACACCCATATACCCATTACCCAGGTCAGAAAGTTGAGCCTGACCAGGACTACATAAGCCCTCCTCAAAGCAATTTGTAGCCATCATTGCACACCTCCTCACAACAGCTGACAAGAAAGGGATAAGTAATTCAATCCACTTTACAGATAGCAAATTCTTTTTCTTGAACTCATTTAATTCAGCCTTGAATACTCAAGAAATTACACTTTTTTCCTCCAATTATTATTGGAGTCGAGTAGGCATTAGAATAAATACATGACTATTAAATGTAAAAAAGATGGTCTGCAGATATGTAAAATTCCCTGCCATACCACTACTTCATGTGCCACTAGCAAAATGTGTACCACACTTCAGGGACCATTGCATTGTATTGTGAGAGTAAACCCAAGGGAAAGGCTGTTTACAGCTGGGAAGATCAGAAGAGGCTTGGAAGCAGGACAGGAGGCATAGGCAATGGCCCTACCAGTCATGGAAAGGATGTGGCCTTGAGGATGAGAGTGTGCTCCTGGCTGCAAGCTAAGGCTTGAGAAAGCTTCACGGAGGAGGATGCTGAATCTTGAGAGATGAATACGGCTTTTAACGAGCAGAACTGGGGGTGGGGAAGAAACCCTTCCAAGCAGATGGAATAGAAGACAGCATTTTGGGGGGCTTGGAAAAAAAGCTGGTACTTGATGCTTGAGTGAGCCGTGACTGATGGAAAGGGATGAAGTTTCTCCAGGACATGGCGCTGAGTGGACTGCCTGGTATGTCAGGACCCGCTTGAGTCAGAGTCAGGGCTGTGTATTCAAATTCACTTCTCCTTCTGGAACTCGTCCCTGGAGCCTCCCCATACCAGGATAGAGTGTGTGCCGATCATGGCAGACAGGGCCAGTGGAGCAACAAAGAGCTGGACTTGGAGTCAGCCTCACATGGGTTCTCGCCCTTGACCATGCCACTTTCCAGCACCACCATCCTCCCGAAGCTCCATTTTCTCCTCTGCAGGATGGGGACCCAACATTGGCCTATTGCAGGTGATTGTGAGAAGTGAGAGCACAACTGAAGTGACACACTGGCTCTCTTCCTAGCTCTTGGGGTCCATTGTTACAGGAGTCTGGAGATAGTTCCACCCACCTCATTCCCTTTCCACCCCGTCCTCCAGCCCTGAGTACAGCTAAGCATGGCTGATCAGGGGACAACACTGAGCCTTAAACTCTTTCACTTCGAGGAGATGGACCCCAGAGGCGCTGATTTCAGGCCTCAGACTCCTCTGTCCCCTCTTCAGGTATGTCTAAAGGCACCAAGTCAGGTGAGGAGCCTGGTCCTCTTCCCTGCATAAACACTGCTGCTTCTGGCCTGGCTCGGCTTGTGCACGTGCTGAAAAGAAGCCCTTTCCTTGCCCCCCAAAGTCCACATGAAGACACCACAGGGGACCTAGCCCCCTCCATAATACCCATAAGCCTGAGCACAGTGCTCAGCACAAGGGATAGCTGAGTTCCCTAGCACCTTTCCACGGGTAGTGGTCTGGCAGCAGTAGATCCATTAGAACTGCTGCCACCCGCATCACACACAGCCCGGGTGTCCACCCTGATAAGTCAAAAGGAGTGAGAATATTTTGAGAATATCTTGAGTTGCTAGGAGCAGGAAGACCAAGCTTTGGAGGGGTTGTCAGGGAGCAAAGGAGAAGTAGGAGGAAGAGGATGAGAGAAGGTCTGCATGGGCAGGGTAGCGTGGTCCATACCGATTTATCAGCAAAAACTAACCAAGATGTCCTCTGGGCCAGGCCCTGCATAGGGCACCCTCGAGGGTCCAAATTCTGACACGTCCCTCGAGCAATTCACAAAGCTGCCAAGAGTAGAGAAGGTTCATGAGCCCATGGAAGATTTCTAACAAATTCAAGACATCTATGTTTAGGGACAAGTTGAGTGGCTCAGATAGCCAAGGCTGAAGGTACTCAGAGAAAGGGAGTGAGCTCTGCAGACTCAGAGTGGATGGCGAGAAGGCTTTAATGGAATTATGGGGTTAGAGCTGAGTAGAGAAGGTGAGAAGGGGATGAGAAGCACTTTTTTAAAAAAGATTTATTGGGGCACCTGGGTGGCTCAGTAGTTGAGCATCTGTCTTTGACTCAGGTTGTGACCCCAGGGTCCTGGAATCGAGTCCCACATTGGGTTCCCCACAGGGAACCTGCTTCTCCCTCTGCCTATATCTCTGCCTCACTCTCTATCTCTCATGAATAAATAAATAAAATCTTTGTTTTAAAAAGGTTTATTTATTTATTTGAGAGAGAGAGAGAGTACAAAGGGGTGGGATTGGTAGGAGCAGAGGGGGAAGGAGTCTTAAGTAGACTCCGTACTGAGTATAGAACCTGACACAGGGCTTGATCTCATGACCCTGAGATCAGGACCTGAGCCAAAACCAAGAGTCCTATTTAACAGACTGTACCACCCAGACACCCTGAGAAGCACTTTTTAGCAAGGTGCCTACTGTATCTGCCTGGTGCCCCTTAGTTAATGGAAGTCTCAAGTGCCCCTGTCCTGTGCCTTTTAGAACCATCTCCAGATCTCATAGTTCTGTCTCTTTCACCCTCTCTTCAGGCCATGTTTACAACCTTGAACCTACCAAGACTCACATCTAGGACCCACCCCAAGTAGAGAAGAGGGCAGGGACCAGATGTTCCCTAAACCTTACCTTCAAGGTTTTTGCCACATACATAAACCTCTCCCATGACCATGGTCATACATCCATTTTCCCAAGATGCTTCCCTTTTAGCCTGTTACACTTGCTCTGGGACCTCTGTTTCCCAAGCCCTCTTTTTTGGCCCCAGGAGGTCTCCTTGGAGGCCTCCTGCCACATTCCACAGTGAGCTACAAGGCCTAAGCAAAGATCATACCATCCTGTGACTTTTCTGTATAATTATGTCTCTCCAACTAGGCTGGGGAGCCTTGAAGTCAGTGTCCACCTCCCTCTGTAGCCTCATTCTGGCACAGGGGTGAGGCTTCAGTGATGTGTGTGGAATTGTTGAAGAAAACTGAGAGATCCTTGATGGTTGGGGGCCTGGCAGGAAGGGTTTCTGGCAGGGGGAATATTCCAGAATTTTATTTTTTAAGATTTTATTTATTTATTTGAGAGAGAGCTAGTAAGAGCACCAGCAGAGGGAAGGACAGAGGGAGAGGGAGAAGCAGATTCCCTGCTGAGCTGGGAGCCCAACACGGGGCCAGGTCCTGGGATCTGGTGGCTGAGCCCAAGGAAGCCATTTCACCAAATGAGCCACCCAGGGCATCCTAGTATTCCAAATATTTAACAGCATGTCCTTTCTCTTTCTGGGTCTGGCCAACTCTTCTTCATCCTTCATAACCCAGTCCAAGTATAACCTCCTCTAGGTGGGTGTCCTCCAACTCTTCCAAACTGAAGAAGCTTTTCTTGGTGCTCCCACATGTGGATCTTTTCCCTGGTATAGCAGTGATCCCATGGTACTGTTACACTCTGTGCGTGTGTCTGTCAGTTACCCCTTGTAGATGGTGACTCGCAACATATGTGTCCCCAACACCTAGCATAAGACCCGCCTGGCCAGAGTAGATCCCCGAGAACTTGAAAGAATGGCAATGATTCGGTGGGTAGGTAGGTGGGTGGTTGGATGGATGGATGGATGGATGAACGGACAGGTGGATGGATGGATCCCACTGTAGACCTCGTGCCCCAAAGTCAGAAGGCTCTGCTATCTGGGTGGTGCAGTGCTCCAAGTCTGCTAGGCCAACGCTCTAGCCAACCCTGTACTCACAGTGCTCTGTGGCCATGACTATGACAGACAGGTCTTCTGTCTCTGTGAGCATGAATCCAATGACATCAGGTTGGACAGTCCCACAACTCCACTAAGTTAAGTGAAGTCACTCAAGGCTGCCTAGCTCCGGCACCATTGATTCCAGGAACCATGGCCCTTCCTTGCCGCCAGGCTGTTAGGGCTGGAGTGAGCAGCTGAGTCAGCACAACCTGCCCTGTGTCACTTACCCCACAGGGCTGCAGCACTTGCAGTGAGCAGCTGCATGTATTTGGAGAGGGAGTAGGAGGGAGAGGGTGTGCATGTGGGAATTACAGTGGCACTCATGGAAGGAGCCCTCTTATTGGCTGCCGAAGGTCCCAGTTCCAGGCAGTGAATCTCTGGGCTGCAGCTTGGCCCTCCCCCTGGGAAGGCAAAGCAGGCAAGGGAGGGGAGAACAGAGTGAGGCTTCAAGTGTGTCTGACGAGGAGGCAGGTACACCTGGTGGCCACAGCAGGCATGCGAGAGGCATCTGACTGTGTTTGCTCCAAGCCTACAGCCTGGCAGCCTCATGCTCTGCCCAAATTTCCCCCAGGTCTGTCAGGACCCGAGCCCAGAGTCTGTTGGCAGCTGTCATTTACAGAACTGGATCCGTCCCCCAGTGGAGCAGGGAGCTGTATCACTTGGAATTCCTGGGTAGCACATTCCTTCACTGGTCCCTGTCACACTCCCGGATTAGGCTCTGTTATTGGCCCCTCGCTCCTGCAAGCTTCTGCAGATGAGCGAGGAGCGGCAGCAGAAATGACAGCTCTGAGAGCAGAAGCAGCCAGGGACTGTGAGGGCGGGCGAGTCGGGTCCCTGAGGGTGCCTGTGCTCGCCCTGGCTGCGGAGGCAGATGGGGCGGGGGCCATGCTCAGGGCTCGCTAGAGTTCTCCTGGAACCTGCGCTGCTCGACCTGAGTAGAGCACTAAGCAAGAGGGAGGGAGGGAGAGAGAGACTGAGGAAGGGGGAGGGAAGGAGGGAGGGAGGGAGGGGGAGAGAGAGAGAGAGAGAGAAAGAGAGAGAGAGAGAGAGAGAGAGAGAGAGAGAGAGAGAAAGGCTGAGAGAAGCTCCTAGCAAGCTCTAGTCCAAGTGAGAGGGTCAGTTCTGGACAATCGTGTGCCAGGGGCACAAGTGGGATTTGGATGAGCCATGTGTGTGAGAAGCAAAGCTGAGGTGATGTAAGCACCTGGGGAGGAGCACAGGCAGAGGAAGAGGAGGAGGAGGAGGAGGGGGGGGGAGGAGGAGGAGGAGGAGGAGGAGGAGGAGGAGGAGGAGGAGGAGGAGGCAGCCACCGGGCGGCTGCCTGTCCAGAACAGAATGATGGGCAACTCTCACCACAAGCAACCGAGGAGTAAGCGCCAAAGCAGGATGCATTCAGCAACAGGTACTCTCTTCCTTTCCCTCCTTTTTCTGGGGCTCCTACAGCCAGGGCCTCCCCAGCTGCAGCCGCATGGGGCCCCTGACCCTTGGCGTGACTTGCAGGGGCTGGCAGGGGGCGGGGAGAGTCCGATGGAGATGTGGGTGAACTCCCAGCTCCGCTGCTCCTGCACCAGCCTGAATTGCATAAGTCAGAGCTCCCTGAGCTGGCAGGGGCCAGCCTCTTTGCCAGCAACCCCATGTAGCCTCTGAAGGGTGGCTGGACCATCAGGGAAGTGAGCAATGTGAAGTTTATTGCTAGGACTGTGCTTTCTGTCTGGATCCAGTAGGCAGAGACCTGAAACCATGCATGGCTTATCCTTTAGGAGACTCCTTTGTTATTCAAACCCTCATCTCCCCCAGCAGCCCCCCTCCAATCTTGCACTGTACACCTACACCTCTCCTGGCTCTACCTCATATGCTGCATGCATAGAATGATCCAGACAAATCAGTTTCTTGCTGTGTAATGCCCTGCCCCCACCTCCTGCCCCAGCCCTGGAGGAGAGCTTTCCTCACTGCATGGGTGAGAGGAACACATTCCAGCCTTGAGCCAGTTGCCCTCCTACCCTGGGCATGCCCTGTGCCATCACTTGGCCTTCTCCAGACATGAACTCAAGGGTGCTGGCAGAGTTCCCCCCCAACAGCCTCTCCCTGGAGGCTGACAGTATGGAAATCAGGGAGACAGAATCTGGAGACAACTTTTCCTAGCTCACCTTCCCAAGCAGTGCAAGAGCAATGTGGATGAAACTACTCTTGTCACAACCACTCCACCACCACCACCAACAACAACTGTTTTCCCTCCCGCCTAATCCTCGGCCACTTGGGAAGCATCTTCCACTGCTACCTCTGATCAGGCCACATGCACTAGGGCCAGGGGTACTTTCCCTGCCCTCCTCCATCTATCTTGATAGTACCCCCTTGTCTCCCTTCTCATTGTCCCTCCTCACAGAAGAAGCCCCTGGTTCTCTCTGTACCCATTTGGGAGGCCAGCATCTACCAATCAGGCCAGTGGGAAGGAAAGGAAAGTTTTTGCCAAGTTTCACTCAAGTTTACCATAAGAAAGCAACACACAGATTGGTGTCTTGCCAAAAGCCTGCTACGTTCAGGACCAGAGGGTTGTCTCTGCCTTTTCCTGGGGACTCAGCTGGCCCAGTGGTTACAGGGAGTTGTCCAGGGCCAGCCAGTTCTAGAAGCAGCCCTAGAACGGGGATCTCACAGGGTGTCGGAGCAAAGGAAGCTACAGGAAAACAACTTAGAATGTGCTCCAGCCATGGTGACTGTCACTGGGGTCCACCTGACAGAGCTGGGCTTGATTTGACCTCCTAGGTGGGCTTAATTTGGGCCCCTGTGGGGCCCCAGCTAACAGCAGGTATTCTGGACATTGAAGTGTCTTTGGAATCTTCTGGGGACATACTCTTCTGAACCCACCATTAGGTGAATGGCCCAGCCACCACCTCATAGCATCCTGCTTCTCTGCCACAGAGCTGGAGGCTCAGGACCCACAGGTGTTAAGTGGAGATACTCTGCAGCCCAGTACAGGAGCTTGAGGATCACTTTCCTCATAAGTGCTGGCACTACAGCTCGGGACACTTACAGGCTGCTATTTCATTTCTTAGAAATCATTCTACATCTCCAATGCCAGCTCCAGTCTAGGGTCATCCTAGAAGCAGTAGCTGCTAGACCAGCTTCTGGCAGCATGAGGAAGTGGCCTCAGGGCCACTTCTCCCTCTCTTTCCCACTCCACCTCCTGACCCATTTCACCTCCTGCACCCTGCCTTTCCCCAGCACTGTACCTGCTCACTCATCATCCTTAGCAGTCCCAGAAGCCTTGGTTGAACACTTAGTCCCACTGGGCTAACTAGAGAAAGGACTGGTTTGCCTCTCGGCCCTGGCTGCCCAGGAGATAAGCACAGGAAACATCTGGTGGTCTAAGGGAGGAGGTGAGGCCCAACCACAGGAGGTAGGTCTATCCTAAGGTCACCCGGAAGATCCTTATGGAAGAAGAAAGCACCTCTTCCATTGCCCCTTATCTGCAAATGTCCTTTCTTCAGAGCTCTGACTCAGGCCTGCATCTACTCTCACTCTATACCCTCTCCTTTGGCAGTAAAGGACACATCTACAGACTTCCATAGGCTTAGCCTTCATATCTCTATTCCCCAATTAAACTAACATTTAACTGCTCTATCTCGACCTGAATGTTCCACAAGGACCTCACAGTCAGCTAAGCACACTTCGCACTACCCTTCACCCTTGCAAAGAGGCTCCCCTTTCTCTCATCCATTTTCTCTTGGTGATACTACCATCTCTCCAGTAACCCAAACTCAAAACTAGAGTCAATGTCTGCTCTTCTCTCTCCCTTCCCTCACAATTAAAATTTTCACTCATCCATCCATCCACCCACCCATCCATCCATCCATTCAACAAGTGTTTACTGTTGAGTCTTCCTCTGAGACCTGGCAGCCTCTCCTCTTATCCACTGTCAGTGTGAGTCCAGACCTTTGTTACTTCTGGCCTGTTCCAAAACTGGGCTCCACCTTTGCCCTTCTCCTGACCATGCCTAGTGCAGCAAGCCACCAGAGTGATCTGACCCTGCACTCTCATGCTATGAACCCAAGCTTTGCTAATTTGGGGCAGGGAGGTCAGGATTGCTCCCAATGTGTGCCCCACTTGTCCCAGGTGGTCCAGGGGATCATTTGCACATGATCTAGAGAAAACTTTTTTCTTTTACCTTTCAGAATTCTGCATATATTTTAATGTGTATCAGAAAAAAAAATATAACTAGCAAATCTAACCCATGGTTTCTCATATATTTTTTATTGGGGCAAGATTAAATGTTCTAAAGTGAGTCTTTTAAAATAAAATAGTTAAGTAAATAGTAAATAGTATTACCGGTGGTGCATGGAAATGGAAAAAGTTGAAAATTGCCTTAAGTTTGGGAAGCACCTGTTTCTAGGGTAAAGTGTATGTTCCTTAGCACGACGTGAAGACTTTCCATGATTGGACACACCTACTTCTCCAGCCTTACTTCCTGTTACTTCCTTGATGATCTAGCCATCTTGAATGACTTTTGGTTTTCCAATACACCATGCTCATTCAACTTCCATGCTTTCACAAACGCACTACCTTTGGCCTGGAATGCCCCCCTTCAAGCCTCCGTCTTCTCTTGGCAATTTCCTATTCATCCTTGAAAGCTCGGACTGAGTGTCTCCTCTTCTCTGAAGCCTTCCCTGACTGATCTCTTTCTTCCATACAAAATTTATTAACAGTTTATCCTTTCATCCTCTGTACTAATTTGGTACTTGTACATAATTCTATCATTACTGGCAATGTCTTTTCAATGTGCTTTCATTTGTCTTTTTTTTAAATTAAGATTTTAATTTTTTAAGAGCAGTTTAGGTTCATAAAAATTGAGAAAGCATAGAGATTTCCTATATACCCCCAGCCCCTCTCACACACACACAGCCTCCCCCATGGTCAACAACTCCCACCAGAGTGGGACATTTGTTATAATTGATAAATCTATATTGACACATCATTATCACCCAAAACCCGTAGTTCACATTACAGTTCATTCTTGGTGTTGCATATTCTGTGGGTTTGGACAAATGTATGATGACATGTACCCATCATTATGGTATCATACAGAGTATTTTTACTGCCCTGAGCATCTGTGTTCCAAGTAGTCATCCTTCCCCTACCCACCCCCAAACTCCAGCAACCACTGATCTTTTTATTGTCTCCCTGGTTTTTGCTTTTGCCACAATGTCATATAGTTGGAATTACCTGGTATGTAGCCTTTTCAGATTGGGTTGTCATTTTTATGGTTGTTGTGACATGCTTATCTCCCCTACCAAAATGTGAGTTTCTCAAAGACGAGAGCTAAAACTTATTTATCAAAGGGTGGGAAAGAGCTGTTGACCAGGCCTCGGAAGGCTTGAGTTCTGATCTCTCTTGCCTGTGAACCAGCAGAGTGATCTTAGGCAATTCATTCACTTCTGCTACCTTCATCCTTCAGCTATAAAAGGCTATTAATTTGAGGCACCTGGGTGGCTCAGTCAGTTAAGTGGCCAACTTGATTTCAGTCCAGGTCATGATCTAAGGGTCGTGATATCGAGCCCCATGTTTGCTCCACACTCAGCATGGAACCTGCTTGAGATCCTCCCTCTCCCTCTGCCCCTCTCCCCCTTGCTCATACTCTGTCTCTCAAATAAATAAATAAATCTTTTTAAAAACCTATTCATTCTTAAAGGAGATCCTTAGGCCAACACAACCCCGCCCACCCCCCAAGGGTGATTGAGAAGATGTAGCGTGAGATAGCTAGAAAAACTTTTAGAAAGTTGAAATTGCTTTTCAAATGAAAGGAGAGTGATTATGATTGCAAATGGGGGAATACCATGGGTCTTCCCTAAGAATGGAACCAGTAGTGAGCCCGGCATGTTTGGAGGACCATGGGGAGTGGCCAGGCTGAGCAATGCAGCTGCAAAGCAGGTGGGGTGCAGGTGGACGTAGCACTGGGATGGCCACAGCTTGTGGAAGCATAGGTTGCTTTGACACTGGAAAACCTTGTCTGCCAAGCTTATGAGTTGGAATTGATTTCCCACCAAATTCCACACCCTTTTCTATCTCTTGATTGAGTTATAGCCCTGTTGGCTTATGAATCTGGATGGGGTAGGGGGAGACAGATTGCCAGTGCCACCCTAACTACACAGCATGTGCAGAGCTGGGCATATAGGCACCATCTATTTGAACCTCTATCTCACATAGAAGGGAAAAGGAAGCAATATCACACACCTATAGTACACCAGCATCTTTCATCCACAACTTTAACTTAACCCTCAGAAGAACCTCCACACAGGGGTTGTTGATGCCATTTTACAGATGAGAAAATTGTGACTCAGGGGGAGGGCTGCCTCAGGGTCTGATGACAAGGAAGTCATAGAGCCAGTATTGGAGCCCAAGTCTTTCTGACTGTCACACTTGTTCCTATTGCCATGTGCTTCTTGGCATCTTTGCCACTGTGGCAGGAATTAGTAACCCTGAAGAGCAGGTGTGGTGAAATGAAGGTTCTGCGGTTCTGTTCTGGCAGGACTAGCCAATCTCTATAGCAACAAGGACTGCAATCTCCAGCCTGGTAGAAGTCCCACCACCATATCTCTATTTGATGGCACGTTTGTGTTGTGAGAATAATTAAACTCATTGGAGGCTCTGTATTGGGTCCAGAAACTGGAGCTGAGGATTACTGATCTAGCAAGAGAGTGGAGTATTCTTGAATTTAAGCCTAAACCCGGTGTTGAGGGGGCTTTGGATGCAGACAGAATTGGTATCATGCTGCTTTCTGATCACCCCTAACCCCAGCAGCCATATCTGTGCTGTGAACAAGGTGGTCTGGGCTCCAAGATGAAAATGAGTCCACTTTTATCTTCACTGTACCTAAACAAAATGCAGAAGTCATCTAATTGCATTTGTGAGGTGTTTTCGTAGTAGACCCAGCCCTTTCATATTCATACGCCTCTCAAATTCTCACAATTCTTGATTTCAGTGTGATGGATGCTAAAAAGGGCAAGGGCTTCTGAGAGAGTCAGGTGGCCTCTATGCCCCTGGGGGCCTTCTTCCCAAAGACCTATTTCCTAACCTGACTTAAGGAGCCCATTGGAGGGATGCCTCAGTGGCTCTGTGACTGAGCGTCTGTCTTTGGCTCAGGTCATTCTGGGATTGAGTCCCACATCAGGCTCCCTGCAGGGAGCCTGCTTCTCCCTCTGCCTATGTCTCTGCTTCTCTCTCTGTGTGTCTCTCATGAATAAGTGGATAAAATATATTTTTAAAGGATCCCATTGGGACAACCTGGGTGGCTCAACGGTTTAGCGTCACCTTCAGCACAGGGCTTGATCCTGGACACCCGGGATCGAATCCCATGTCGGGCTCCCTGCGTGGAGCCTGCTTCTTCCTCTGCCTGTGTCTCTGCCTCTCTTTGTGTGTTTCTCTCATGAATAAATAAATAAAATCTTTAAAAAAAATAAAGGATCCCATTGGAAGGTGGTATGGAAGAAGTTGAAACTCTAGGCCACCAAACAAAATATTTCCTGGTGCTCCTCACCTCCCACAACCAAGAGACATGTTGGGGGTGGAAGCATGAGCTCTGGCGCTTGGGACTAATCATGATAGCCACACACACTTCCTGGGACAGAACTGGAAGGGAAGCAAAAAGTGGGTATAAAAAGTGCAATGGCCAACCTAAGGGCAGAATAACAGCGAAATGCCTACATAAATCTGATGCATCCCACCTCACTGAGGTAGGATAGAGCCATAAAGAGCTAATTAGAAGGACAGTTGGGCAACATGGACAATGCTTATGATGAGGGTTCCATGCAAAAAAGCACAGTACAAAATTGTATCTGTGCTGAACTTTTTTTAATAAATTTTTATTTATTTATGATAGTCACACAGAGAGAGAGAGAGAGAGAGGCAGAGACACAGGCAGAGGGAGAAGCAGGCTCCATGCACGGGGAGCCCGACGTGGGATTCGATCCTGGGGCTCCAGGATCGCGCCCTGGGCCAAAGGCAGGCGCCAAACCGCTGCACCACCCAGGGATCCCTGTGCTGAAGTTTATAAACCCTGTATAAGTATGTCTGCACACGAGCAAGGACAGGAAGACAATTGTGGAAAAAGCAAACCTTGATTTATTGTGAGTGGAAGGCCTGTTGGTGAGTTATTCTTTCCCTTAGATTTCCACTAATGTTGTTATAACATCATTTGTGCAAAGAAAAATAAAAACCATTAACATACAGAACAATTGCACTAGCAAATCATTCTGTCAGGCTGAAGAAACCAAATCATATCATTTCTCTGAGCCAGAAAACACACTTGAAAGACATCACTCCAAGAGCAAAGGCCTCTTTTTACGGAAAGAAGCAGCTACAGGAAATGGGGAGATGTGTGGATTTAGTGTGGGCCGCCCCAGGTGTAAGTCCAAGCTCTGAGCCTTACTTTTGAGTTTTGGAGGGGGGATAGAGTTTATTTCACCCCTGGTACCCTCCTTTTCTTCATCTGGAATGTAAGGATACTAATAATAGCCATCCCCCCTTACTGGATGGAGGTTGTTTCACAGGGCTTTGTGTGGTGGGAAATGCTGCCTGGTGTAAAGCCTTCTCCTGGCATATATACAAATACTTTGAGACAAAAGCATTAGGCACTGTTTGCCACTGTCCCGCATCAGTTGACAGCAGAGTTAGGTTGGCCTGTGCTGCAAGGTCTTGTCTTCTCTGAGCACTGGATGCCACTGAAATTTGATTAAGCCAGTCAAGCTTTCCGGTTTTAGCTAGGGTTGGGGAATAATTGGTAAAATATCATGGGCATTCCCCTTCCTCTAAAATGCTTAAACTTCATGGAGAGAAGATTAGAATAATTGATAAAGAACATGACAAACGGGATCCCTGGGTGGCGCAGTGGTTTAGCGCCTGCCTTTGGCCCAGGGCGCGATCCTGGAGACCCTGGATCGAATCCCACGTCGGGCTCCAGGTGCATGGAGCCTGCTTCTCCCTCTGCCTGTGTCTCTGCCTCTCTCTCTCTCTCTCTCTCTCTGTGACTATCATAAATAAATAAAAATTAAAAAAAAACATGACAAAGACTTTTTCAGCTGCTCTGACTCTCAGCCAGACTTGGCGTACTAGCTGTACGCCTTCAGGCAAGTAACCTAAGCTCTCGGGATGCCCATTACCTCCTTGGTCTGATGGAATTAGTAGTGCCTGCCCCGGCATGGTTGTGAGAATGAAATGAGGTTCTGGCATGTAGTGAGCAAAGAGCATGGGTCTGCTGTCTTTATTACTGCTTGCAACTGTTAGAGTAGTGGGGTGCCTAGGTGGCTCAGTTGGTCAAGCATCCAACTCTTGGTTTTGGCTCAGGTCATGATCTCATGGGTTGTGAGCTTGAGCCCAGTGTTGGGTTCCATGCTCAGCAGGGAGTCTGCTTAAGATTCTCTCTCCCTTTGTCCCTCCCCCTGCTCTCTCTCTCTCTCTCTCTCTCTCTCTCTTTCAAATAAATAAATCTTTACAAACTACTGTGAGAGTAAGAAGGATCTTTAGGGATCACCAAATCAAGGGTTTCTCAATGAGTGTGGAGAGGGGTGTGGAGGGAGTCTTGGGGGAGCACAGTGTGTATATATTATTATTTTTGCCTGTCAGCATTGAAAAATCCTCTGTGGGAAAGACAGACTTTTTGCCTAGCATGGTGGGACCCAGGTATCTTAATAAAGGTGAGATATGTATTTGGAAACCACTCATCTGGGCAGCCTGGGTGGCTCAGTGGTTTAGCGCCTGCCTTCAGCCCAGGGCGTGATCCTGGAGTCCCAGGATCCAGTCCCACATCGGGCTCCCTGCACGGAGCCTGCTTCTCCCTCTGCCTGTCTCTGCCTCTCTCTCTTTGTGTCTTTCATGAATAAATAAATAAAATCTTAAAAAAAAAAAGAAACCACTCATCTCCCACACAACTTTCATTTTACAGACCCAAGAGGTAAGGTGATATGCCCAAGGTCACCAGTGATTAATGTGGATCACACAGTCCAGCTGCTCTCTCCCCACCACACCGCTGTCACCACTGCCCAGGAGTGGTCCCCATGTCCTCTGGGATTGCCCCATTGCCATGGTGGAGATGCCCTGTGCCACATGGCCATGTCCATATGACCATTATCAAGCTGAGAGAAACCAGACAAGACTCTGACATTGAGAAGAAGCAAAAGTGATGTTTGAGATAACAAGGAGAGATGTTCCTGGTAGGGAGTCCTGTACACTGACAGGTCAGCGCCGCATCACCCCCGGCAGTACTTCCAAACAATCTGAGCTAAGGCAGCCTCTTAAATGCCATCTGCATACCTGTGGGGGTAAATGGTCTTTGATGAAAGCTTCATCTCTCTCAATAGCAGATTTCCTGTTTAAAAAGTCAATCTCCTGTCAAATTCTCTGAGAGCACAGATGGAGGGTTGGAGGGATCCTGGGAGCAGGATAAGGCTCTCAATCGCTCCCTGTCATCTGGGTGGAGTGTGTTCTTTGAGTCTACTTTCTGGCATTGGAGATGGTGGCACAGAGCCACCTCTATGAATTCCTCTTGTGAACTTTGTAGACTTGGGGGTCAGGCAGGTGCTGCGGTCTTAGGCTTGCCTCAGAGAAGATATGGCCCTCTCCTGTGCCACATAATGGATAAAAGGCACATACCATCTCTAGCACACTGCTCCTTTGAAATATTCTGACCCACCCAGCAGCCTGGGGCCTTGCTCCTGCTTCAGGGACTGGATTTCTGGGATTTCTGGCTTCTGTGACTTAGCTCCTTACACTTCTGCCTTGGCTTTTATTGACAAACACTGATGCTTCCACCTTCTCCCTTTCCATACACTTGGGTATCTCCACCCCACACCATGACTATCTTCCTGGACATCTGCCCCAGCCTTTGGTTCTGTTACCAGCTCCCTCCTATTGTCTGGGTGCTACAGAGCCTGGCTTGGGGGATGGGAGCTGTCTTCTCAGAGTAAAGAGCAAAACTGGAAAAGTTGAGATCTAATTTGGTGGTCACAGAGCCCAAGGTCACAGCGCTGGCTCTTAGGATGAAGATAGCCTCCATTCCTACCATTGCCAGGCCTCCAACCCCTCAAACATGAGATCTGTGTTATGGAAACTGACACACACCAACCATTCCCCACCCCTTACCACCCAGTACAACAGTTTGCCCTGACTCCACCAAAAAGAGCTCAAAAACCTGAGTCAGGGAAACAAAAGACAAATACCAGGCAAGACTCTAAGCTATAGACTCTTGCCATCCCAGACATGGCCCTAGCCATGCATGATGGTGGCTCCTACTGCAGCAAAAGCAGCCAGCTCCAGCCCAGAGGGGGCCAGAAGAGAAGTGACTGCTGAGGTTGATGACACATTCAGGCCTGTGTGAGGCGAGCCCAGGGATGACAGCCAATCAGAGACCAAGCTGAGAATAAGATCAACGATGTTTCTGAAGGGAAGCCCTCCTGAGCCTTAGGTGGAGGTCCAGCAGGTTCAGGAGGAATACTAGAAGATACAGGCCAGCCACAGCTTAGCCTCTTCCAAACCAAGCAGCATTCTAAGCACTTTTTAAAAAAGATTTTATTTATTTATTAGAGACACACAGAGAGAGAGAGGCAGAGACATTCACAGAAGGAAAAGCAGGCTTCCGGTGGGAAGCCCGATGTGGGACTCAATCCCAGGACCCCGGGATCATGACCTGAGTCAAAGACAGACACTCAACCACTGAGCCACCCAGGTGCCCCCACATTCTAAGCACTTTGCAGATATTAACTCATTCGATCCACACAACAACCTTATAGTATACTATATAGTAGATAAGTAGTTCTATTATCTCCTAAAGGAGCTATTTGAATTAGAAACTGCAAATTCTATAACAAATATATTGATCAGAAATTGAGGCCCTGGGGGGATTAAGTAACTTGCCCAGGGCACGCAGGAGGAGACTGAGATTTGAGCCCAGGCAGTAGGGCTTCCAAGTCTGTCTTCTTAGCTGCAATGCTAATCTGCCAACAAGAGGAAGCTAAGACAGTCGGGCCCCCTTGGCCCTCCACCCACTCTCTGGGTTAAGACTGGACTTCAGTCTCAACTAAGAATTAGCAGATGATTCTCAACCCGGAGAGATTGCAAATACTGTCAATGTCTGGGTTTCCCACCTGAGAAATCCAGATTCAGTTGGTCTGAGATGAAGTCCAGCCTGTGGAGAATGCAGAGGGCAGGGTGAACAGTAGTTTGGGAGAAGCTCCTCAACTTAAAAACACACAGCATCAAAAAAAAAAAAAAAAAAAAAAAAAAAAAAAAAACACACAGCATCAGGGTACCTGGGTGGCTCAGTGGTTAAGCGTCTGCCTTCAGCTCAGGTCATGATCCTAGGGTCCTGGGATCGAGTCCTGTGTTGAGCTCCCTGCAGGGAGCCTGCTTTTCCCTCTGCCTCTCTCTGTGTGTCTCTCACGAATAAATAAGTAAAATCTTAAACACACACACTCTCTCTCACACACACACATACACACACACAGCATCTCTCCCATCCTGACAAACAGCTACCTCCCAGCTCTGCCTCACCCTCCAGTTATGGCCCTATCTCTTTCCTCTAACTACAACCAGACTTCCGGAGAGGTGTCTCCACTTCCCTCCCACTTCCCTCCTTAACCTGCTGTGGGTTGGCCTTCAGGAAGCCAGCCTTGCCAAGGTTACCCTTTCAGTGTTGACACAGCAGAACATTCACTGCTTGGGCCTCAGCCTACTTAAATCCTTGAATGCAGATGACAACATCAGCGGTCCTTGCTTCTAGAAACTCACCCTCTCCCAACTCTGGGAACACAATGCGTTCTCCTCGTCTGGGAGTTTCACTCATCTTTTTTTTTTAAGATTTATTTATTTATTCATGAGACAGAGAGAGAGAGAGAGAGAGAGAGGCAGAGACACAGGCAGAGGGAGAAGCAGGCTACATGCAGGGAGCCCAACGCGGGACTCGATCCCAGGTCTCCAGGATCACATCCCCGGCTAAAGGCAGCGCTAAACCGCTAAGCCACCCGGGCTTCCCTCACTCATCTTTTTAGATGGCTTTTTGTAACAAGCCATGCAAATAGGTTCTGAAGATGGGGCCTCAGGAGACCCAGCCCTGCCCCTGCCCTTGAGGAGTTGAGAGTCTTATCATCACTGGAGAGGCGCTCAGCACCCTTGAGGCAACAAAGTGGTTCCCCTAAGAGAAGCCCTGACTCCTTCCTTCAAGCTACTTCCCTCTCTGCATCTCTGGCAAAAATGAGAAAGAGAAGGGTGCCTGGGTGGCTCAGTCTGTGAAGCCTTTGCCTTTGGCTCAGGTCATGATCTCAGAGTCCTGGGATCAAGCCCCATATCAGGCTCCCTGCTCGGTGGGGATCCTGCTTCTTCCTCTCCCGCTCCCTCTGCTGTTCCTCTGCTTGTTCTCTCTCTCTCTCTCTCTCTCTCTCTCTCTGTCAAATGAGTAAATAAAATCTTCTTTAAAAATGAAAAGAGAACAAAGTTCCAGTGACATCTCTTTTCACCCTGGGAGCAAGAACCCAGGATGCCTCCCTTCTGATTAGAAGATAATTAGTGACCAAGACGAGGTGTGGTTTATCTACCTGTGTTCATTTTGCCAGTAGGGTCATGGAGTCCCTTTGTAATGAGCTTCTGGCACAGGTGACCTGTTTCCTGGGTCCTTATTCTTCTAAACACACAGAGACAATTTTGAACAGGATAGGTTTTATTTTTTATTTTTTTATTTTTTGAGAATGAGAAAGACAGAAAGAGAGCAGCAGGAGAGGGGAAAGAGAGAAGAAGAGAGAGAACCCCAAGCAGGCTCCAAAACCCCTGAGATCATGACCCAAACCAAAATCAAGAGTTGGACCTTCAACTGACTGAGCCCCCCAGGTGCCCCTGAACAAGATATGCTTTAAGTGTTTTCGAGCCAATGATTCCCTCATGCTTTGTGCCCTGGGAAATAGAATCTGCTATTGCTAGAATCTGCAGTGTGCTGGCAAGATGGAGGTGGGAGAAGTGGTGAAGAAGGCCAGCAGGGTTCTCCACCTGATGCCATGGAGAGCAGGACTCGATGCTGGATCTCACTAATCTCTGGCTGTTGGACATTGGAAAAGCCTCTTTCCCTCTCTGAGCCTCAGCTCTCTCCCTGTTACTGGGACTACCATCATTAGTACCTGCCCCTGTACTGAGGATGCTGGGAGGTGACCTCTACGTGCTGTAGGCGTGATCCTCTGCCACAGTAGGCACTCACCAAGAGGTGGGGAAACTGTATTGAACTGCATTCAGCTGTGGTGCACGGGCTCTGTCTGGGCCAGGAGAGAAAGTGTGTGTGTGTGCAAGAGAGACTTGCAAAAAACAAGGCCTATCTCTGTGCACGTCTCTCCTCTGGGAAGGAAGGGGCCCACACAGTGACAATAGACCAGGGGCGCTGACTCAGACAGCCAGTTCCTGCTCACTTCCCCTCACTGCAGGACAGCGGCTGGGCTGAACTGGAGGTCAGCCCTCTGTGGGGCTCTGACTCGGGCCTTTGGCTGAGAACCTTACCTAGAGAAAGACAGCACCCCTCGCTGGTCTGCTGGGACAGGACCCACTGAAGCAGTGTGGCTGGGGGTGGGTGGTGGGGGCAGAAGGAAGTAGGAAAGTAGAGAGAAGAACCTCACTTGTTGAATCCAGCGTTGCTTTCCCTGGGCGGTGCAGCCCAGGGACCCCTGCACAGGCACCAGAGCATATGACCAATGGGGTCAAACTGACTTAGCTGGGGTGCAGGGAAACAGAGTTCTGGAGGAGTCCCTGGGTACCTACGGAGGAGCCTGGGGACGGGGCTTGGAGCAGTGTGGGACCCCTCGGCCCCCTGCCTACAGTGCAGGCCCACAACACACTTCCTCACATGAGGATTTACTGGATGTGGCACCTTGGTCATCTACACCTCTAGGATGGAGAGAGCCGAGTTTGTCACCCTCTTCTGGAGCCGGGGAGGTGAGTCACTGGGGGAGAAGGGTCTCATGCTCAGCAGCCCCAGCCGTCTGTGGGTTCACTTAGTACTGGAGGTATGCAAGGAGGGGCAGCACGACCACTTGGCTGAGGTGCTATAAAAGGAATTCAGATTTGGGTGGCTCTGGAGGAAGAGAGGGTGGATGTGATCACATCCGAACCCTGATAATCTGGGATTCTAAAGGGATATAAAAGCGACCAAGGAGCTGTTAGTGTGTGTGTGTGTGTGTGTGTGTGTGTGTGTGTGTGTGTGTGTGTAAGGTGTAAGAAATACCATATAGCTTATTTTCTATAAATTGACTTCACGTACTTTCTGCTCATTTAGAAGGGGAAAATGCCATAGGTCAATCTTGGGGTTTTACCCCTTCCTGGACTCTTGCTGAAATGCTATTTTTTTTTCAATACCAAAGAATAGGGGCAGGGAGGGGCAGGAAAGAGATGCCTATCTTAACACTGGTCCTCCTTTCACACAGGTTACTAGTGAGGGACCCAGAGCTTTCTCACCCCAGTTCCAGCCAAATCTCCTGGCATTAGGGTGGAATAACATTCAGAGTCCTGAGGCACACCAGCTCCCCTCTCTGGCTTGGGCGGAGAGGATGAGCCTGGACAGGGGAGGTGATGCTGCAGTCCAGTCGCCTGCCCTTGCAAATGAACTGGAGACTCCAGTCCCGGCTGCCGAGGTAGCTGGCAGGGCAGTATGTGAGATCATGCTGTGTCTCCGGGGTTCTAGGTGGTCTTTTGTGGCAAGAATGTGCTCAAGAGGAGTCTATGAGCTAAAGGAGCTTGACAAGTATAGTGATGGGACCAAGAGCAAAATACGGTGAGGAACACATGCTGTTTGGCATAGAGAAGAAATCACAGGAAAGTGGTCTTTAGTCTTCAGACCTTTGAAGAGCTGTCACAGCGGGATGGGAGTAGATGGGTCAGAGGGGGCTCAGGCGGTGGAGCTGGAGCCTGTGGATAAGGAGGGACTTTCTAGCAGCCTCCTCAGGGGCAGTCTTGAAAAGGAGTGAGGAGTCTGGGGGAGTCTTTGGACAGGTTGCCTTTCTCACAGTCACCAGGCAGGCCCTTGGGAAGACAAGGGTGAGGGAGAGCTGGCTTTCCTCCTCTAAGGAGGAGGAGGGGGAAAGAGGCCCTGCCCTCACCCAGGGATGCAGGCTTGGCCCCACCCTGCACTGCATTCCCTCCTCCCACCTCCACCCTCCACTGATAACTCCCTCCCTGGTACCCTGTCTCTCTCTCTCCCTTTGGGCTCCCTGCTTCCACTCTTGCCCCCTCCAATCATTGTCCACTCTGCAGCCAGAGCACAACTTGATAAAATGGACCTGGTGGCTCCAGGTCCTCTCATGGCCACCCACTGCCTACTGGTAAAAGTCCAAGATGTATTTCTCTTCTCTTTCACTTCCTTGCTACTCTTTAAAAACAGAGCAGAGATAGCATCGTTTCTCACTAACACAGCTCTGACATTTCATAAATCTATGTCCTAGACAACTGGAAAGAGCTATATTTAACCTTCTGCCTTGTAGCTTTTAATGTAGGGACTTGCTTCAGGCACTGCCTTCTAATGCCACAGGAGACCAGAGCTTTTCTTTGTTCTCTGCAAGCTAGAGGCAGCCTCTGCCTTCAACAGGATGATGCGAGCTGCTCGGTTGGCCAGCTGCCTCAGAACACCCACCTTCCTCTCTCTCTGTCCAGGGGAAGGAGGTCCCCGTCCTATCTCCTGGCATGTGCTCCTTCATCTTTCTTATCTGCAAATACTTGAAAGACTCCTTATGAACCCCATAGCTGGAGAAGGGGAACAGCAGGTGATCATGAGAATAGGACACAGGACAGGGCCAGGAGATGTGGGCTGGGCTAGGGGAGAGAGCCAGGAGAAAAGAAAACATATTGTTGGGAGTCTAGTGGTGACTGTAGGACAGGGAGAGGCAGTAATGCTGAGTAATGTGCCAGGCCCTGTATGCAAAGTTCTGCATGTCTTGCCTCAGTGTGACCCTCACAGCAAGGAGGTTAGGTACTATCATTACCTACATCGTATTCCACTGAGGAGACTGGGGCTCAGAGCTGTCTGGTGACTTACCCAAAGCCACACACACAGCTTGAAAGCTACAGAACTGAGATCGAGTCCAGCCCTGTCAAACTCCAAAGCCCAGGTGCTTTGCTCAGTCCCAGGACATCCCTGACTTGAGTTGGCACTGCCTCCTGGAGCAGTCTACATGTGCTAACCTCCCTGACTTCCTCAAGTGTCCTTGAGCACTTGAGCCCCTTGCAGGCTCTTTCTGTACTGCCCACCACCCAGGCCCCAGGCCTATCTCAAGCTCTGCCCTTAGCTGTGGAGCCTAGCCCAGGAGATGAGGTGTTCTCCATCCTGCTGGGCTGACTGCTTCCCACCTCTGCTTCCACATTCTGTTCTCTTCTGCCTTGCAGACGGCAGCTACTGGGACCAGTCACGTGAAAAAAAATGAGCCAGACAGTTCTTTTCTCACTGTTACCTAGACACCCAGGTGTGGGGAATGAGAGTCACTGCAGACGCTGGTAGGGAAACCCTCACTGAGCCGGCAAAGGGACAGCTCCAGAGCCAATGGATGAAGCAATAGAGTGGTAATAACAACCTCATTTGTAGGGCACTTTACTATTTACCGACTGCTTTCGTAGTCAGTGTAGTCATAGGGAGGAGAACTCCAAGGTGATCTTAATGGTACACCATGCAGCTCTAAAGAACATTGAATTACATGGTGAGAAAATGATTCTCGTGCCCTTCTCTTTCTAGCAATCTGATTACATTAAAGAGGTCGCAGTGTGGAGCTCTTCTTCCACCTCTATAATGCTTGCTAATCTTCTTTTGGAACAAAGCAAGAGCAGGCCTCAGGCTTGAAGCCATTGACAGGCATTGAGATCTGCATAGGATTTAATTACTCTGCCCACTTTCCACTGTATTCATTTTTACAGTGACTTTCTCTTTAGGGCAAGCAAAACTCCTTCTGTTTTGGTTTTGTGGGGTGCCAAAGACAATTTCCTTTCATAGAAATTTATTTAGGCAAAAAAAAACGTTCCCGCTGAGAAAAAGGTACAGTCGGCTGTTGATAGAACCAATGGTGGGATGCCTGGATGGCTCAGTGGTGGAGCGTCTGCTTTTGGGTCAGGTCATGATCCCAGGGTCCTAGGATCAAGTCCTGCATTGGGCTCCCCGCGGGAGGCCTGCTTCTCCCTCTGCCTATGTCCCTGCCTCTCTCTGTGTGTCTCTCATGAATAAAATAAAAATAAAATATTTTTAAAAGAACTGGTGGGGCCCAGATAGGGCAAAGCTCACCCAAGGGGTACCTACATGGCTGAAACTTGAGCACCACTGGAATGTGGCATTCAATCAGCACCGAGTTCATCAGTGTGGTCTCTAAGGCTCTGCACAGTCTGCTCTTACTAGCGTCCTGGATTTCCTTGGCCCTTAGTCTCCTCTGTCCCCCATACTATACCCTTCCATGCCTGCCAGCCTTTGATCAAGCTATGCCCTCCACAGTGTCTCTCCCACATCCCTTGTCTACCCATCAAACACAAACTCATTCTTCAAGACTCAATGTATATGGTACCTCCTCCAGGAAGCTGACCTTTGGCAAAGCACTAGATTCACTTATTTCCCTGTTCCGATGTCTCTCCCATGACTGTAATTATTTGCTTATAGGCCCCTATCTTCTACCCTGTTGGTTCCAAATGTATTTTATGAGGAAAACTTAGGGGTTGGGGGTGCGGGGAAGAGAATAAAATGTAACTCTGAGTGAGGCCTGTGTGCAGTGATTGGGCCCTGGAGGCTATCACAGCTCCTGGGATCAACTTGGAATTAAGGTTTTCCAGATGCCAAACCAGAGCCTACAAACAGGCCACAAAGCCTATCTGGGGACTGCTACTGGGGGGTTGTTGCAGGTCACATGTATTGGGGTGCCTTTGGGATTAATACCTAGGCTCTAGGGGCTTTTGGGTGGCTCCATCAGTTAAGTGTCTGCCTTCGGCTCAAGCTACAATCCTAGGGCCCTGGGATCATGGGCTCCCTGCTCAGCAGGGAGCTTCTCCCTCTCCCTCTGCTGCTCCCCCTGCTTGCACTCAATTCTCTCTCTCTCTCTCTCTCTCTCTCTCAAATAAATAAGATATTTTTTTAAAAACCCACCTAGGATCTAAAGAAAGGAGGTAGTATTGGTTCAAGGGAAAAGGTGGGCTGTGATGCTGTCCTAATGACAGCCTCAGCTGACCCCAGAAGAAGCTGTGGAACTGGGTTAGCCCTTCAGAGTCATTCTGACTCAGGGTGAGGGGATCAGGCATTGATACCATGGCACATCGGCCAGTCTTTAGATGCAGTCTGCCTCCAGGGAGTGAACTTGGCCTTGGGCGAGGCAGCACTCCTCTGAGGAAGTGGCTGGACAAGGCCCAAAGAGGATTTTCGGCCAGCAGCACTGGGTCCTGGGGGGACCTGGAGGGGCATTACTGTGTCTCCCATAAGAGCCTGATCAGAGCCCGTGCTCTGAGGCCTCAGTGCTGGGGAGGCAAGGAATAGTGATTTGGAGGGCAGAGTGTGTGGCTGTCAAGAGGTGGTGACTGGAAGAGCCTACTAAGCATTTGTTAAAAAAATAAATGACTGAGGGGCACCAGGGTGGCTCAGTCTGGGAAGCATCCAAATCTATGTTTCAGCTCAGGTCGTGGTCTCAGGGTAGTAAGATCAAGCCCCGTGTCAGGCTTCATGCTCAGTGCAGTGTGCTTCAGATTCTCTCTCTCCCTCTCCCTCTGCCCCTCCTGCTTGTGCTCCCTCTCCCTCTCTCAAATAAATAAAGAAATCTTTTTTTAAAAAAAGGAAAAAATGGCTGAGTATGATGTTCTAGGTACTGTGCTTAAGGCAAGGGGCCAGAGACAAACAAGTTGAGGGGAACTTGGGATATACAAGTATATATATATATATATATATATATATATATATATATATATGTACAAGTATACCTGGGATAACAAGTATGTAAAGAGATTATTCGAGAACATTGTGGTAAGTGCTACAAGTGTCTACTAACAACCCTGCATCCACAGCACTTTGTTCTTACTTCTCTTGGAGGCCTTATCATAGGACCTTTCTAACAACCCTCTAGGGTGTGATTTATGGTCTTCACTCTATGCGTGTGACAACTGAGATCCAGAGACTCACTTTTTTAAAAAAGATTTTATTTATTTATTCATGAGAGACACAGAGAGAGAGGCAGAGATGTAGGCAGAGGGAGAAGCAGGCCCCGCAGGGAACCCGATGTGGGACTTGATCTCAGGACCCCGGGATCATGACCTGAGCCAAAAGCAGATGCCCAACCACTGAGCCACCCAGGCACCCTGGGGGTTCACTTTAGATGGCACTGCTGGACAGATCCCCCAAGCCAAGCCGGCACCTTGAATGGTCTGGCTGCATAGCCCATGCCCTCTCCTCTACACCACCCAGCCCCACTCAAAGCCACATGCAGTCCTTTGCACTTTGCAAGTTGCTTATTACATACGTTTCATCTTGTCATAGCCCTGTGAGGGAGCAGAATAGAGGTGTCAGAAGAAAGTAGGTTTTTACATTTATTTTCTTAACCTGCTTGCTATGCTTTTAGAAATAAATATATTCTGATCGTATTTATAACAGTGACATTCAGGACTCCTGGGTGGCTCAGCAGTTGAGCATCTGCTTTTGGCACAGGGCATAATCCTGGAGTTTCAGGATCCAGTCCCACATCGGGCTCCCTGTGAGGAGTCTGCTTCTCCCTCTGCCTATGCTCTGCTCTCTGTGTGTCTCTCATGAATAAATAAAATGTTAAAAAAAATAAATGACAAAAAAGTATAACAGTGGCATTCTTTTTTTAAATGGACATCTATGGACACATTGCACAAAATATAGTATATCCTAATGATAGAATATTGTTCAGCCATAGAAAGGAGTAAAGTTCAAATCCATGTGACAATATGGGTGAACCTTGAAGATATTCTAAGTGAAGGAAGCCAGACACAAAAGAACAAATACATGATCCCACCTCGGCAAAATATCTAGAATAGGCAAAGTCATAGGAACAGAAAGTAGACTGGAAGTTACCAAGGGCTAGGAGGAGAGAGGAATGGAAATTCAGTGCTTCACTGTTTCCGCTTGGGGTGATGACAAATTTTGGAAATGGATAGGGTGATGGTTGTACAACAGTGTGACTATAGTTAATGCCACCAAACTGTACACTTCCAATGATTAAAATGGTGAATTTTATGTTATACCTAGTTTACCACAATACAAAAAATAGTTTAAAAAAAGATATGAGAAAAAAAATTAAAAAATAAAAAAAGATATGAGAGACTTTAGAAGATTATAGGAATAAGATTTTAAAAGGTTGGATACAAAACCGATAGGATAATAAAACTGTAACCTTTGGTGTTATCTTTCCTACTGGACAGAAACAACTTTCATTTTGACCAGACAAAAATCATTCACAACTTGGCAGTCTTCTCCAAGGTAACTTTTTAACTTTAGAGATTAGACCTTAATAGTGAATAGTCAAGCAACCTCATAGATGATACACTCATATGTTCTTTTTTTTAAAGATTTTATTTATTTATTCATGAGAGACACAGAGAGAGAGAGAGGCAGAGACACAGACAGAGGGAGAAGCAGGCTCCACGCAGGCAGCCCGATGCGGAACTCGATCCCGGGTCTCCAGGATCACGCCCTGGGCTGAAGGCGGCGCCAAACTACTGAGTCACCCAGGCTGCCCACACTTACATGTTCTTGAAAGAATGCTCAGCAATCTTTTTTGCCTTGATGTCTAGTTTTTGGTAATTTTTTCACACCTCAAATAATGCATGACAAACCACGGTCCCATGTAACTCTCCTTGAAAGAACTTTAACTTGAAGTCCGACTCTCATGTGGCATTAACATCTTGCTGGCATCTTCTATGTGGCAGCCAGTGAGTGGAGTCCTGGGTTACTCGTCAGTCCCAAGTTAGTCTATAATTGCATATTACCGCCAGACCCATCTTTCAAAGCACCACTTTCATTGTGTTCCTCCCACACACAGAATTGAAATGACTCCTGATCTAGCCCACATTTTGCAGACTGGCTCACTGAAGCCTCTGGAATCTAGCCTGGATAGAGACTTGGAAAGGAGCTTTCAAGTCTCATCGCACTGATCCCCAGCCAGGTTGGTCTGTCCCAACACCTTGCTGTGTCTCAGACCTATGCTGGAGCATATATTCCACCTTTTTGTCCCTGGCCCCTCTCTTATCCTAACAGGCCTATGGCGATTTCCTAAACTTGTCATAAATTTTGTTTGCTGTGTTATTTTCTTTTCTTTTTTTTAAGATTTTATTTATTTACTCATAAGAGATAATACAGAGAGAGACAGAGAGACAGAGAGAGGCAGAGACACAGGCAGAAGAAGCAGGCTCCATGCAGGGAGCCCGATGTGGGACTGGATCCTGGGACTCCAGGATCACGCCCTGGGCTGAAGGTGGCACTAAACCACTGAGCCACCCGGGCTGCCCTTTTCTGTTTATTTTTTTAATATCTACTCTTGAGGTGCCTGGGTGACTCAGTCAGTTGAGCGTCTGACTCTTGATTTTGGCACAGGTCATGATCTCAGGGTCTTGGTTGGGACTGAGCCCTAAAGTGGGCTCTGTGCTCAGCATGGAGTCTGTTTATCCCTCTCCCTCTGTTCCTTCCCCTGCTCCCTCTCATAAATAAATAAATAATAATAATAAATAAATAAATAAATAAATAAATAAATAAATAAATAAATAAATAAAGTTTTTAAAAAATAATCTACTCTCTTTAAAAAGTTTCTACTGGGGGGCACCTGGGAGGCTCAGTCGGTTAAGCGTCTGCCTTCAGCTCAGGTCATGATCCCAGAGTCCTGGGATGGAGCCCTGCATCGGGCTCCCTACTCAGTGGGGAACCTGCTTCTCCTTCTCAGGCTCCCCCTGCTTGTGCACATTCTCTCCCTCTCCCTCTCCCTCTTCCTCTCCCTGTCAAATAAATAAATGAGGGGATCCCTGGGTGGCTCAGTGGTTTGGCGCCTACCTTTGGCCCAGGGCGCGATCCTGGAGTCCCGGAATCGAGTCCCACGTGGGCTCCCAGCATGGAGCCTGCTTCTCCCTCTGCCTCTCTCTCTCTCTCTCTCTCTCTCTCTCTCTCTCTCTCTATATATATATATATATATATATATATATATATATATAATAAATAAATAAATAAAAATATTGGGACACCTGGGTGGCTCAGCGGTTGAACGTCTGCTTTCAGTTTGGGGCGTGATCCCGGCATCCGGGATCGAGTCCTGCGTCAGGCTCCCTGCGGGGAGGCTGATTCTCCCTCTGCCTATGTCTCTGCCTCTCTATCTCTCATGAATAAATAAATCTTTTAAAAAATAAACAATAAATGAAATATTAAAAAAATAAAATAAAAAATAAAGTTTTTACTTGCCCAGAGCTGCAATTTTGATGTGCTATTTAAATGAAAAGGTTGGGGATGCCTGCGTGGCTCAGTGGTTGAGCGTCTGCCTTTGGCTCAGGGCCTGATGTCTTCTCCCTCTGCCTGTGTCTCTGCCTCTCTCTCTGTGTGTGTCTCTCGTAAATAAATAAATTAAAATCTTTAAAAAAAATAAAGGAAAAAGTTGATCTGAGTACTACCTGAAATCACATCTATTTCCTGCTTGATTGTGTCCTAATTGTTTGACATGCTTGGCCTTACTTGAAGATTATGAGTTCTTTGAGGACAAGTACCATGGCTTTGGTGTTCCTCCAGCACACAGCACTAAGACCTAGGCACTTGGTGGCATGTCCCCAGGACGTACCCTTTGGTTGACTCGGTGTCCCATCTTCTTCGGTAAGCTTTTCATCAGAACATGGATGGCTTTCCTTTTGTCCCTTTAGTGTGCACGGAAACATTGAAAATGTCCTCCCAGTCCTCCCAGGGACGTATATGCTGGCTGGAGCAACAAAAACAGGTGTTCCTGGGGAGGCAGGCACACCCAGCTCCCTCTTGGCCACCTTCCCTGGTTGTTGCCTTAAATAAGAAGCCTCCCTAGCCCTTTAGTTTCCTCACGGATGAAATGCCAAGAATGACAGTTCCCACCTGGCCTACCTCATAAAACGGACAGGAGGCTCCTGTGTGAAGCGACAGCTCCATAAGTGCTTTGTAAACAAGAAAATGATTTCCATATTTTAGTCAAATGATACCATGAAAATTAGCTAAGAACACAAGCTGGCTGAATAAAGAATGTCACAAGGCAGTTTCCCAAGCTCCAAATCAGTCCCTGTGGCACTCGCTCGACAATTGCCGAAAGATTCCTAAAAGCTCACTTGAGATGGGTCATGAAGCCTGTGTGGAGGTTAAGTAAAGGCTGAGAGTGGGGAGGGGTAGCCTATCTTGAAGACAAGGTAGCTGGTGAGGAGGCTAGCTGGACTGCACAGGAGGCAAATGTGAAGGGGCAATGGGAGAAACGCAAGGTGTGGGAGACAGTAGAGGCCGCCAGTGCCAGCTGAGAGAAGTCAGTGGGTGGTTCTTGAAGGGAGGAGCATGTGAGGAAACTATGCTTTAGAATGCAGATTCCTCTAAGATCAGGCTTCTTGTCCTCCTTATTACCTATGTACCATTTATGTGTTTTTCTTGCAAAATAAGGTACAGACTCATCATTCCAAAAAAAAAGAAGAAGAAGAAGAAGAAAGAAAGAAAGAAAGAAAGAAAGAAAGAAAGAAAGAAAGAAAGAAAGAAAGAAAGAAAAGTAGACCAACAGGTCTTTAGAATGAAAAATGAAAGTCCACTTTAACTCAGCCCTCTCCTTCACTGGCCAATTGCAGCCTCTTTCAAGGACTACACCTGTTATCAGTATGTGGTGACTCATTCCAGATCTTTTCCTATTAATATGCCTACTTATGTGTGTCTATGTGTCTGTGTGTATATGTATTCTTTTATTATTTTTTAAATTTTATTGTTTATTTTTTTATTTGAGAGAGAGAGAAAGCATGAGCAGGGGAGGGGCAAAGGGAGAAGTAGGCTCTCCAATGAGCAGGGAGCCCAATGCAGGGCTTGATCCCAAGACTCTGGGATCGTGACCTGAGCCGAAGGCAGACACCTAACTGACTGAACCACCCAGGTGCCCCCATATCTTTTTATATAAATGGGATTCTATTGTACCTTTTGTACAGAGCTTTGATGTTTTCTAAATTTAATATGTCTATGGACATCTTTCTATAACAGGGTATTTTTTCTTTTGAGAGGCCATATAGCATTCCTTAATAAGAATACCTCACAATTTGTTTAACCAATCCTCTATTGATGACGACGTCTGCAATTCATTTTACTTTTTCTATTTCCTTTCGTGTCTTTAAAGTAACATATGCATGTAGCAAGGGAAATTAAACAGTATATACGAGTAGTTCATGAAGAAAGTAATTCTCCCACCTATCCCCAACTCCCCATCCCACCTTAACAGCCTCCCTCTCAAGAGGCATCCACAGTTACCAGTTTCCTGTGTGTCCTTCCAGAAATTGTCCATGCATATACCAGTGTGTGTGTGTGTGTGTGTGTGTGTGTGTGTGTGTGAGAGAGAGAGAGAGGAGAGGGAGGGAAGGGGCAGAGAAAGAGAGAACATTCCATATAAGTACATATTGTAGCTCCATGGTTCTTCTTAATGGCTGCAGAATGTGGTGTTGTGTGGCCACGCCACAATATATTGAACCTATTTTCTGTGGAAAGGGGTTATTGCCAGCATGTAACTATTACGTGTAGTACTGCAATGTATATCTTTGCCCATGGATCTTCCTGTGAGCTCCGTCTCTAGTGTAAATTCCCAGAAGTGACATTGTCAGGGAAAAAGGAATGTGCGTTTAGACTTTTGACACGTAAGGCCAAATTGTCCTCCAAAGAAGTTGTCTCGGTTGACCATCCTACTGGCCATGTATGAGAGAGAGTGCCTGCTGCTCCATACCCTCTCTCCCTATCATGGCACGTTATAAAACCTTTCCTCTGCACTGGGGAAGAGAGGAGACACCTGAGGTAGTTATGCGGGAGTGTACTCAGGAAAGGCAGAGATTGCCCAGTTGTTCCCCATGAGTATGATTGTGACTCCTAAGGGCCCGATTGTGGATGTAACCTCACAAACATTGTGTCCCAAGAATTTAGGTATCTAGGGGCTCCCAGAAATGACTCATGATCCACAAACCCACACAGCGCAGGTCCTTGACCATCAAAGAGGTTATTTTGTTTCTTGCCACCCCTTCCAGCCTCACACAGAACCTCTTCTGGACCTCCTTATGTGCCTCACCAGCTAGAACTGAGAAGCCTGGATGGCATTCTGTTGGAGACTGGACCTCCAACGAAATGTATTTTCACCCACTGTCCCCACGTTCACACACACACAGCAAAAGAACGGCATATGTATCTTAAGACCCAGGGTGAGAAACACAAGCCCAGGCCTTGTCATGCGCAGCTCTCATGTGGTCTGGGTTCCCAGAAACTGTAGGTCAGTTGGCCTCTTTTAGGTTGAGAGAACAAGGATGTGCTTAAGCGTCCTTGGGTGGCAGGGCATGAGTGTAAGGAGTGTAAGGAGTCATGTATAAGTGAAGGGAAAGCAGCCATCTCTGGCAGCCACTACCCTTCGAAACTGATGCCTCAGGAGTGCTAGACAAGATAAGCACAGTGTCTGCCACTTCTACCACTCATCTTCACTCTGTAGTGGCCTCTCCCGATGCTCTCTGTGGACTTGCTCTCGCCCACTTCCCATGGCTTCTACTTATTGCTACCTCCCTGGGCATGTCTTGGCTTCTGGGCCATCCCACTGCATGTGCTCCTCCATATGTAATATGTCACACCGCGTTCCCCAGGAAAGGACTCTCACTGGGTTGGTTGGTCACTCTGGAGTCTGGAACATCCCTGTCAGCCTGGGTCCTCATTGTGCAGCACCCAGAGACTACTGGGCACTCTCAGACCCAGCTGAAGATGGCTACCAATGACTCAGGCACAGGCCCCCTACTCTGTTCAGTTGTGACCAAAAGCACACACGGTACTATGAGAGTCCTTTCTAATACATTAGGCTAAAGGCCAAATTTAGCAAATTCCCTGGGTTGTTGATATACTTCTGTCTCCAAATGTAGAGGGTCAGTGTGTTACATGGAGAAGAGTACAAGCTTTGTCACCAGACAGACCTAAGTTCAAATGCTGATTGTCCCTAACTGTGCAGCTTTGGACAGGTTTCTTGCCCTCTCCATGCCCTCACCGTAAAATGGACCTCCTAATATCTACCTTGTTGTGTTGTTGGGAAAACTAGTGTAGACAAAGAATACAAAGCGCCCACTGCAGTGCCTGGTACATAAAGGTGTTCAAGTGGTATTAACTATTGTGATTATTAAGCTAACTTTTTTTTTAAAAAAGTTAAACCTTCTGGCTTTATCCCCTAAAGCTGCCAGTAAATGAGAGTGTGCTCACATTTTCTTAAGGATTCTGTTTATTTATTTGAGAGAGAGAGAGCAGCAGGAGAGACAGCACGAGCAGGGGGAGGGAAGGGGCAGAGGAGAGGAAGAGGCAGACTCCCCACTGAGGGAGCACAAGGCAGCTTGATCCCAGAACCCTGGGATCATGACCTGAGCCCATAGCATAGCAGATGCTCAACTGACTGAGCCACCCAGGCACCCCTGTGCTTGCATTTCTAGAGATGCATTTGAATTTCTCAAGTGAAATCCCACCAGTCACCTCAAATATTTCCTCTTATTGATGGTCAGTACCAAAGGGAAAAAAGCCTTTTCTTTCTGCTGTTCATTTAGCTTTGAGACAAGGCAAGCCATCTCATCAATTTGCAAACGTTATACTTACAAATTCTGTCTGTCTCTGGTGGTGCCACACTGGAGTTCTATTCTATTCCCTGGACATTTTCCCCATTTTTATTGGAATTTATTGCTGGGAAAGGCACCTTCCCTGCCGGCACAGGGCTCTGGCCAGGACCCCACATGGCAGTAGGGAGAGTATCTCCGTTTAATACACAGTTACAAGTCACCCCCCACCCCCGGGAAGGGCCTCCTTCACGCTGCTTTCTTCCAGAAGCTAAGGTATTCTCTGGCAGGGGGTGGGGGGATGTTCCACAGGTTATTGGTCTCTCCATTGATGGGTATTGAGATTTAGTTCTTTTTTTTAAGATTTTATTTTATTATTTATTCATGAGAGACACACACACACAGAGGCAGAGACACAGGCAGAGGTAGAAGCAGGCTCCATGTAGGGAGCCTGATGTGGGATTCGATCCCAAGACTCCAGGATTACTCCTTGGGCCAAAGGCAGGCGCTAAACTGCTGAGCCACCCAGGGATCCCGGAGATTTAGTTCTTAAAATTCATTCCTTCGCTCGACAATAAGCACCCCTACTTCATGCCAGGCATGAGGCCAGGGCTGGGGATACAGAGGTGAACAAACAGACAAGGTTTCCAGTTTCCCCCAGTTGCCAACACTGTGGCAATGAGCGTTCTTGTTTCATATTATCTGTGTGTGCGTGTATAACTAGTTCCCTAGTAAAGCTTTATGACAGTGTAGGTACTGGATCAAATAGTGTGTGAATAGCTACTTTGGATACATACCAGAATCTTGCCCTCCCAAAAAGCTGAAAAATTTACACATCCGCTTTTGCCCTCAACCATTGCTCTCCTAAGTATATATCCTAGAGAAACTCTCATGCAGGTGAACAGTGGCATATAGACTCTGAATGTTCATGACAGCCTTGTTTATGAGAGCAGTAAAGTTGAGAAACAGTGGGAGAATAGATAAATGCAGTTATTGTACATCCAGACAATGAAATGAAAATGCCTAAACCAGAGCCACCTGTATCCACATGAATATTTCTTGCAAACCTCACAGGGACTGAAGAAAGCAAACCACAGAAGGATATGTGCAGTTCCAGAGAATTTATACGAAGTGGAAGAGTGTGCAAAACAGTACTGCATGTTGTATATTGTTTATGAGCATATACATAGTGCATTTGAAAATATGCGTGTGCATCATAGATACCCAATTCAGGAGAATGGCTACCTCTGTGCAGGAGAATGTGACTGAGGTACACAAGGGGCTTCAACTGAACTATAATATTTTATTTCTTTAAATAACAGTTCTGGGGGGCTCAGTCGGTGAAGCACCTGACTCTTGGTTTTGGCTCGGGTCATGATCTCAGTGTCATGATCTCAGGGTCATGGGATCGAGCCTCGTGTCAGGCTCGATGGAGCCTGCATAAGATTCATTCTCTCTCTCTCCTCCTCCTCCTCCTCCTCCTCCTCCTCCTCCTCCTCCTCCTCTACTCCCAACTTGCACTTGCTCTCTCTCTAAAAAGAAAAAGAAAAGAAAAGAGAACATTCTGGGGCAAATATAGGGAAATGTGTTTGTTCCTAATACTTTTCTGTATGGCTGAAATAGTCCATCATCTAAAAAAAAAAAGAATAAAAGAAAAGCAGGGCAGAGGTTTCTGCTGCTCCTTTTTTGTAGATGAAGAAACTGAGGCTCAGACAGGTTTGCAGCCCAGCTCCTCTGGGAGCCTCCCCTTTTGTCCAGGGGCACTGTACAGGTACATCGGAGAGATGTATAATCTCTATGGGAAGAGGCCTTACACCCCAATTCACTGAGAATCGCCTTCTTTCCCAGACTCCAGTATAAATCCTTGGAGTGGATTCATGATTCTGAGCTTCGAGGCCCAAGAGGATGACCACCAAATTTTGGCCTTGTCACCCTAATGCTGGTGCCTGCCTGGCTGTCTGGGGGTTCTGGGTGTACTCGAACGAAATGTGATGAGTGCTTGGGGCAAATGTCAGATCCAGTTCTGATTTGGCAACAGCCTTTACCATGAGCCCACCATTGCAACCTGAGTACAGTGAGAAGCAACAGCATTGCAAAGAGCTTTCTGGAACCATGATGCCTCTGGCCAGCAGCATTAGCCTAATTAGGTGACACAATGGGACCATCAGACTATCAGCAGCACTTGGTCTAAAGCAGAAACTTAGGAGGGGTAGGAAGGGCTGTCCTCTGTGCTTGACCCTGTTGCCATGGTCCCCAAACACTTTTACTTATTATTTCTTTCAATCATTTGTGGCATCCATTAGCAAACAGGATCTAGAGATTTTGAGGCAGACCAGGAAGAGAGTAGTTAACAGCGAAGATAAGAGAGAGTAGGGAAGTAATTAAACAAACAAAAAGCGTGGGCAGAAAGAATTTGGTGCATAGAAACAGGAGGCCCAGAAAACAGGGTTTTTTTTTAAGGAATCTTTTTGAGATGTCAGAGACTGAGGTGGCTAGGTCAGAATTAGCTAAGAAGTACCCATTATGTAGCTGTCATATGTTACAAAAACAGCAACTCTGTGCCCTGGATTTTCCAGAAAAGTCCTAGTCTCAAGTATTTGGTTCTGTTTGTCAGACCAAGAATCCTGCTTTGAAATTAATAAAATAAGGTCACTGTGGTTATAGTAGCTATATAAGTCATCCATGAAAGGCTGATTTAGAATTCACTTTGCCCTCACTAGTTGGCAGGGAATCCCCACAGGGCCTACCCCTGGACCCCAAAGGCCTGAACAAAGTGGCCCTCTATACAGCCAAGAAACATCAAAGTACTTCTGGACTCCATGCCCCTCCACACCCCTACAGCTCTAAAGGGAGGGTGTATCAAGAAAAGCAGAGGTTTTGACCCCACCCAACAGACCTGAGTTTCAACATGCTGTGCATGAGCTCTGTCAACTTGGGCAATGCTCTGAGCCTCAATTTCCTCCTCTGTAAAATGAGAACAATACCCGTGACAGAGGGTTTTTCTGAGCATCAAATGAGGTGTTAACCTTTAAAGCTCATACAAATGTTTATTGCTAGGGGATCCCTGGGTGGCGCAGCGGTTTGGCGCCTGCCTTTGGCCCAGGGCGCGATCCTGGAGACCCGGGATCGAATCCCACGTCGGGCTCTCGGTGCATGGAGCCTGCTTCTCCCTCTGCCTGTGTCTCTGCCTCTCTCTCTCTCTCTCTCTCTGTGTGACTATCATAAATAAAAAAAAAAAAAAAAACAAATGTTTATTGCTACAGTTTGTTCCTCCATTCAATAGATAGGTGTCCGCTGCATGCCAGGCACGAGGCTAGGCCTAAGGGACACAGAGATGAGCAAAACAGACAATGTTCCAGCTAGCATGTAGCTTTTAGCCCAGGGGGGTCAGCAAACATTAGCCAAAGAATCACCCAACCCAAAGTCCACATAGAAGAGAGACAGGGTAGTTTCTCTTTGTAAAAGTTGACTCTGGCTGCTATGTAGAGTGAGAGGTTGGGAAATGGAGCTGGAGGCCCTTTAGGGGACTTCTGCCAGCCATGGTAGTCTGGGCTGGGGTGGTGGCAGTGCTGGTAAGAAATGGTCAGATTCTGGATCTGTTTTGGAGGCAGAAGCAATGGCCTTGATGATGGACTGGTGTTTGGGAGTGAGGAGGAGGCAAGTATCTTAGCTAGTTGTGTGCCCAGGGCTAGGGCCACCGGAGCCCTAAAGACAAGCCCCAAGGCTGCTAGGGATACCATGTGGAGGCTGCATTCCTCCTTCTCTTCCCTTAGTGCCAGTGAAGATTGCAAAGATTCCAATGCTTCAATTGGGGTGATCTGCTCAGAGACCAGTATATGTTCTTTAGGTTGTATTTACTTCAAGCCTTTGGCTCGGTATTTCATGTTCTGAGAGGCTGGAAAAGATTCTGAAAAGCGATGGGGAGACAGGAAGGGCCAAAGACAAGGCTGGATTTCATAACAATAGTTAACCATACTTTAGGGCTTTCAAAGGAATTTCACATCAAGTATGTCATATTTTGCCAGTTCAGGCCCAGAGCCATGTCCTGACTCCCAGTCCAGTGGTTCGGGCTACTAAGGGCACTGCCAGGTCCTTAACATTTTGAGGGGCAGGAGGGGGAGGAGAGTGTGTCTCTCCATGAAAAAGAAGTTCTAATAGACATTCCAGGCCCTTCTGTATTGAAGCGATTTATTTCATTTGCATTGAGAACGATTGGTTAAAAAAAAAAAAAATTGGTATTTTCCCACACTACTTGTCCCCTACACACATCAACAGGACTTTCATTTCTCTCTCCTAGCAGGACCACCCTTCAGAAGCTATTATCTGCTTGATAATCGGGTGAGATTTCTTATCTTTTTTCCTCTCTCAATTAAACTCTGAGGACTGAGGTTCCCATCTGCCTTGGAGCAAACAAATCTTTTGTTATCTCTGTTTCCCAGAAGCTGGAGCACTTTTTTTTTCTTTCTCCAACCTCTATAGTTCTCTTTTCAAAACACTTGACCCTCTTAGTGATTTTTTAACTGCAGGTGGCAAATTAAATTGGTTTCCCAAACCTGGATCAAGCCTTCTCTCCAAAGCCCACTGCTTTTACCCTGCTTATACCCACACCTGAACTCGGAGAGAGAAAAAAATCGCATGCACATTTTCCTAAGTTCTTATATTTCTCTTTCTCAGTGGTCTTACCTCCACACGAAGATAGCCAGATTGCTGGGGAGACATGGCAGGGTGTATTCCCATGGGGTAGGTTTTTCTCTCCACAATGGATAATGGCATCTGTCGTTGAGCATCATCCAGCATGACATTTTCCTCCTCTATGGGAAGACAGAGGTAGCAGGAGATGCCAAAGCCTCCGGTTAAAGCTGAGAAAGGAGCCAGGGGAAGTGGAATGGCTCTCCATTCACAGATACTTGTGGGGTTTGAAGATGACAGGGAAGAGAAGGTGAAGATGGAACAGTGCAGAAAAGGCAGGGGGATGAGAAAGGAAGGCAAGAGGGGTAATTTGCAAGTAGAAATCAAACTATTAGAGGAGTAAAAGAAACTCTGATATTCTGTTGAAAACTATGCATACTTTAATACTATTATATAAACTAATATAATAAATTCTATCCTGATATATAAAATATAAATATAAGGAGAGGGGTGCCCGACTGGCTCAGTTGGTGGAGCACGCGACTCTTGATCTTCGGGGTTATGGGTTCGAGCCCCACATTAGGTGCAGACATGACTTAAATAAAATCTTTCAAAAAATAAATACAAGTACAGTTTTACTTTTACAAAGATGCCACATTTGTGGCATTTGTTAAAACCTCAAATGGTACTGGAGGATTTAAAGTGGAAAGTACAGGTCAGGGTCCTTTCCTCTCTCATTCAAAGCCCTCCTCATCCCCGCCCTCCAGAAGCCATCAATGGTAACAGTTACTTGTGTGTCTGCAGACTTGCTCTGTGCACACATAAATATGTGTAGTTTCTTTTTTATTTATTTTATTTATTTATATTATTTATTTATATTTATTTATTTATTTATCTATTTTATTTATTTATTGCTTAAATTTTAAGTAGGCTCCATGCCCAATGTGGGGCTTGAACTCACAACCCCGAGATCAAGAGTTATATGCTCTATTGACTGAGCCAGCCTGGTGTCCTATGTGTGCTTTCTATGTGCACAAATGAGATCATAACTGCACATGCTGGCCATTCCTTGCTCTTTTTTTTCCCTTAAACTTAACAATAATATTCTGAAGTTTTTGCAGTTCTACTCATAGAGATCTACTTTATTCTTCATAATGGCTGCATGGCATCCCATTGGTGGTATGTGAAACACATCTTCTGTTGATAGACATTTACCTGAAATACAAAGTCCAGCACAACACTATCCAATAGAAATGCAATGTGAACCAAAAATGTGAGCCACCTTTGAAATTTTGAATTTTCTAGTAGTAGCCACATTTTCCCCCTACTAATTTGAAATGCCACCTTTATTATACATTACCATGTATAATATACCTATATTATACATTTAGAGATGCCCATATGGGGGTGCCTGGATGGCTCAGTCGTTTAGGCATTAAGCAGCTGCCTTCTGCTCAGGTCATGATCCCTGAGTCCTGGGATCAAGCCCTGTATCAGGCTCCCTGCTCAGTGGGGAGCCTGCTTCTCCCTCTGCCCCTCCTCCTGCCCATGCTTTCTTTCTCTCTCTCTCTCTCTCAAATTAATTAAAGAGGGGATCCCTGGGTGGCGCAGCGGTTTGGCGCCTGCCTTTGGCCCAGGGCGCGATCCTGGAGACCCGGGATCAAATCCCACATCGGGCTCCCGGTGCATGGAGCCTGCTTCTCCCTCTGCCTATGTCTCTGCCTCTCTCTCTCTCTCTCTGTGACTATCATAAATAAATAAAAATTAAAAAAAATAAAAAAAAATTAAAAAAAAAACAAATTAATTAAAGATATATTTTTTAAATGCCCATATATACATGAATTTGTTTTGGACTATTTTATTTCATTCACCAATTTGCCAGTTTTGACACCAATGTCCCCCACTTCCAGCAGCCATATGTAAAAAGTAAAAATAAAGAGATGAAATTAATTTTAATTACATAGTACATTTAGTCCAGTATATCAAAAACATTATTTCAACATGAAATCAATATTAAAAATGATCAGTGAGACATTTTACATTCTTTGTTTCATATTAAGTCTTTATTTACTTTTATTTATTTATTTTTTTGAGTAGGCTCTGTGCCCAGTGGGGCTTGCACTCATGACCCTGAGATCAAGACCTGAGCTGATACCAAGGGTCAGACACTTAACCGACTGAGCCCCCTGGGCGCCCCCTCACATCAAGTCTTTCAAGTCAGGTGTGTGTTTTATACTTACCACACATTTCAACTCAGACCAGCCAGTTTCGAGTGCTTGCGAGCCACATGTGGCAGGTCTAATAGGCAGAGGTCCAAAGCGTCACCACCTCTGGTGGGTGGGAACAGATCAGAAGGACAAAAGCTGAGGACAAAAACCTTAGCTTCACCCTGTGGGGCAACTCAGGGAGCCTCTTGGGGCCTTGATGTGTGGACCCCCATAAAGGCACCGCATACTGGCCCAGTACACGACTGAGCAGCTAACGCAAGTACAAAAGGCCCTATTCCTCCACCCACCATGGGCTTCTCATTGTACTTGTCACTGTGCTCAAGAGTCAATGCCCCATTTCCTTTTTTTTCAAAAGCAGAGTGGTGTGGCAACAGCACTCTGAGGAAAGCCCTGGTGCTAGGGTCAGGGAGGGTGTGGTGGGAGGAACCCACATTGTGGCTTACTCAACTGCAAGATCTTAACCAGTGGCCCCATAGCCGCCGTGGTATCTGGCGACAGTGGTAGCAGCCATGGCAACACAGCCTAGAGCATGGAATGGTGAGCATGGGGTATGCACGACTACATACTGTGAGGGGGGGTCACATCGGGGTTTGAGTGGGATTGGGGGTTGGCACCTGGAGGGGTGCTGGCAGCGTGGGAGGAGGCAGGTGGCTGGAGAGCCCTAGGGACAGGGAAACCAGTTTGGACTTCGCCTGAGCCAGGCCAGGTTTAGGAAGTATTTGGATTCCACAGCAGGCTTGAGGGCTTGCTTGCCCCTGGGTGGGCGAGAAGCTGAGAAACGTGATTATTCTCTGAAGGGCAGCGTGCTGTTCCTGGACAAAGGCAGTGGCCACATGCCCACTGCCTGACTGATTTCCAAACCAGCCCTCCCCCAACCTCCCCCTCCCCACTGGCCAGTCACCAGAACCAAACCCATGGCAGTGGGCTGGGCCAAGGGCTCAGAGTGAACTCAAGAGCAGAAGAAAGAATTTCTTCTTCTGGCAGCTTGGGAAGGAACCCCGCTTTACCAGCTCACCCCCAGTTTCTCTTAGGTTGTGTAGGGGTGGTGCACCAACATTCCTCTTTCATTCCTGCTCCTGCCTCCTCCAGCTCTGTGGCCTAGAAACTCTTAGCAGTGTCAGATTCCTGAAACACCAAGCAGAACCCAGCTGCTTTCTGCCCTGTCGCATAAGCTGGAGCCTCCCAAGGAGTTGAGCCTGGGCCAGAGAAAAGAACTAGGAAAACAGAGCAGCTTCACAACAAATCAAAATCCCCTATGCACACGGTGGCCTCACCCCAGCTTCCACTGTTCCATCCCCATCTCCCAGATAGCCAAAAGTTGGAACCCCTGCCCACTAGGACTCTTCCCTGAATATTGGTAGCTCAGCACTTAATGCAGAGCCTGGCACGTATGTGGGACCTACCCAATAGAGTTCTCTTGGATGGATGGATGGATGGATGGATGGATGGATGGATGGATGGATGGATAAATAAGGTAGATGGGTGGATTAATGGATTAACATATTCTATATATTATCTTTGCTGTGCCATGTACTTCCAGCGCTCTAAAACTCAAATTTGTCACATCATCACTTTAGTGCCTTCTATTCTGGGCACCTAGGCTCCCACTAATCTCCACTAAGAAAAGGTGATGAGTGTAAGCAGTCAGGAGATTCCTGAGCACAGGCTTGGGAGAATGGTCTCACAGCCTTGTCTCACCTCACATTATGGCTTTTAGGGTCTTCTGGGCTGAATCATCCTACCTCGAGAATCAGGAGCATAGGGGTTGGTTGCAAGTCTTAGCCCTGCTATTCCCTATCTATTTCATTTCCCCTCTCTGAGATTTAGTACTTTGTTCTGTAAAACGCAGCTAAAAATACCATCTCGGATTATGGTAAGGAATAAACGAAAAAAAAACTTATAAGATTGAACACTATGAAATTGCCCTGAAACAATTGAATATCAGCAATTTGGTATGGTTCAACTTAATGTATAAAGTGCTTTATGAAGTATGAAGCACTGTAATAACTAGCCCTATATTCGTATTCATTGTTCTTAAGAGAATTTGAAAGTCAGAATATTATCTTAGCAATAAGTGGCTAATCCCTTTCACCAGAATACAGGTCAGAATAACAGAAGCAGCTGCTCCTCCACCAATCCCAGATACAGACATTTTCTGGAGCAGTTTGGCCTGGGAAATGGGGACCAGGTATTTGAGAGGACGCTAGACTGGCCCTTGGAAAGCAAAGAGGTAAGGAGAAGGATGATTTGTGGCAACCCCTATATGGAAATGATTTACCCACGAGAGCACAGTAGGAGTTGGTACCTTCTCTTCACCTGGGTGAGAGTGCCCACAGACAGAGCCACACTGTCCCAGGCCACAGGCACTTGGAGGGAGCTGAAAACTGCTGCCTTTCGGCTTTTGTCTCCCTGGTGGTAGCTGTTAAGCTCAGCTCCTCTTGATCCAGCAGAGATCCAGGCCTGACAGAGCTCCAATCTGGAACTGATAGCCACACTGGCCATGTTGGGGGCTGGGAATGGACACATCTCACCATCCTATATATCTGCTAGTCAATCTCAACCCTAGCTGTACAGGTCACTGAGCTTTCAGGCCAGTGGGGGGGATTGTGAGGAGTCAAGAGAAATGCCCATCGATGGACCATACCTTGGTTGGTGGCACCCCAGGTCAAAAAGACCACTGAAGCACTAAGCAAACATTTATAGAGTGCCTGCTCAGTGTTTCCTACTGAGGGCATGATTGGCACGTTGTGCAGGACAATTCTTCATTGTACAAGACACATTGCAGGACATTTAGCTGCAAGATAGGGGTAGGGTGCACCCTGAAAGCTTGAGAGCTGGGTGAGTCCCGGCTGTCAAGGTTCCATAATGACATGTGCTTGATGGCTATGAGCTACCCCATGAGCCCATGCCTGGACGACACTGGCTGGGCCAGCGGAGTCGTGTAAAGTTGCTTGGATAGGGCCTGGGATCCAAGGAAAGAAAAACCAGGAGAGACATCCCCCAGGAGCTTCCCAGCTGGGGTTTCTGCCTCTGGTGGGCAGTGAGCCACTCTGTTCAAGGCCCCAAACCCTGGCCAGCCTCGGCCAGAGAGTCAACCAGGAGAGTGGGGCCAACTCAGCCCAGTGCCCAAGTGTCAGATTCCCAGTGTCAACCAGGAGTCATGACATGTGTTTGAGGAAGTGCAAATTTCCTAACTTGAGCTACAGGCTCCCCATGCTTCCCCATGTTTGACCAGACTTCTGTGTGCTTGGATGGGACAAAATGACAACTGTACCTTCGCTAACCTCTATGTTCACCTTTGCTTCCATTATGAATGCAGGTGGCACATCACAGTAGTATCAGCAGATACCTGTGACATTGCTTCTAACAGGAACCACAGAGGTTTTTATATTTCATTACCATTGCTGCAAGGCATCTTGAAGTATTGTTGTATTCTTGACTACTTCAAAACTATGGCCTTTACTGGACCCACCACTAGATCATGCTACTTAATGTGCTAATAATGAAACCTGGATTGCAGTATTATTAATTTTAAAACATATATTAATAACTTTAAGCATCATTGGCTTCCTTTGTAATTGTATGTTTCTTATTTTATACTTATAAAAACCTTCCAAAGGGACGCATGGGTTGCTCAGTGGTTGGGCACCTGCCTTCAGCTCAGGTCGTGATCCCGGATCCCTGCACCGGGCTCCCTGTGAGGAGCCCACTTCTCCCTCTGCCTATGTCTCTGCTTCTCTGTGTGTGTGTGTGTCTTTCATGAATAAACAAATCTTTAAAAAATAAAAATAAAAACTTTCCAAGAAGGGGGTCCATAGGTCTCCTCAGACTCCCAAAGGAGTCCAGGCTCTATGTCATGAATTCTTGGATGGAGAGTTGGCAGGAAATCGGGCTGACTGGGGTCCAACAGGGAAGGCCTGGAACGCAAGGAGAGGCAACAAGGATGTGCGCTCATAGGCACCAAGGGAATGCTAAAGGTTGGGGTGTTTTTTTTTTAGGTTTTATTTATTTATTTGAGAAAGAGAGCAGAGGGAGGGGCAGAGAGAGAGGGAGAAGCAAACTACCTGCTGAGCAAGGAACCCAATGTGGGGCTCCATCCCAGGACTCCAGGATCATGGCCCAAGCCAAAGGCAGACACTTAACCAACTGAGCCACCAAGGCACCCCAAATGCCAAAGGTTTTTAATCAAGAGGCTGCCCAAGTGGTGCTGAGGTTTCCAACCTGGGATTCTAGAGATGGCAGTGGCATTAGTAGAAATAGAGAAATCAGGAGTAAAAGTTTATTCGAGTAGCAGGAAAGGGCTCTTCTTTGTACATATTAAAATGGGGACTAAGGCAGCCCTGGTGGCGCAGCGGTTTAGCGCCGCCTGCAGCCCAGGGCGTGATCCTGGAGACCCGGAATCGAATCCCACATCGGGCTCCCTGCTTGGTGCCTGCTTCTCCCTCTGCCTGTGTCTCTGCCTCTCTCTCTAGCTGTGTCTCTATGAATAAATAAATAAAATCTTAAAAAAATTAAAATGGGGACTAAAAAAAATGGGCATCCACGTGATTGGCCCTAGAAAATGCAAGAGGGCAGACAGGGAGAGTGCCCATGGCAACAAAAAATATTACTCCTTTTTAAATAAAAGATATTACTCCTTTGGAGTCAATTGCAGTCATCAAGGGAAAAAGGGCAGTGAGAGAAAAGAGACCAAGCAAGGGGCTGTCCTAGGCTGACTCCCCCAGGAAACAATCTGAGACCCAGCTCTACATGCAGGTTTGTTGTGGCTTGCCTTCTTTGACAGCACCTGGGAGGGAGTGGGGGAAGCAGGGTTGGTCAAGAGGAGGAATTGAACTGAAATCCCCAGACACCTCAGCTGATCCCACGGGGAGCTGGGAGTTGGGATGGTCCTTCCGATGGCCTCGACTGAGTCTGGGCGGCCAGGTCTTCTCCCGCCAACACTCTTTCCCTCCCCAATCTATTGGATGCAGGCTGTCAAACTAAGCAAACAAAACAGTACAGAAATAGGTTCTGTGGCTTCTGCATCCCTCCCTCACTTCTGGGGCAACCCACATCCCAAAGAGGGGATGTCACCACAGTTGCGGTTGGGACACTGCTCACAGGGCCTGCAGGCTCCCCAGGAAATGATACTGCTAGAGCTGCCAAGTAAAAGGAGGTCGGGCTTTGTTTTGAAAGAGAGAAATGTAATAACTTGACTTTTGATTTTGACTTTTATGTCCTTATACCGAAAAAGCAAACGGAATAAGCTACGGCACAGACCAGGCATAAACTCTCCCCAAACTTTGAAATTTAGACAAGCTGTAGGAAACTTGAATCTAGAAAAAAAAAAAATCCATCCTTCCTTCCTTCCACAAAAACTTAACAGACTCTGCGTTTGCAAAATGATAGGCCAAAAAGACCAAGTGTTGTGGTTATTGTTCTAAATAGTTCTTTAAAAATAATGTAAGTTAAAAGAAAATAATGTAAGTTAGCCACCAGTTCACTTTTTAACAAATCTTTATGATCTGACCACAAAGGGACATGTCAGCTAATACTGAGGAGTGCTGCCCCCTTGTGGAGGGGTATGGGGCTCCCCAGTGGCCAACGTTATGGCTCTACAGGGCTGTCTCCTCTGCCCTTCGCCGTTCACCACCCGAGTATGGGACTTGGACACGCCAACCAAGACGTGACAGACCCACGTGTACCACCAGAGAGGACAGAGTCCTTGGGCCCTTGGCAGAGGGAGCCACAGATGTGGTCGAGAGAAGTTGGGAAATGTGTCTAGATTCCAGGAAGGCAGACAGCCTTCTGCTGGGTTGAAGAGGGCAGGGGTGGGAAGTCTTCTTCTGCCCGCACAAAGGAATAGTAGGGGCCAAAGAACGGTGCCTAAAGGAAATGAGTGCTGCCCCCTTGTGGAGGGGGATGGAGACCAGATTGAGGAGGACTTTTCAGCCAGGCTGAGGAACTGGCATTTTATCCTAGAGGTTTCCAGGCAGTGGCACGAGCTGATCTGATTTGTGTGACTCTGGTACCCCCCTAGAAAGCAAGATCTGAGGCAGGGAGGGCAGGCAGAAGGTTCCCGCAACTGTTTAGGCGAGAGGTAATGGCGCTTTGATTTGGGGAGCTGCCAGTGAGTGGAGGAAGGGCGGGATTCAAGAGGGATTTAGGAAGTCAGATTGACAGGTCCTGGTGACTCTTCAAAATGGACAGACACAGCTGCACACCATGGCTTACTGGTGAGCTCTGTGATCCCGGCCTTAACAGTAGCAGCCCTTTGTTTAGGGTTCTGTGACATTTGCACTTGCCTATCCACTAGCACCCTCCAATCCCAAAGCCAAAGACAGCCAACCTACTGTCTGTGCACAAGGCAACTGACTCCTCAAGGAGTTCTTGAGCTTCCCTCCTGACACACTGGCACAGTGTGCCCATCCTGACTTCAGCCAAAAGGACAGCAAGGCTTCAGGCAGTACTCACTACGTACATGCCAGGTGGAGAGCTTTTCTCCCCCAGAGTCACTCACCAGATTGTCAGACTATCCTGGGAAGTAGACACCTACTCACGCCTTTCGACACTGAGGCTCATCACGGCAACATGACTCTCCCAGGGTGGCACGGTTAATAAGTGCCAGAGCAAGGATCTGATCCCATGTAGTCTGCTCCAGAGCCTAATTCTGCTGCTGGTGCAGGAAGGATGAGCAGTCGCCAGGCACACAGACCGGCACGAGCTGACAAGTCCTGCCTCATAGCACATGCAACTCCACAATGCCCCAGTGAGCATCCAGACTGGAGACCCCCCAGATGTTAGCTAGGCTTTCAAATTCTGAGAACTTGTGGAGATGCAGGCCAGGTGGTGGAAGAGACGAACGCAGCCCAGGTGGCCAGCAGAGCAGGCAACAAAGGAGTGAAGTCAGGTCCCACCGCTCCCTATCCCTACTCCAAACCAGAAACCCTCCAATAGCTTTCTGGGGGTGCCTGGGTGGTTGAGTTGGTTAAGGGTCTGCCTTGGGCTCAGGTCATGATCGCAGGGTCCTGGGATCGAGGCCCTGCACCAGGCTTCCTACTCGGCGGGAATTGGCTTCTCTTTCTCCCTCTCCCTCTCCCTCTGCTTGCCACTCCCCCTGCTTTTGCTCTCTCTCTCTCTCTCTCTCTCAAATAAATAAAATCTTTTTAAAAAAATCCTACAATAGCTTTCTATTGTGCTGACGATCAGATCCAACTTCCCAACCATGACCTGCAGTAATCTGGCTCCTGCCCACCTCCCCGACATCTTTCTTAACCACACCCCCCTCTCCCTCCTTTCAGTCATTCTTTCCCACCACAGGGCCTTAGCATTTGCGGCTCCCAGGGCTAGGTATGCTCTCCCACCACCCTTTGCATGGCTGATTCCTTCTCATCATTCCAATCTCCCCTGCTTCAGTGCAAAGTCCATGAAGGCAGAGACTGTCCTGGTCACCTCTATATCCCTCAGTGCCAATGTGCCCAGTGCATCGAAAGGACCCAATAAGTATTTGTTGAATGAATGAACAAATTATTTTGACACCTACTATGTGTCAGGTTCTTTGCAAATACTAACTCATTTACTTCTCAAAACATCCCATTGAGTTAGGTGTGATTATTAGCCCCATTTCGTAGATGAGGAAAATGAGGCACAGAGGAGTGAAGTGACTTGCCCAAGGTCACAGGGCTTAGGAAGAGACAGAGTTGGGATTTGACTTCTATTTATGCTGATTCCCCTACAAACACATTGCTCCAAAGTGTGCATTCAAATAGAATTTTTTTTGGGGGGGGAGAGAGAGAGAGAATGCATGTGAGCAGAGAGGGGAGCAGGGGGAGAGAGAGAGAATCTCAAATAGCCCCCTCACGTCAATGCAGGACTTGACCTCAAGACCCTGAGAATAATGACCTGAGTTGAAATCAAGAGTCAGACGCTTAACCAACTGAGCTACCCAGGGGCTCCTCAAATGGTATCTTAATCGAGAAGTTCTAGGGAGCTATCCTTCCATGTACTCTTTTGGATGGCTGACTTGGGCTTCCCCAGGAAGGAATTGAAACCTTTTGGGTGGCCTCTCAGCTGGTTGTCTCACTTTTTCATTCTTATTTATTAAAAGCCCCCACAGAGGGATGCCTGGGTGGCTCAGTGGTTGAATGTCTGCCTTTGACTCAGATCGTGGTCCCGGGGTCCTGGGATCGAGTCCTGCATTGGGCTTCCCACGGGGAGCCTGCTTCTCCCTCTGCCTATGTCTCTGCCTCTCTCTCTCTGTGTCTCTCATGAATAAATAAACAAAATCTTAAAAAAATAAAGCTCCACAGATTTAGAGAAGTACCTCAGAAAAAAGAGTTATCCTCAGTAAGAAAGTCATCCCACCTCAGTGGGAGATGCAGCTGAAACCCACTGGCCTGAGCATCCCATGGAGGATGCCAGGAACAGAGAGGCAGAATGACTCCCACTGGCCCCAGTGTTTCTTCTCCACCAACTGTCTGCTACCCAGAGTGTGGTCTGAGAACTAGGAGCCACAGCAGCACCTGGAAAGGAGTTAGGAACACAGAATCCCAGCACACACCCATCTCCCCCACCCAACAATTGGAAACCTGCATTTTAACAAGATCTCCAGAAGATCCATATATACTAAAAGTCTGAGACCTGCTGGCTTAGAGGGCAGACTCTGAGACTGGTGGTGTGGCTCATCACCAGACTGGAGCTCCCTGAGGGTACTTGCAGTGGGTACTCAGTAATTGCTGAATGAGTCAATCTGTGAAGGAATCCAGAATCATTTACTAGGCACGTTGTGCAGCCCTGCCCCCTCCTATCAATATAGAGGGCCAGCCCCAGGACTCCCTCCTGGCTTGTGGTCCTGTGAGGGAGGCCCAGCAACAGGGAGTTTATCTTTATATAGGCCTTAGACTTGGGATAAGATGTTGAACAGGCTTGTCCCTTCCTTGTTCCCTGAATCTTCTCTCCTTCCCCCATCCCCGACCCCAAGAAGGAACTTCTGAGGTGCCCATGCTCTGCTTTGTCACTCTCCTCCCTGAGGGCATGACCTCCCCAGCACATGTTGGCCACCACAATCCCCATGCCACTTCTCAAACAGTCCCCTGGAAACCCAAGTCCCTCCCAAGGTGGAGAAGGTGCTGCCAGGTGGCTGACTACCAAGCCCTCCCTGAGTGTGGAACCAAAATAAACCCCTGTTGGTATGGAAACGGGTCGAATTATTTTAAGAAAAAAATTGCTACTTCATTAAGTCATGTTGTTATGGCAATCTGAATTAGGAAAGTAACTGGCCGAGGAGGTTATGTGCAATGTTTTGGGACTTCGAGCTTTCAGGAAGGCAAAAAACAATTGGTGAGCTCATCCCCCGCCCCTTGGCTCTGCCGGGATAAAGAGGGTGAGGGCCAGCTGAGGATCAGCCCGTCCAACTTGGGTGAGCTTGTGCAGAGTGGCTGGGGGCACCATCAGGGAATCTGCCTGTGGCAATGCAGAGCAAGGTCATAGCTGATATGTGGGCAGGAAAGCTAACCGGGAAGAGGACGTCCTGACCAGAGATCTAACACTGCCTGGGTGTGCAAGCAGACCTCCCACTTGGCTGCGAAAGGAGTGCCCCAACTTCCTGGCATTGGGGGAAGGTGGGAGAGTTGGAGAAAAATTAAAATAGCTACTCTTGTTTGGGTCTCCACTGTGTGCTGGGTACTATGCCAAGTTCTTGGCACACTCACATTGAATCCTCAAAACAACCCTACCAGGTGCTATTTATCTCAGTTTTATAAATGGGGAGACTGAGTCTTAGGTCAGTGGAGTGACTTGCCCAAGGTCACACAGTAAGTACACACCTGGGACTGGAATCTTAGGCTCTACTTGTGGCTCCTGCTGCAAAGTCAAGGGACTAATAAGGTGAAACACGAACCCAGGCTATTATCTTATGTCCTCAGTCATGCATTTATTTATTCATTTAGTTAAAAACCCTTCACTGAGTACCTACTCTGTGGCAGGCCCTGAGGAGTGCATGGACGTATTACACTTGCTTTTTGCTTTTTTCTTCCTCTCTTTTTATGAGTGCAAGGAGCATGCCCTGTTTTAATCTGATTATCATTGATTTCTTAAACATTTTTTTCTAGTTTTATTGAGAAATAATTGACATAGGGGTGCCTGGGTGGCACAGTAGTTGTGTGTCTGCCTTTGGCTCGGGTCAGATCCCCAGGGTCCTGGGATCAAGTCCCCCCATCAGGCTCCCCACAGGGAGTCTGCTTCTCCCTATGCCTATGTTTCTCTGTGTGTTTTTCGTGAATAAATAAATAAAATCTTTTAAAAAAGAAATAATTGACATAGCTCACTATATAAGTTGAGGGCATACCTATGGCATACATATATGGTTTGATTTACATATTTTGTGAAATGATCACTACAGTAAGTTCAGCTAACATCCATCACCTCGTATACATACCAATGAAAAGAAAAAAGAAAGGAAGAAAGGGGAACTCCTTTTTTCTTGTGATGAGAACTCCTAGGATTTACTCTTACAACTTTCTTCTGATTGCCAGGGCAGTGTTCACCAGAGTTACCATGTTGTACATTCTGCTCCTAGTCCTTCTATGACTTGTACCTGGAAGTTTGTGCCTTTTGACCACTTTCACCAATTTCCACCCTCTATTCCCGCCTCTGGGAATGCAAGTCTGATCTCGGTTTCTTTGGGGTTGTTTTTGTTTTTTTGTTGTGAGAACCCATATCTGAGTGAGATCATATGGTCTATGTCTCTGACTTACTTCACTTAGCATAATATCTTCTAGGTCCATCCATGTTGTCACAAAAAGTAGGATTCCCTTGTTTTCTCTTATGGCTGACTCACATTCCATTGTGTGTATATCTCACAACTTCTTTGCCCATCCATCCACTGATGGACACTGAGGTTGTTTCCGTGTCTTGGCTGTCATAAATAATGCTGCTGTGAACATGGGGGTGCAGATATCTTTTTGAATGAGTGTTTTTGTTTCCTTTAGATATATTCCCAGAAGTAGACTTGCTGGATCATAGGCTAGTTCTATTTTTAATTGTTTGAGGATCCTCCACAATTGCTTTTTGCCTTCAAGGAGTCTAAGAAGGGAGGGAGAAGCCTTGAAATGAGGTAGATATCACCCCTTGAAATGAGGGTGCCTGGCAGTAGGGGAAACACAAGTGCCCCAGACAGAACAAGCAACAAATCCGTCACTTCTCAGAGAGGCCCTGCCCTCCTTTCCAGATCCCCTCTTCCTTTAGGATATTGTTAAGGGCTACTTCAACTCAGGAAATGCTGGCCTTTGGACTGGGAAGCAGAGAGTTTTAGGGGCTTAAAATACCATAGAGAAGGGGCAAAAGCAGTGGGTATTCCAAGAGTGAGGAAGGGAGAGCAGTCAGAGGGGCCAGCCTCTGTCTAGTTATCTGCTTCCTACCCTCCAAATCTGGGAAATGCATCGTGAACCTTGGAAGTTGCCATTTAGAGGGCTGCTGGGAGGTGTCTTGGGCCTACTGGAAAAAGTAAGCTATGTCCCGAGACACCGGCCCATTGTGTGCCAAGTTCTAGGCTTTCTTTTTTCTAAGATTTTTCAATCTATTTATTCATGAGAGACACGGAGAGAGAGGCAGAGACATAGGCAGAGGGAGAAACAGGCTCCCTTGAAGCACCATGCGGGACTCAATCCCTAGACCCCAGGATCATGCCCTGAGCTGAAGGCAGATGCTCAACCACTGAGCCACCCAGGTGCCCCTAGGCTTGTCTTAATACATAGCAAAGTCTGTTGCTTTTGAAATTGCCAGTTAGTATTAAAGAAATAGCACTGAAGCCCTTTGCCCTCTTTTTAATTTAGGCTTGAACAGGCTACTGTTGTGAGATAATTGCCACCCTGTTGGATGCCAGTTTGCTTTCTGTCATGCAGCTGAGGCCTCGCTGAGTAACAAGGGCCTAATGAAGAGCTCCTCACCCGCCCTGGCCCCAGCACACTCCAAATCAGTGCTCTCCAAGAAACACAAATGGGGTCCAGTCGATCTGCAGTCAGGAGACCCAGTAAGGACACCACCCTCTCCTTCATACATACACCAGGTCTCATGCAGTTTTAAGTAAGGGAGTAAAAATTTCTGTCACTTGAACATTTCTTCTCTCTCTTAGGGTGATCTATACCCTAAGGTAGATGCTATTTTTTCCATTTTATGAAAGATTTAAAAACCAGAGGCCCTCGGAGGGGTGGTGACATGCCCATATGTGGTCACATTGCTGGGGAGTGACAGAGCTGGGATGAAGAATCTCAGAGGTGGGGCACTTGGGTGGCTCAGTGGTTGAGCGTTTGCCTTTGTCTTGGGTCATGATCCTGGGGTCTTGGGATTGAGTCCTACATCGGGCTCCCCATGGAGAGCCTGCTTCTTCCTCTGCCTATGTCTCTGCCTCTCTCTGTCTCTCATAAGTAAATAAATAAAATCTTAAAAAAAAAAAAAAAAAGAACCACAGAGGCTCTCAACCCTCACAGCTTCCTGGGCTAGAAGAACCACCCAGAACACTGCAGTATGACTCTGTGGACTGCCTTAACACTCACAGCACTGTTTATACTCCACCCAGCGTTAACAATTCCACTGCCCACTGGAACCACTGCGGATACCTGATTAAGAAATCGTATCTGGGGCAGCTCGGGTGGCTCAGCGGGTTAGCGCCCACCTTCTGCCCAGGGTGTGATCCTGGAGACCTGGAATCAAGTCTCACATCCAGCTCCCTGCATGGAGCCTGCTTCTCCCTCTGCCTGTCTCTGCCTCTCTGTGTGTGTGTATGTGTGTGTGTGTGTGTGTGTGTGTCTCATGAATAAATAAATAAAATCTTTTAAAAAAGGAAAAAAAGAAATAATATCTGTTTCTGCAGGTTGGGCTGAGAAATTAACAGTCCCAAGAGATCTAAATTTCAGTGTAGGGCTATTATTTACTAGCTGTGTCGCCTGGACAATTTACAGAGACTCTCAGTCTCCTTTCTTTTTTTAAGATTTTTAAAATTTGTTTGAAAGAGGGAGAAATAGTGAGAAAGAGCATGAGTGAGGAGGGAAAGGAGAAGCAGGATCCCCGTGAGCAGGGAGCCTTATGCAGAACTTGATCCCAAGACCCCAAGATTGTGACCTGAGCTGAAGGCAGACGTTTAACCAACTGAGCCACCTAGGCGCCCCCTCAATCTCCTTTTTAAGATGAACATTTGTTGTAGGAATTAGAGACAATGTATGTATAGGGATACCAAATGCCTGACGTATAATAGGGAATTAATAAAGGATTTTTTAAGATTTTATTTATTTATTTTGAAAGATTTTATTTATTTATTCATGACAGACACACACACACACACACACACACACACACAGAGAGAGAGAGAGAGAGAGAGAGGCAGAGACACAAGGCAGAGGGAGAAGCAGGCTCCACGCGGGGAGCCTGACGTGGGACTCGATCCCGAGTCTCCAGGATCACACCCCGGGCCGAAGGTGGTGCTAAACTGCTGAGCCACCCGGGCTGCCCCAGATTTTATTTATTTATGAGAGACACAGAGGCAGAAATATAGGCAGAGGGAGAGGCAGGCTCCTTGCGGAGAGCCCGATGCAGGACTCGATCCCAGGACCCTGGGATCACAACCTGAGCCAAAGACAGAGATCCAGGTGCCCCAATAAAGGGTTTTTAAGAGGGAGCCAGAGGCCAGATCTTGGTAAGGACTTTGCATTTTAATCTGGTGTGATGAGAAGCAATGGGGGGGATATGCTGGGAAGCAATGAAATATGATATACTTCTTGTTTAAATAATAGCTTTATCAAGATAGAATTTATGTGCTGTACACTTCACCCATTTAAAAGCATACAATTCAGTGGTTCTTGGTATATTCCCAGGTATGTGCATCACCACTATCTAATTCCAGAATGTTTGCATTATCCTCCCAACCCCCAGCCACTGGTAACCACTGATCTACTTTCTACCTCTATGGATTTGCCTACACTGGACATGTCGTATCTTTGGAATCATATCATGTGTACCCTTTTGTGACTGGCTTCTGTCACTTATCATAATGTGTCCATGTTCCAAGATATATTAGAGTTTCATTCTTTTTTATTGCCAAATGACGGTCCATGGTATGTGGGCACCACCTTTTGTTCAACCATTCACCGATCGATGGACACTTAAGTTGTCTCCCTATTTGGGCTCTTATGCATAGTACTGCTATAAGCAGCCATATACAAGCTTCTATGTGGACAAAGGTTTTCCATTGTCTTGAATGTATAATCACAAGCAGAATTGCTGAGTCATGTAGTCACTCCACATTGCATCATTTGAGGAACTGCAGCCTGCCTTTTTTTTTTTTTTTTGTATATTTTTATTGGAGTTTGATTTGCCAACATATAGTATAACACCCAGTGCTCATCCCGTCAAGTGCCCCCCTCAGTGCCCGTCACCCAGTCACCCCATCCCCCCACCCACCTCCCCTTCCACTACCCCTTGTTCTTAACTCCCAGAGTTAAGAGTCTCTCATGTTTGGTCACCGTCTGATTTTTCCCACTCATTTTCCCCTATAATCCGTTTCACTATTTTTTATACTCCCCAAATGAATGAAACCATATAATGTTTGTCCTTCTCCGATTGACTTACTTCACTCAGCATAATACCCTCCAGTTCCATCCACGTCAAAGCAAATGGTGGGTATTTGTCGTTTCTAATGGCTGAGTAATATTCCATTGTATACATAGACCACAGCTTCTTTATCCATTCATCTTTCGATGGACACCAAGGCTCCTTCCACAGTTGGGCTATTGTGGACATTGTGCAGCCTGATTTTCACAGTGGTTGCACCATTGTACATTCCCTCCAGCAGTGTATGAGGATTGCAATTACTCCACATCCTCACCAACACTTGTTATTACATGATCCTAGCTCTCCTAGTTGGGTGCAACACGGGAGTTCATTGTGGTTTTGGTTTGCATTTCCCTTGTGACTAAAGATGCCGAGCATCTTTATATTTGTTTATTGGCCAATTGGATATGTTCTTTGGAGTAAAGTCTATTCATATCTTGTGCCTGTTTTTTGTTTTGTTTTGTTTTGTTTTGTTTTGTTTTGTTTTGGGGGTTTTGTGGGGTTTTTTGGGTTGGGTTGTCTTTTTCTTACTGAGTGTTCTTTATAGATTCTAGATACAAGTTCCTTAGGGAACTTGATTAGGGGGTATTTTCTCCAGTTCCTTGGGCTGTCTTTTCACTTTGTTGATGGGGTCCTTGAAGGACAAACATATTTAATTAATTATCTTTTAAATATTTATTTATTCATGAGAGACACAGAGAGAGGCAGAGACGAAGGCAGAGGGAGAACAGGCTCCCCGTGGGGAGCCCGATGTTAGACTCAATCCCAGGACCCTGGGATCACAACCTGAGCCGAAGGCAGATGCTCAACCACTGAGCCACCCAGGTCCCCTGAGACATATTTAATTTCAATGTATCCCAGTTTACCTATGTCTTCTGTTGCTTGAGCTTTTGGTGTCATATTTAAGGTTCCATTGCCTCATCCCTGATTTTTGAGAATTAGTCATCTGGCCAGTGTGCTGGGCACAGATGGGAGGCAGGGCTGCAGAGTACTGAGCCAGAAGAGGGAATGGCAGTGGCAGTAAGGGGTATTCTGCAAAGCTCACTGACTCCACTGAGTACCAAATGCAGAACCTCAGCCTCCTGATTGAGGGCTGGCCTCTGAGCCCTGCAAAGTAGCCCAGACACAGGCACAAGCACTGACATGCTGTCCTCGTTTTCTTGCTTTTATTCTTGTTTTTTTAAAAAAAATTATTTATAAGAGGGAGAGTGCACATGCACGCATAGTGGGAGTGGAGGAGGTGCAGAGGGAAAGGGAGAAGCAGACTCTGTGCTAAGCACTGAGCCCGTGACTCATGGCCGATCCCAGGACCCTGAGATCAGGATCTGAGCCAAAACTGAGTTGGACACTTAATCCACTAAGCCACCCAGGTGCCCCTTTTCCTGCATTTCTTTTATGCAAATCCTATTTCCTGCTTTTTCCCTGGTTTGAACCTGGTTGGGCAACTCAGACATCTGGAAAGACAGGCTCAGGGCCAGGTCAGGAGGTGATCTGTCACACTTACTCAGCATGGGACCTGAGAAAAGGCTCTCTTTCTGGGCCTCAGTTTCCACATATCTATAGTCTGAGGAGGCTGGACTAGGGTCCTTGGCTGCCCACAGGTTTCTGAGTCCTCATTTCCCCATTCCCAGAGAGTAAAGCATGACTGGCAGAAACTCTTTCTTGTGGGAATGAGAGAGTTTAAGCAAACCACAAAGCAATATTACAGTATGACCCCTCTATTCGTTTGGCATAGGAGAGTTTCTGGAAAGATACATCCAAGGTAGCAGCAGTGCTTGTCTCTGATGTGTAGGATTATATGTTGTTTTCCTCTTTCAGTTTGTATATTCTGATTTTTCACTGTGATACACATATTTTGCCTTTGTAACCAGAGAAAAAAAAGCCTATGAGGGAAGAAATTAAAGTTTACTTTTTTACAAAGAGAGAGAAGTTGCCTGGAAGCCATCAGCAAGAGAAGGGAACAGGAAAGGTAGCAGCCCGCCTCATCTCTGCCAGAGGTGATACCTTAATGCACCTTCCAGACTGCAGAGCGCCCTCTCTGCTGAGGGAGGTTGGGTGTCCCAGAAAGTGGGCTCTGAGATGGAGATTAGTATGCAGGGAAGTTACTAGGGGAGCTCTTGGGATCAACAGCAATGGAAAGTGGGTCAGGACCAAAGCATCAGTCCATCTGAATGGGAGTCTTTGGTGCTGAGACAACCCCTCAGACTTGTCTTCAGCTGGGATGAAGGAGCCAGCCCAGGAAGGAGATGTGACACTGGGCAAGGCAATCCCCATAGAGGGCTGACAGTGCAATGCTGCCTTAAGACAGTTGTGCCAGCCCTTAGGAGAGTCAGTTGTTTGTCTCTGAAGTAAGATCTAGGTGGCACCTCACAGCATCTGCTGTAAGGGAACTACCTGGGAGACGTGACCTCCACGAAGGACAAGGTTATAGGCAGGTATTAGGCGGATTTTCGAAGAAGAAAACTTCACTTCTAAACTCAGAGGCCCGGCTCCCTCCATCATTCGGAGCTCTGATCTCCATTCCTGATTTGTCTCCTGTGGCAGTGACCTTTGAGGGCCATAGATGGGCCAGCCTCTAGTCTGGATGTTTCCTAGGATCCAAAACATTGCTCTAGGCTTTGTCTAGTAGGATCTTTTCATTGCTCTGGAATGCCGAGGGGGTGGAAGTATTATTGGCCCCATTTTAACAATAAGAAAACACGGATTCAGAGAGGAGATAGTGCTAGGTAGAGATGAGGCAGAATCTCAGAGCCAGCTCTGTCCAACCCTGGGTCCCCTCTCCCTGGTGACACAGCTGCCCAAACTTTTCAAGTGTTTCGTTCTATGGTCAAATGGACAAATCTCTTCCTCCTCATTAATGCTGGACCCGTTTGTTTCCCACACCCACCAATCAGTCTTGAGATCTCAATCCTGCAAACCACAAAGTGAAATTGGACTTAGTACATACCACACAAGATGGCCCTGGCTCTCCTGGAAAGTTGCTCTCTTTGGAGGAGAACAGAGCTTTCTTGCACCAGGAACAGGCCTGAGCCTTCCCAATTTAGGGGACCTGGGAGGCTGAAGGCCACCTGGTTGAGTTAATCTTATTAACCTGTGAGATCACAGGCACCAGGCAAGTGACAGCACAGGCATTATTTCAGCAGTGGCCAGGGCAACCTGACAGCCAGGTACCGATTTATCATTCCTTTTTTTTTTTTTTTTTTTTTTTTTTTTTTTTTTTTTTTTTTTTTAAATGTTATTTATTTATTCATAGAGACAGAGAGAGAGAAGCAGAGACACAGGCAGAGGGAGAAGCAGGCTCCATGCAGGGAGCCCGATGTGGGACTTGATCCGGTGACCCCAGGATCACGCCCTAGACTGCAGGCGGTGCTAAACCGCTGCGCCACCAGGGCTACCCTATCATTCCTTTTAATGGATGGCATTGCACTTAGCTAATCAAGTCTGAGACTGGCAGGAATGGACCCTGTCGTCAGGCAACTCTCTTGTGATGTGGTGTTTCTCAGTGGATGCTCTGTCAGTGCAGAGTGAGGGAAGGAGAAAAGAGAGTGGATAGCAAGTGATGCCCCCCTCCTGACCACTCTAAGGACTGGTTTGAGGGTCCAGGTATTCCTAACCTCTGTGCTGCTGTTAGGAGGCAGCGCCATGTAGGGTAGCAGTTCTCAGACATAATCCTCATACCAGCACCATTAGTATTGCTTGGGAATTTGTGAGAAATGCCAAATCTTGGACTCTATCCCAGATCTACTCGATTAGAAACTCTGGGAGCAGGGCCCAGCAATCTGTGTTGTAACAAGCCCTCTGGGGAATTTTGATGTTTACTAACGTTTGAGAGCCACTGGAGGAGTCAGGAGCACAAACTCTGGTACCAGGCCACCTGGGTTACTAGTTGTATGACTTTGGAAAAGCCATCTAACCTCTCAGTGTCTCAGTCATTTGTATGTTAGATGAGGGATATAATAGGACCTGCCTTATAGGATTGTTGTGAGGATTACATTTGCGAAGTGCCTAGAGCAATGTCCAGGACATGGTAAGGGAGATAGGTAGGCAGGTAGATAGATAGATAGATAGATAGATAGATAGATAGATAGATAGATGTAACTGTTATTATTGGAAATAATGGAACCCAGGACTTCCATCTGCTCCCTTAGCATGACAGTGATTCTAAGTAAGATATTGGATTGTAAAGTTCCTATGATTTTAAAAGTAAAAAGAAATATTATACAAAATTGTATTTTCCTGTGATTGTTCTTATATAAAAATATGTACAGATGTGGACAAGGTAAAATTATGGTGATTTCTTTCTCTAATCACAAACGTTTGAAATGTGGCTAAATAGAATTTATCTTTGGAGTCTAGATATTAAATACATTTTAAAAACACTCAATTGAAAAAAAATTTAAAAAAATAAAATAAAAACACTCAATTGGACAAGAGAAATGTATTGGATCATAGATACCCAATGGGCAGGATTGAAGTTAAAGACTCCTCTAGAGGATTCAAGATATAGGACCATACCTGGGTCCCCATCTCTACCCAGGGACAAGAGGGTAGTTCTGGGCTCATCAAGTCACATCAGAGCAAAGCTCAAGGTCCTTTGGGGTTAGAAGGGAAGAGATGTGAGCCAGAGTCTGGTCCACCTGAGGAAACTCGATAACAGTACCAAGGATTGGGGTGCCAGGTAATTTAGTCGGTTAATCATCTGACTTCAGCTCAGGTCATGATCTTGGGGTCCTGGGATCGAGCCCCATGTAGGGCTCTCACGTAGTGGGGAGTCTGCTTCTCCCTCTCCCTCTGCACGCTCTCTCTCTCTCTCTCTCTCTCTCTCAAATAAATAAATAAAATCTTTTTTAAAAAGTACCAAGGATGGTTGGCCCCAGGGAGGACACTGGGAGTTGAGCCTGAGGACTGGGCAATGGACTCATCAACAGGAAGGAAGAAAGAGGCCAGCGGAGAACCAGCATGGTGCTGGAAGCTGTGAGACCCTGCTGACTGCTTATGGAAAAGGCTCAGCATTCAGGTTAGAACTTCAACTAGATCTCTGTTTGTAAAGGAGTTGAGTACAGCTAGCCAGCAGGGTCTGTATCTCCATCCAACCACCTACATATCTCTAGGTATCGGAGGACTCCTGATTGGGCTGTAAAATCCTGGCATAGGTCCAGGATCGCTGGCTTCAAGATCACAATCCAGGTCAGATTGTTGGAGTGAGCATGTGGTGAGCCTGAAGCTCTATCCATGTGTGCCACTCTCAGCCCCATTTTCCTCTTTTAAACTATGGTACTTAGAACAAAGACACTCCATTAAGAGTCTACTAAGATCTGACTGTGGTGCAGAGTGTTTCTCTGCACTCCAGGAAATAGTTTACTTTTCAATGGGAGCATGTCTATTGATACATGGTCACTATGGAATATTCTAAGATGCTTTAGAATTTCTGCGGTGTATCACAGGGCTACCCTGATCTCTTGTTGTGGCCTTTGTTTTGATGTTTGAGTATGATATTGTGGTACATTTCTGACTTACCAAGGTTCTTTTCTGTATTGAGCTTTATTGAGACCTGAGGCATGCATACACCATACAATCTACTGGCTTAAAATGTACAATTCCATGGGTTTTAGTAGATATAAAGAACATTAGAACATTTTCAGCATCCCTGAAAGAAACACTGTATCCCATTTCCCTCCAACCCCTTCCCCAGCCCTAGGCAACCACTAATCCATTCTCTCTCTCTCTCTCTCTCTCTCTCTCTAGCAAATCTCTCTCTCTCTCTCTCTCTCTCTCTCTCTCTCTATATATATATATATATATATATATATATATATATATATATATAGCAAATATTTGCTGGTCTTAGACATGCCGTATAAATGAGATCATTCACTATGTGGCATAATGTGCCTCTTCTTTTACATGACATGTTTTCAAGGTTCATCCTTGTAGCATACATCAAAGCCTTATTCCTTTTTATGGCTGGATAACATTCCAATGCATGACTATACCACATTGTGTCTATTTCTCCACTCACCAGGTGATGCACGTTTAGGTTGCTTCCACTTTTTGGCTATTGTAAACAATGCGACTATGACCATTCCTGTACATGTTTTTGCATGGACATGTGTTTTCATGTCTCTTGGGTATATGCCTAGGAGTGGAGATGCTGGGTCTTAGAATAATTCCATATTTGGCATATTGGGGAACTGACTATTTTCCAAAGCAGCTGCCCATGTTACATTCCCACCAGCAATATGAGAGAGTACTGGTGTCTCCACATTCTCTACCAACATTATTAGTCTGGCTTGTTGATTATAGCCATTATAGAGGGTGTGAGGTGGGATCTCGTTGTGCTCCTTATTTGCATTTCCTGAACAACTAACGATGTAGAACATCTTTTTATGTGTTCATGGGCCATTGTATACCTTCTTTGCAGAAATGTCAATTCAGATCTTTTGCCCATTTTTGAATTGGGTTATTTGTCTTTGTATTATTGCTTTATAAGTCACGTTTATATGTTGAAGATACAAGTCTCTTAGACATGTGATTTGCAAATATTTTCTGTCATTCTGTAGGCTGTCCTTTCACATTCTCCACGGCATTGCTTGTAATACAAAAGTTTTAAATTTTGATGAGTTCCAATTCATCTGTTTTTTTTTTCTTTTGTTGCTTGTGCTATGAGTGTCATATCTAAGAAATCATTGCCTAATTTGAGGTCTCCCACTTCCTTCTAAGTTTTATAGGTTTAGCTGTAATGTATAAATCTTTTTATTCATTTTGAGTTTAATTTTGTATAAGCATGAGAATAAATTTCAACTTCATTCTTTTGCGTGTGGAAATCCAGTTGTCCCAGCATCACTTGTTGAAAAGACTGTTCTTTCTTCATTGAACAGATTTGACACCCTTATCAAAAACCAGTTGGCCACAGGTGTATGAGTTTATTTCTGGACTCTTAATTGTGCTTCATCAATGATCTATATGTCTATACTTATGCCAGCAGCACACTAGTTGGATTACAGTAGCTTTGTATAAAGTTGTGAAATCAGGAAGTTTGGGAGTCCTCCAACTTTGTCCTTTTTCAGATTGCTTTAGCCATTCTGGGCCCCTTGAATTTCCATATGAATTTTAGGATCAGCTTGTCTGTTTTTTTTTAAAGAATTTATTTATTTATTCATGAGAGACACAGAGAGAGAGGCAGAGACACAGGCAGAGAGAGAAGCAGGCTCCATGCAGGAAGCCCAATGTGGGACTCGGTCCCAGGACTCCAGGACCAGGCCCTGAGCCAAAGGCAGACGCTCAACTGCTGAGCCATCCAGGTGTCCCAGCTTGTCCGTTTCTACAAAGCATCTAGCTGGGCTTTTGATAGGGATAGCATTGACTCTGTAGATCATTTGGGGGCGTACTGCCATCTTCACAGTATTAAGTATTTCCATCCATGAACATGAACTTATTGCTTTATAAGTCATGTTTATATGTTGGAGATACAAGTCTCCATTTGTTTCAATCTTTAATTTCTTTCAACATGTTTTTTAAGTTTTCAGTGTACAAGTCCTATACCACTTTTGCTTAATTTATTCTGTTTTATTCTTTTGATGATATTATAAAGTGAGTTATTTTCTTAATTTATTCCAGATTGTTCATTGCAAGTGTATAGCAATAAAGATTTTTATATCATGGGGCACCTGCATGGTGGAGCCAGTTAAGTGTCTGATTCGTGGTTTCATCTCAGAGTCATGAAATCAAGCCCTGCATCAGGCTCCACACTCAGTGTAGAGTTTGCTTGTGACTGTCTCTCCCTCTCCCTCTGCCTTTGCCCCCCTCAAATAAATAAATAAAATCATAAAAAATCTTATTTTGACTTCATATCCTGCAACCTTGTTGAACTCATTTATTAATTCTTATAGTCTTTTAGCAGATCCTTTAGGATTTCTATATTTAAGATCATGTAACCTGCACATATAGTTTACTTCTTTCCAATATCTTTCCAATGCTTTTTAATTTTTTTTCTTATCAAATTGCTCTGGCTATAACCTCCAGTACAATGTCGAGTAGAAGTGGTGAGAATGGACACCCTTATCTTGTTCCTGATCTTAGAACAGAAGAGCTTCTAGTGCTTCACCATTGTGATGCTATTGTGGGTTTTTCATAGATACTTTTGTCAGCTTGAGGAAGTTCCTTTCTATTACTAGTTTGTTGAATTTTTTTTTCATTTTTATCATGAAAGGGTGTTTGATATTGTCAAATCCCTTTTCTTTGTCTATTGAGGTAACTATGTTTCTGTTCTTTATTGTACTTATATGCTGTATTTCATCAATTGATTTTTGGATGTTACAAGTTTGCATTCATGAGATGAATCCTACTGGCCATGGTGTATGATCCTCTTTATATATTGCTGGATTTGGTTTGCTATTGTTTTGTTGAAGAACTTTGTGTCCATATTTATAAGAGATATTGGTTTGTAGTTTTCATTTCCTGTTATGTTTTTGTCTAGTTTGGGTATCAGGGTAATATTGGCTTCATAGAATGAGTTGAGAAGTGTTACACTATGAAAGAGTTTGTGGAGAATTGACATTCTTTTTTAAATGTTTGGTAGAATTTGCCAAAGCAGCCATATGTATCTGGACTTTTCTTTGTGGGTAGGTTTTTTGTTTCTTTTGGCTTTTTGGTTTGTTTGATTTTTTTTTTTTAGATTTTATTCATTCGTTTATTTATTTAGAGAGACAGAGTGCCTGAGCAGGGGTAGGTAAAGAGGGAGAAGGAGAGAGAGCTCCCAAGCTGACTCCACACTGAGTGCAGAACCCAACACAGGCTATGATCTCACAATCCTGGGATTATGACCTGAGCTGAAATCAAGAGTCATAGGCTTAGGCCAACTGAGCCACCTGGGTACCCCTCTTTGGGGGTAGTTTTTTTATTTTTAAAGATTTTGTTTGTTTATTTTGTTTGTTTATTGAGAGAGTGTGCGCACTCACACACACACAAGTAGGGGGGAGGGGCAAGGGAAGAAGCAGACTCCCCACTGAGCAGGGAGCCTGATGCAGGGCTAAATCCCAGGACCCCAAGATCATGACTTGAGCCGAAGGCAGACACCTAACCTACTGAGCCACCCAGGCATCCCTGTGGGTAGTTTTTTTGTTTTGTTTTGTTTTTTTAAGATTTTATTTGTTTATTCATGAGACACACAGAGAGAGAGGGAGGCAGAGACACAGGCAGAGGGAGAAGCAGGCTCCATGCAGGGAGCCCGACCTGATACTCGATCCCAGGTCTCCAGGATCAGGCCCTGGGCTGAAGGCGGCGTTAAACTGCTGAGCCACCTGGGATGCCCGGTAGTTTTGATTACTAATTCAATCTTCTTGCTTATTACAGGTTCATTTGGAGTTTCTATTCTTCAGTCATTTTCAGCAGTTGTTGTCTTTCTAGAAATTTATGCATTTCATCTAAGTTATATAATTTGTCCTACAATTGTCCATAGTTATTCTTTCTAATCATTTTGATTTCCAGTTTGATTGTGATGTCCCTTCCCTCATTTCTGATTTTAGTAATTGAGGTCTTCTCTCCTTTATTCTTTTTTTTAAAAGATTTTATTTATTTATTCATGAGAGAAACAAAGAGAAAGAGAGAGACAGAGGCAGAGACAGAGGCAGAGGGAGAAGCAGGCTCTATGCAGGAAGGCCGATGGGGGACTCGATCCTGGGACTCCAGAATCACGTCCTGAGCCAAAGGCAGACACTCAACCACTTAGCCACCCAGGCGTCCCTCTTTCCTTTATTCCTAGTCAATCTAGCCAACCAAAGTTCTTTTGTATTTTCATTTGGTCCCCAGTCTCCTACCTGTTTGGGAGCCTCAACCAAACTAAGAACATACACAGATTTCTTTTATAGTTAATTTAAGCTTTCTTCACATTCCAGCGTATGGAGCTCTCAGCCTGCCCTCTGCCCCCAAAGCATATCATTCTGTTCCTTTGAATAACTGAGGTAGATTCATTCTTTTTTTTTTTTGAGATAGATTCATTCTGAACCAGCTTCTTTATTAGCCAATGGCTATAGTTCATTGATAGCTTTCTGTCACAATTTTACCCTCTCACTTTGGAACATGAGCTGCAGCCTTCTTAGCACACGGACATCAGCCAAGTATTTGTGCATTTCTGAGTAAATATCAGGGCCCAGGGGATCCCCGGGTGGCTCAGCGGTTTGGCGCCTGCCTTCGATCCAGGGTGTGGTCTTGGAGTCCCAGGATCGAGTCCCACATCAGGCTCCCTGCATGGAGCCTGCTTCTCCCTCTGCCTGTGTCTCTGCCTCTCTCTCTCTCTCAGTCTGTGTCTCTCATGAATAAATAAATAAAATATTTTTTAAAAAAATATCAGGGCCCAGGGAAGAGAAGAAAGCAGCACACTCTGGCCAGCTGGGACCTCCCACCCTGCCCCAAGCAAGGAATTGTGAGTAGGCTTGGGGCCTGGTTTTTATGAACAATGCTCTCTTTGAGTCTTGAATGGGAATAGCAGCAAGTTAGAAAGGCAGAGGCCCACTGCTGTTTTGACCATTTGTCTCCTTGGCCACAGCGCCCAGGATTGTGCTACCCTGGTTGGCAGGGACTCAGCTGACAGGTGGCAAAGTTAGGAAGTCAGGAAGAAAGCATTTGGTATTTTGGGAAAGTATCGATTCTGACTATTGTCCGGGGATTTGTGGCACAGTCAGTAATTTTTCCCCTTCTCTCTGTGAGCCCTAGAGCCTGGCTGGAATGTTAGGGGTAAAAGAATCCATTAGCTGAGAAAATGTCTTAGAGCCAATAAAATGTCCACTTAACGATTATTTCCAGACTAAGGAGATATCTGTGTGTGAAAGCAGGTCCAAATCTTAAAATGGAGCAAAGCCCACCTAGATTTCACTCATAAGAAAGTGGCAACAAATCAACTCTTAGGGATGGGTGTGTGGTGAGCTTAAAATTCAAACTAAGTATGACAGCCTTGGCTCCACCCTGGGCTGCTGTCTCAGGACCAAGAGGAAGTGGGAGCTGCCAGACTTCATGATTTCTGTAAACAGTTCTTAAAAGAGAAACCACACGCTTGTCTTTCTGCCAGCACCCAGCTTCTCCTCATAGCTGACAGTGCAGCCATTGTGTTTCCTCTGACACTCAAGGGCAGGGCTCCTTAACTTGAGCTCCATGAACGTCAGAAGGGTGCGTGGAGAGAATTTAGAGGGATCTATGAACTTGGATGGGAAAATTATTTTATCTTTTTTCCACTAGCCTCTAATAGAAATCTAGCATTTCCTCACATGAGGAATGTAAACAAGCTGTGATAGTATTAGCAGAATCAGTTAATCTCCAATAGAAATCACAAATATTTTCTTTTTTTTTCACAAATATTTTCATATCACACTGCAGTTATAGCTCAAAAAAGTTACTTAAGCTCATCACTACTTCAAAACTCTTACCTATAAATTTACCACTGAATCTTGTGATTTAATGCATTATTAAAGTGGTAATATAACTAGATCACAATGTCTTAAAAAGATTTTTTTTATTTTTATTTTTTAAAAAGATTTTATAACTGTTTCAGTATGATTGGTTTCCTTTGTAACTCTATGTATTTTATTTTATGCACCTGAAAATATTATTCTGAAAAGGGGTCCAGTTGCCTCATCAAATTGCTGAGAGGGACCTATGACCTAAGAGAGATTAAGACCCCTGCTCTGGATCTTGGTGCTCTCCTGCTCTGCTGCCCTCACTTCTGATCCACAGAACTTTCCTTATATTACTGGAGGGCTCAAAAGCACTTGCATGCTAGTGCTATGACATTGAGCGAGTTAAGCTCTCCATGCCATTTCTTTTTTTTTAATTTTATTTATTTATTTATTTATTTATTTATTTATTTATTTATTTATTTATTTATTTATGAGAAGAGTGTATGAGTGTGGGGGGAGGGAGAAGCAGGCTGTCCCCTGAGCAATATGGAGCCCAATCCAGGACTCAATCCCAGGACCCTGAGATCATGACCTGAGCAGAAGTTAGACACTTAATCAACTGAGCCACCCAGGCACCCTGTATCCATGCCATTTCTTAATCGGCAAAGTGGGGACTAAGAATGCTACTTACTTTCTATGATTGTTGTAACCATTCAATGAGTTTGTAAATGTAAAGTGCTACTGCCCAACAAATAGTTAAGTGCTAATAAGCGTTAGCTATTTTTATTGTTGTTGGTTCATATTGATTATTTTGCTAATATATACTATTATTATCTCTAATTTTAGAAGAAGGAAATGGGGCTTAGAGAGGGTACCAAGGGTATCTGACAAGGAAGTGGCAGAGCCAGGGTTCAAAGCCAGGTCTGTGTGATTCTCAAGCCCAGTGGAGATTACTCTCTCCCACACTGCTGAGAGGGAGCGATGGTCCCCCAAAGAGATGGGGGCCACCAATAGGTGGTCAATTGGTAATGAACAATCAGCTCGGCAAACTCTTGCTTTCTCTTCACCTAACTTGTTCCAACTATTGACACCTCCAACTTGATTGAGATGTGTGGGAATGCACTGCTTGCCCACCATCATCTCTCAGCCAGATCTTAGGAGGTCAGTACTTCTTCCAAAGTCTACCGCCAATGCAGCCCCCACTTGCAAAGGGGACAAGTGCATGTTCTCACCCTAAATAGCAAGCAGCCTTGCAACAACAAATTCACTTGGAATCATGAACCAGCCTCTACTCCCAGGTGGAAGAACTCAAACTTCACAGAGGAGTCGGAAGCAGGGAAGCAGGTGAGGGCTCAGAAGGGCAAGAATTTGTCTGGGAAGTGAAGGCAGCTTTGCGAAGGAGGTGGTCTTTGAGCTGAGAAGATTGCCAGTTTGAGTGGGGCCAGGAGTGCTAACAAATTTTTAAGGCAAAGAGTATAGCCTGTGCAAAGGCCCAGAGCCATGAAAGGCCCTAGTACATAAGGAAAGAAGGGAGGAATCCAGGATGTCTGGGATTTGGACTGCATGGAAGCAGGAAGAATGATGGCATGGGCAGATGAGATGGTATAGGTAGTTTAAAACTAGATAGTGAATAATGCTGGAATCAGATCCACAAGTCATCCAGTAGAGGAAGGAGAGCCCTTGGAAAGTTTTTGAATAGGGGCAACAGGACTGGATTTGTGTGTTCAAAGGACCATGCCCACCTACCCCTCAAGTGTATGGGAAGGTGGATTGATTAGAAGGGGTGGAAACTACTAGAAGCTGGTTAGACCCCCAGGGAGGCTACCTCAGTAGTCCAAGTGACAGATGAGGAGAGGCTATACTGTGGGGGAGAAGTCTGGAACTCCTGGACATTCTCTCTGGTTCTTGTGTCCATGGTTAAGTGGTGAGGAAGAGGTAGGACTGCAATTGCTGGAGGCACATGCCCCCCTCAAGTTTGGTTTGTAGGGTGTGGAGGGTCTCATGAAGCAGGGCTTCCTTAGGCCAGAGGACAGTTGCCATGAATTCACACTCTAACACCTTCCCCTTTAGCCTCTTTCTCCTCTTAACAGCCTGCAGCAAAGAGCAGAATAAAAAGCCAGGGCCCTACTTTCTGGCACTCCTCTAGCAGGCAAGTTGCCGGGGTGAGTGGCCTCAGATACACCTGGATGTGTGGCAGGTAGGAGGGGGAGAAGGGACACAAGGAACAGGTCAGAGCCCGCCCTCTGTCAAAGGAAATATCCAACCTCCTAAGCATTTCAAGAGACTGCTTTCTTCCAAGTAGGTCCCACTGTTGCCATGGCAACTGAGAACCTCAGGCTTTGTGTTTCTGTGTCTGTTGTGTTTCTGTGTCTGTTGAGTCCCTTGGGAGAAGTGGCCTGCAGAGCTTTCCTTCAGCTGGTCAGGATGCAGGAAGTGCTAGCCAGAGGTGGAGCCTCCCAGGCCCTTTTAGGGGGTAATCTCTTATCTCTTTAATGCCTGTCCTTCTCCCTGGGGAGAGGCCCAGACTCCACCCAAGCCAGGTCTGGTGGTCAAGGTTTAAGGCTTAGGCTCCAATGAGCCTGGTTTCTCAGGGCCAGAACTCTGTGTCCATGTTATGGCACATCTCTTACAGAAGGATGCAATCTGAGCAGGTGTCCTGGACGGGGGAGCTCACACCAGACTGGGGGACATACTGGCAGATGATGGCACGCATTTTTCTTGATCACTTACTATGTGCTAGTACAGGATCTCCAGGCTGGTTTCTGCTCTGGGGAGCTCCGAGAAAAGGCTCGTAACCAAACTGGCCATTAAATGTCACCTGGGACGGTCGTCCCCAAGGCTCTTTTCTGCATTAGGCTACACATTAGAATTGCCCAGGGAGCTTTTTAGAAATAGAAACTCCTGGAGATTCTGATTCCACCAGGGTGGGTGTGAGTGGAGGGTGGAGGTTAAGAGTTCAGGCGTCAAACTGCTGGGCGTCAAACACAGTCCAACTCAAGCAAGCCACCTTGAGCTGCCAGTTCCTTACAGAATAAATGATGACAACAGTGGGGCCTGCTTCAGAGGCAGCAAAATGTTCTCTGCCTTCCTCCACCCCTTGTCAACAGGGTGGTTTGGGTTTTTTTTTTTTTTCTTAAATCCAGCAGCCCATTTATTCCCTCACTTTTTCATTTTTGTACCAAACTAGGTTTGAGCTCCTACTGTGTACCCAGCCTTGTGCTAGACACCAGACACCCAACAGTGACAAGACCCATGAGAAAGCTGTGGCTTGAACAGGAGTGGGACTCACGAAGGTCCCAAATCAAGTCAGTGTGGTAGGGCCATACTGGAATCCAGGGCTCTCTCCCCTGTACTCACAGGGCTTATGACTGCAGAGGTGTGGAGCAAGGCTCACCCCACTCTTATTCCCCCCACCTGCTCTGATGAGCCATGACACAATCTGGGCTCACTGATCCCTACCTGTGATAAGAAACTCTGGGGGCACTAGAGACTTTATCCCATCCCCCTGAAGCGGAGCAGGCAGCCCCAGTGCCCACTGAGGTTGCCCACAGTGCCATAGCCCTGTCCCTCACCCAGAAGGGACAGTCAGCCAGCTACACACTCATACATGCTCATCACCTTAAACTCAGCACCATACTCTGCAGGCCCTTTCCTGCAGGGCACTGCTGCCACCTGGCTGCTCCCCCAGAGCCTCCAGAGGCAGTGCACCTGATGCACAGATCTGGTTGCTTTGGCAAAGACCCAGAATCCAGTCACATTGCCACGTGAGCTCATCAAAGGGCTTTCTTGGGATTAGCTTGGATGTATTATAGTTGACAGAGTATGGGTTTGGGAGTTACAATGACCCGAGGTCCCCCATGGAAACTTCAGGTCCTTCGGCTCTAAAAGGAGACATTGACTTGTTATGGGAATGAAATGAGATTTGTCGGTGAAACATGCTGGTTCCTCCTTCCCTCCCTCTTAATGGCGCAACACGAATGTGCTTCTGAAACCAGGCTTTGTTTCCCACTGTGCTTCTGTAAGCTGGGGGGAGGGTGGGCAGGCCAACCCAGGAGGCACTAGGACCACCAGAGGAGCCAAGGGTCCCTGGAGGTGACTAGTGGGCAGCCAGTGGAACTGTGTAAAAAGCCATTTTCCAGCTGTAAACCTTGGGCCCCTGACTTCTCTAAGCCTTTGTTTCCTCATCTGTAAGATGAGGATAAGATGAAATGAGGTAACAGGATATGAAGGGCCTGGCGTAACACTGGCACCTAACTTGTAGGGGGCTCAATGAACATCCCACCCGCTGTCCCAGGGGTAAGAAATTCCAATCCATAGCTGGGAAACGTTAGCAAATCCAAGAATGGGATGGTCTTCTAACCCTACAGTCTGTGAGGAGCTGTGAAATTTTGCTGAGGGTCTCTCTGTGAACCGCTCTGGGCAGGTGTATTTAAAAATCTGCAGCATCTAGCTCAGTGGTGTACAGTAGCACCACCTAGTGCCCCAAAGTGGAAGGGCCCTACCGCCTTCCCCACTTCTTTCAGAGCTGTGGACGCGTGTGTGCGTGCGCGTGCGCGTGTGTGTGTGTGTGTGTGTGTGTGTGTGTGTGTGTTGGGGTCCAGGAGAGGTGCTGTTATAGAATGATAGGATGGGGCCATCCATACCTTGATATCCCAGTAAGTGGAGAACTAATGCTATTTTTCAAGATGACTCAGTCTTTTTACCTCCCTCCCAACAACTGCCATTCACAAGTGCGTAGAACTCTAGGCAGGTCCCTTGAGCCTTGCTGTGCCTTAATTGCCTCATCTAAGGATTGCAAGGCTTCAGGCCAGGTGCCTGGGAAATGCCCCATGGCTATTGAGTGCCCACCTGTGTTTGCCCAATAAGCCAGAGAGACATGGTCTTTACACACCCTTTATATTTTTATTGAGGAGAAAGCTTTAGCATACAGAACAATTTATCTTCACAACACAGTAATGCAACAATAACACAATAACAATAACACATTTTTGTTTCAAACAGGTTTCCTCCCGAGTCTCTGGGAATCCTTGGGCTGCCTTCATACCCCTGCATGCATTTCCCCCCCCTCCCCCCATCCCTTTTCAACCCAAGAAAACACCCAAAGCCCATAGTTCCTCTTACAGCTCTTGTAGCTGTTACATCACAACAAATATTGAAGATCTGGGAAAGGGGGGGAAGAGGGTCAAAGGGAAGCTCAACCCCCCCCCCCCGCTCCCCGCTGCCACTGGAGGGCAAGAAACCAGCTCACTGCTCATCCACTCTTTCCCTGGCTGAGGCTACAGGAGCTCAGGGTGAGAAGCACCATGGGAACAGCAGGGCCTGTGCTGAAGGGTCCCTGGAGGTCGGGGTGCAAGGCACCTGTCCTTTGCACTTCTCTGGCAGGGACATGGGCAGCAGGGCCAGTGTGTCGACCATCAGCAAACAGGGTCCACAGCCTAGGACAGCAGTTCCCCTTCTGGAACTCTCTCCTGAGGAAACAGCTGAAAAACAGACAAAATTTTCTTTACAGGGTTGTTGACTCCTGTACTGGTGGGAATGGAGAAAACCAGGCAATTGAAATGTGCAACGAATCAGGAGACTGCTTAAATAAATTACTCAGTATGCATGACTGCATAGGTGGCAGCCATTTTAAATCCTGCTGATCAAGAGCTTACAGGATGATCTCAGCTTCGAAAAGACAGAGAACATGCTAGAAAGAAAAGCAACAAAGTGTTAATAGTACTTGCATCTGTGTGCCCAGATTCTGAATGCCTGGGGGGTGTTTGTCCTTTATAATTTTCTCTATTTTCCAAATTTTCTATTATGATTATCTGTCACTTTTCTCCTTAGAGAAGTGGGGAGCCTTTCTTAAAAGGTAACAACAGATTATAGGAACCCAGCTCCACTGATCCCTGGGCTGAGAAGTGTGTTTTAAACAGAAGGGCTTCTTACCTCCCACTGATGAATAGAGACCTCACCAGAAACCAGCCAGAGGACTGGATTTCTCTGTTACTCCTCTTCTTCCAGCGCCTTCCTCTTGCCTCCAGGCTCAAAATCCTAAGGCTGGGCTGAGGTTATCTGTCAGACTCCGGTGAGGAACAGAGGCATAATTTACTGTTTTCTTCCCTCTGGCCACCAGACATTTTGGCTGCACTTGCCCAGCTGCCAGGCACTGTGCAGGAAGCTCAGTGTTGAGGGCAGTTCAGGCCAGCAATGTATTTGGCTGGCATTCTGTGGCCAGAGTGACATAGTGTGTATTTTTCACTGCAAAAGCAGTGTGTTCTGGACCCAAGACAAGCAGCAGGACTCTATGAGGGTCCCTGGGTTTGTATCCAGAAGTCCCAGGAGTTACTAGGAGGCAGTCACCCTCTTAAGTCTCGTTGTCTAACCGAAGCCCAGCACCAGGCCATGGCTCGCCTCCCACCCCATATGAGAAACATGAAGATGTCCCAGCTGCAAGGCTGTAGACAAAATCTTCCTCTCTCCTCTCAGAACCAAGGAATCCTTTAAGTCAATGTCAAAGAGCAGAGCTTGGGCTGGCTCTCTCTCTCTCTCAATCTCTGGAAGTCCAGGGAAGAAAGGCCAATGATGCTTCTTCTGGAATCTTTAGGATGGCAAGGCTCCTGCAAAGACCTTTGGCTGGGGGCTGCAGTCCAAGGTCTAGCCAGGGAAGGAGACCACCATCCCTAAGGAAAGATTCACTCCTTACAATGTCAAGCTGAGTCGTTGCTGCTGCTGTTTCCTCCTCCACTGCCGCCACCCGCCCCCCTCCTCTCCTCCTCCACCTTTTAGGCAACATCAAGAAAAGGGTGAGAGCCTGTAACACTGGGCTTCGTCTGCTGGGGATGCCCAGGGAGGCAATTTAGTAAGAGGCGAGGGTCCCGGACTTGGAGAGCTGACCCAAGGGCCCCGCTACAGGAGTCTGTGGGGAGGAGGAACCAGTTGCTCGGTCAGTCAATCAAAAGCATATCTCAGCCATGGTGTCTATCTGACGTGTGGCTTTGTGCACACTTCCTGGGCTGGATGCAATGTTCTCCTCAGGGCCCTTCTGCCAGAAAGGGGGGGAGCTTGAAACAAGTGTAGGCTTTTCATATATCTCTTGATACCATCCCGCTTTCAGTTGATTCTATCTAGTAAGTGGCCTCAGTGGCTTTACGAGTTCGGTGTAGCCTGTCCTTTCTCTCACTGGGGCAGGTCAGTGAGGCATTGGGTGAAGTCCTGGCGAGCCAGTCAGAGGATAAAACCGTAGGACACAGGATGAATAAACGCAGGAGAGGTGAGGGTTAGGAACAACTAGAGGGGAAAATACAAGAGGGTGACCAGTTCTTTTATGGGAACAGGCCCAGAAACCTGCTCTCTAGTTCATGGCAAAGATTGAGCACAGTGCACTCCAAGGGGACAACTATTGCTGATCCCTTCCTTCGCAGGTGGCCTTGGCTGGACACGTGTCACTCCCGTGTCACTCCCTGGTCATGGCTGCAATACGATCTGGAGCTCTGTAGGTCTTTCTTCGGGCTCTATGGGTCTGGAACTCCCTCAAGTACTGGTCAGCAAATGGGGCAGGTGTGGCAGCAATAGCAGGGGCAGGGGACGCAGTAGAAGGGTGTGTTCTGTGTGGTGAGCTTGCCCCAGCCACTCACACGCGAATTCGGCCACGTGCGGCCCGGTGGCCCCCCTGTCTCGGGGTGAGGCGGAATAGCACTGGGGGACGTCTTCGAATTTGGCGTTGCCCCAGGCGGCCTGCACGGCGAATCAGTGGCGGCGAACTATAGAAGGGTGAATTGGTACCTGGAAGGCCCTCCAGAAGTGGGACTCGATTCTGGTTCCTCCTCCTGCTGGGCTGGATTATGGGGGGCGAGGCATCCAGGAAATTCTCATGGTAGAACCCAGTGGTCTGGGATGAAGCGTGGGCAACAGTGGGTTCCATCTCCATCATCTCATCGAGGTCATCATCTTGGGTTTCATCCTCTGACTCCGGCTCGGGCTCGGGCTCTGGCTCCTGGTCCGGGTCTGGCTCTGGCAGAGGGCCCAAACGTTCGCCCTTATTCTCGTCTTCATCCTTGATCAGCTCTACATCCACGTCCCCATCCACGTCCACCTCCTCGTCCTCATCATCTTCCTCTTCCTTCTCTTCCTGTTTCTTCCTCATCTCCTCCTGCTGCTTCTTCCTCATCTCCTCCTGCTGCTTCTTCCTCATCTCTTCCTGCTTCTTCCTCTTCTCTTCCTCCTTCTTCCTCTTTTCTTCCTCCTCCCTCGCCTCCTGCTGAATAGCTCTCATGCGCCTCCGCTGTTCCCGGTCATAAAGCCTGCGCCTGCGTGTCTCTTCATCTTCGTCACTGTAGTACTCTTCATCATCACTGTCATCGTTATTAGGGTCCGCAGCAAAAGGGAAGAAGATGTTGCGAACCCCAGGGAGCGGGATTGGCTTGGGGACACGCACTTTTCTTTCTATCTCCACACATTCGAGAATCAGCTCGTCCAGGTCGGCCATTTCAGTGGACCATAAGAGCTCCTTGCGGAAGAATTCAGACAGGCCTTTAAGGAACTGGTTTTGAAGGCGGCAGTCATCCCAAGACAAGAACTGGGCCAGGAACTGAAAAGCATCCGCATAGCTGCCCAGGGTACAGTCCCCCTGCTTGAGCTTGCGGATGGCCTTTTTAGCCACGCTTGGGGGGATGGGGCCGCAGAATTCCTTGCGGATCTCATCCAGGAAGCGTGGGAAGTTGGCTCGCAGGGGGCTTCCTTCCCGGGTGACTGAGATGGCCCAGTCCTTGGCTTCGCCCGCGAAAAAAGAGATCAGAAAGGCCACCCGTTCGGCGCCCCCGGGGAAATGATCCTCATGGTCAGCTATGAAGGTCTCTAGCTGCATCAGGAATTCAGCCAGGTAGACTGGGTCGCCCGAGAAGGGCTCTAGCTCAGGCCGCTCCAGCGGCGGCAGAGGAGGCTGCGGGGGCAGCTCCTTGGCTGGGGGCGGGGGCAGCGCCAGCGGGGGCGGGATGGGCAGCGGGGGAGGGTCGACCGGCGCATCGGAGGTACTGCAATCCTGGATCACGCTAATCAACAGTTCGTCCGAGGCGTACTCGGGCTCCGCGCGAGGGGGAGGCCAGCACAAGAACGGCAGCTCCCCCTCGGGAACTGCGTCGATCTCGCTGAGCGGGAACTCAAAGTTCTCCTCGGCAAGGACGGGCACCACCGGCACTGGCCAGCGGATGTAGCTCGAGACGTTGCCCCGCAAGGAATTAACCTCGGCTAGAGCTCTTCCGAGCTGAAGGCCCAAATTGGCATTCTCCCCGCGAAGAGCATTTAATTCTTCTCGCAGGGCCACGTTCGCCATGCGCAGGCTGTTTAGATTTCCTGCGGCCTCGGACATTAGGATTAACTCGGGGGCCCTGGGTCTGAGGGCGGGGGCGAGGGTGGGGGTGGGGAGCTGGAGGCCGCGAGAGGAGGCTGAAATGCGGCAGCTGGGCGCGGAGGGGGGAGGGGATCGGAGGGCCGCGGTGGCGGGGCGCGGGAGAGGCCGAGCCACACCCACTGGGGCGAGACCGGAGGGCGGGCGCTCCGGCTGGAGGGCCCAGCGGCTGGGCCGCGGGGCGCTTTACCTCGTCCGGGGGATCGGGGATCGGAGAGGGCCGGCGGCGGCGGTAGCCGGGAGGTGCCGGGCAGAGGACGCGGGCGGCAGGCGGCAGGCGGGGCGGGCGGAGGCTGGCGGGGCAGGAGGGAAGCAGACTGCGGCAGGATCTGTCGAGGAAAAATCTTGCGGCTGACGAGTCCCCGCCTTTTAAGCGCAGACTCGCGCCGCCCCCCACCCCCGGCTGGGGCGGGTCTTAGGGATCCGCAGGCGCCCAGTGGCCCGGGCTGCCCCCCCTACCCTCCCCCCGCCTGCGCTTCTCACTGACTCTCTCCTTCCCTAGCTGCAGCTAACTCGGGTCGGGAAAATGCGACAGCGACTGCCCACTCGAGGTCGTCATGGCGACAGCCAGTGAACGTGTTCCTCTCCTCGGGCAGGCCCCCGAGTGTAGAGGAGCTGCTTCGAGAGGCGCAGCTCAATCTCCAGAGCCTGTTGCAAGGTACTGAGAGGGAGGGGGGCTGCGGCCGGAGCCCACAGGCGAGATGCGCAGCGGCTGGAGGGAGGCGAAGAAGAAAGAGGACAGGGGCCAGCGAGAGAGGAAAAAAAGAACAGTTTAAACCCCACTGAAAAACAAAACACGTTTGCCATCTTTTTACCTTCCAGAAGCTTCGAGAGGGCTCCATTTCTCCAGCTGTTTACTCACTCCCCCCTCCCCACCCCTCTCTTTTTCAGTTCAGGAGGCCAGGAGGGGAAGGGACTGAGCCAGAAGCAGGGTATTGGTCAAGCCATTTACGAAGGGAGCTGGGTGAGAGACTCCCACAGCGTGGCCTCACAGACCTTCTAGACCCTCTCACCACGTCACCCATGCCTTTGGAATCCTCACACCCAAGGACAATGGAGGCATCTGCAGGGTCTCCCCCTCTGGGCTTCACCCGCCCTGCACTTGCCACAACCTGTCAGCCTATCTCCTGGGTAGCTACTGCCTCCTCAAAGTAAGCCCAGTAGGACACCCAGGTGGCTCAATCAGTTGAGCATCTTACTCTCCATCTCAGCTCAGGTTCTAATCTCAGGGTCCTGGGTTTGGTCCCCTCCTCGGACTCCACACCGAGCGTGGAACCTACCTGAACCAAAAGGTGAGCCCAATACACAGTATACAGAGCTCTCCTCATCCCCAATTCCATGCCTCGTGCCTTTGGAGTATACAGATGAGCACACTGTACACAAAGCTAGGTTCACACAACCCGGAAAAACAGCTCAGTCAGAGTGCCTGAGCAGTCGCACTGCATGTACCAGGCAGAGTGAGAAAACCCAGACTCTGAAATCAGACAGAGCTAGAATCTCATTCAGATCCCACACCTAACTAATTGTGGGACATTGTGCAGATTATCTTTAAAGTGAGATTCCAGTTCCCAAATAGCAGTTTTGTGGGAATTAAAAAGGGTATGTAACCTGCTCAGCAAGAGTATCTTGTACCTGGAGAGACTCCCAATAAGATGCACCGTCCACTCCCAGTATGTGTCCTCTGAAACACAGGCTTAATTGGGCAGTATTAAAGTTAATGTAAAAGAGGAAACGATTCAGTCACTGCTAGGACCTTACCCTATGTAAACCAAATACATCAACCAGAGGGATTTAGCCAATGTAAGTGGCAAAGAGATTAAAACTCAATGCTAGAAGAGAGACAACCTGGGGGTTACGGTATCCAGATGGAGGTTACAAGAGATGTGCATATGTCAAAATTCACTGAGCTGTGCGCCGAGGATTTGTGCACCTAACCGTATGTAAGTTATATGTCCATGAAGTAATTAATACAAATAAAATCTCAGTGGTAGTCGCAAGCTCCATACCTAACTCAAGGCACTCACTGTCCTGCTGAGGCCTCTTTTCCAAGCCCAGAAGCCCTTCCTCTGTCTTCCAACCTCCAATCCTTATGCTTTCTTCAAAGTTCTCTGTTTGCCTTATCGAAAAACAAAAACCAAAACAAAATTTAAAAAAACCCTTGAACACTAGTTCTACACTTTGCTCATTCCCTTCATTGAGCACTCCTGCCAGCCACCTTGTGCCATCCAGGTCCAGAGGACTTGCAAAGAGTTCCAAACTGCTGCTGCTTCCATTTGCTCATTCATTTTCTCATTCACCTACTAGGCCTGGGCTTATAGTTTGTCCACCTAACCAGACTGAGCTTCTCGACAGGAGGAATCACATCTCTTGGTACCCTTGGGTTTCCAGAAGAACCCAGCACAGAGCTGGATCTCCAAATGGTGCTCAGTAGACATTTGTTGAGTGTCCATTACGTGTGAAAAGAAGTCTTAGCAGCTCTCATTTATCCATACCAACAAAGGTTAACTCTTAGGGAGAATAGAAAATGGTAGATGGGCCACCCAAGTGGATGACAGCCAAAACACCTGCCTCCCTTGCCAGAGCAGTAGTGACCTTAGATAAGCAATATTCCAAGGGACACCATGTGTCTTGTGTGCAGATAAAGAGGAGCTGCCATGCAGAAAAGGAGTTGGTGTGCTCTACGTTGCCACCATAGGCAAATTTAGGACTGGTGGGTAGAAACCTAGAGGGAGGCAGATAGCACCTCAAGATAAGAACTTTCCTGCCATGCCTGGCAACACCAACTGTCCTTGGATGGGATGAGCTGCCTTAGAAGGAAGGCTGCTCCCCTTCTCTGCAGGTCTGTGTGAAAGCCGCAGAAGCATCTCGAAGGGATGTTGAGGAGGAACTCTGATCCCAGAATGGGGTGTTGGATCAGAGAACTTTTGCCCCCCCCAGTCCAAGTTTCTATGAGTCTTGTTGAAATGTGCAGAGAGCCCCACCTGTTGGTTCTTTGCTCTCACATTCCTCATTTACTCATCAAATTCATCACTTCAGTGAAGCCCATTCAGATCTCGTGCATCCTTCATACTCACTGACAATACCCCTCTACTTCTCCTTCCTTCTCTGCCACTACCTCTGCCTTCCCTCTACTTCACCTTAGCACCCCTGGACCCAACACCACCCACAGTGAGACTGAGGTGCAGGGAACCAGGCCCTCGGAGGCCCAGATGAGAGTTCTTGAGATTCAGGGGAGCAATCCGCATTGGGCTTCCCAGTGCAGATTTCTTCAGGCTTCACACAGGTCCTTTCCCTGCCAGGCTTGCAGAACACCTAAAGAGCTGCGGGGCTTCAGAGTGAGGACCCTGCAACATAAGGTAGCAAAGGTATCTGCACCCTGAGTCTCTGCTCTAAGCTGAGCGCCTAAGGTGGAGGCCATCAAGACATAGGCTTGGTCTCAGAACCAGCATGACTTGATTTTATTGACTCTCTTTTTTCCTCGGCCCTAGTAGCCCTAGGAATTGGGCATTTTTCAGCTTCTGAATCCAGAGGTTCAGATGCTGAGGGAAAAACCGGAAGGAAACAAGGCAAGTCAGGCCTGGCAGCTAGGGCAGGAGCCCCCACTTGCGGTCCTCTCCCGGCCTGATGCCTGGCCGTGGCCCCCTAGAGTGTGTATCTACTGTGCTATTTTTCAGAAGAATATGAGGAACAGTACTCAGAGGCCAGACTTCTGGGGCAGACCTTCCGCTCTGCTGATGAGGCCCCCGAGGCCACTCCTAGCCCAAGGCCCCAGGCTGGCAGGCGTCTGGAGCTTGTATTGATGGTGAGTTGCCTCTTCCCCAACCTGTGAGGGCCAGCATGGCAGAGCTCTCTCTGCACTCATTGACAGGGGATCTTGAGCTGTGTACATTACCCACCAGACGCTGCTGTTCACCTCTGCTCTCCAGCAGAGCTTATCCCGAGGCCCAGCCAACATGGGCCTTCCACAGCAGGTGTCTAGCCTGGCAGCCCATCCACACTTTCCTGCCTCCCAGACAAAGCCTCTGGCCACTCTGTCTAGACAGCCATCCCATGGGCACAGCTCATCTCGTCGGGAGCACACCCCTTCCCATCACCTTCTTTCCCAACAGCCTACAAAACGGCAGCTGAGCGAGGATGAGACTACCACCCAGGGTGTGAGGGCCCCTGAGGCCTCCTCGAGCCTGTCTACCACAGCCGACAAGCAAGCTGCCTGGAATAGCCCCTTCCCTCTGCCCATCCTAGAGGAGAAGCGGTGGCTTCAGCCTTGCTCCACGCAATCTGACATTGTGCCCATCAACATCTCTGGTAGAGTTGCTTAGCACCACCTCTGTTTGCTTCCCTCCATGCCAGCCACAGACCATCCTCTCCAAATGCACTGGGTGCCAAGGGTGGGGGTGGGGGGAGCGAGACTGCTGCTGGCTCACCCTGCACGGTCAAGGTCATGACTCTTGCCAGGGAACAGGGGCATGCACAAGAGGGGGTTCTGGCTGCTCTTTCTTCCCTCTCTACTGGCACTAGCACACTAACTGAGCCCATTTGATAGCAAACAAATTTCTCTTAACAGAAAACTCTAAAACTTTATGAATGTGTGTGCTCTTTGGATCATCAGGGGAAACTTAAAGTTTGTGAGTTAGGTTTGGTATGGGGAAGGGAAACTTCTTGTGCCAGAAGCCAGATCTGTAGCACACGGGTAGGAGGCAGAGTAGAAGTATGAGGTTTGTAGTGCTGATGGTGAAAGGGAGGCTCACACCCCAGGACACGGAGCAGGGGCCTCGTGGCACTTTAAGGGGACATTGGGCCTTCTAGTGAGGTGGGTGTCTTCACCTCGTGCTATGAGAAAAGTCATAGAAAGAGGCCACGGCAAACCAGCTGGGCTGGCTCTGACTTCAGGGGCATGTGGCCCCCTAGACCACGCCCATTATTAATTTATGCTCCACACTCTCCCAGCAGTAAATGGAAGAGGAGGAGGAGGAGGTGAGTCCTTGCAGAAGGGACTAGGGCTGACCACCTGATGCCGTGAAGACCTTATAACTTAAAGGGACTGGAGGCATCTTGTGAGCCAGGAGTGGCTAGTCGTATGCTGATGGAAAAAGCGATAAAGGTGATGAGGACGGGTCTGGCCACATGTGGTAGTGCTCCCTGGATATGGGGTCATTCAGTGCCACTGGCTTCCTCTCAGGAAATCAGAGGCAGAGCTCAGAGCCTAGAGACATGTACCAGGAGGAGCCAGTGCCAAGAAGAGAGACTCACAAAGTGAAAGCAGGAGCTTTGTTTTTAAACTTCCACCTTACTCTCAATGAGGCTGGCCCAGAGCTTTGCCCACAGAGCCACTTGCTGGGGGATGAATGGGGAGTGGGTACACATGCAGCCGTGGGGCTGAGAGGGGAGGGGTCTGGTTAGCCCACTGGCTGCCCAGTGAGAGACAGTGGGGGGGGCAGTGTGCCTTACCCCACCCCGGCCCCAGCAATTCCCCTGGATCCAAGACTGGCCCAGTATTTTAAGAGAAATAGATCTCAATCACTACACTGGGATAAATGTTGATAAAATGTGACCAGGTGACTGGAAGACAGACTATCGGGCTGCTTCCTGGATGGTGGGGAGCAGTGGGAGCAGCTTCTTGGAGGCACTGTCCCTCCTGGCCCATACAAAGGCTTTCTTTGAGAAACAATTACAATCAAGCAACATCTGGTCTCAACCTGTCTTTCTACACCAGTGGTCCTCACCCCAGGCTGTACACCTGAATAATCCATCACCTGTGGAGCTGAAAAAAATGCTTCTCCCTGGGCCCTACAGCCAGAGATTTAAGTGTTCTTGGTGGGGTTCAGGTACTAGAGTTTCACGAGCTACTCAATTGATTTTGAAAAATCAGGGTTGAAAACTCTGGCTCTCAGCCACCTAGACCTCACTAGGTGAGGTCACATCCATGACCCAGACTGCGACCTGGGAAAGACAACATGTATGCCTTGGGGCTGTGGGTGCCCAGGGCTGAATTGGGAGGGGTGAGGAAGAAAGGCCACTTGCCTGGACTCTGTTCATGCTCATTGCTACTGCCATCATCCCTTCTGTTTACCTCAGACCAATTTCCACTGTACTGTAAACAGAAACCAGGATGCACCCAAGTGTCTTTATTTTGGCTACAGGGCAGCAGTTTGATAAACATGCAAGTTTGCGACACTCGTTGTTTAACACAGAGACAGCTGTGAACCCCAAATCCACCCTGAGGCGGAGGCGGACCATTATTGGATTCTCTAACTTTTCCCAGCGAGACCAAGGTGACCCCACCACAGCTGATGCCCCAGACCCTTCCCCTTATCCCTTGTTCACTTCCACCAGTCCTGCCACCCAGGAATAATTCAGTGTGTGTGTGGGGGGGCTTTGAATGTCCCCCCCAAAAAAAGCCGATGTGTTAATTAAGGATAACCAAGGGCCTTTTGTCAAGGACATCAACTGAATACAGAAAGCAGATCTCCCAGGCTAATAAGTCCGTTATGTTATTTTTTCCCATTCTACATGGAATATAGCCATATATGTCAGATTTAGGCAAATAGATAAAGGCAGAAATCATTGCAAAAAGTGCCTTCCTAACAGAGCCATTACTGCCACTAAATGGAAGCCAGCCAAAGGGCTGTGAAATATGGATGCAAGTCCCAGCCTCTCCACTTTACTAAAACCGTGAGGCCTTGGCCAATTTACATAAACCTCCCTGAGCCTCAGCACCTCATCTTTAAATTGGGGATCATACTCCAACCTGGTGGAGTTGTGCAGATTAGAGTTATTACATATAATTTTCCTACCATGTGCCTGGTACATAGTGGGTGTTCGACACATAGTGGCTGCTCTTATAAAGTATTATAGTAGTAGCAGCAGTGACGTGACAGTAATAACTGTATGTAGGAAAATCTTCAGGGATTTTGAACATCTGAATGGTTTCCTCACATCTGTGGGTTGTCCTAAGTCTCTTGTGTGTTGCAAAGCTAAAAAGTGACAGATACCAAACATGCAACCAGACTCTGAGCTTTCCAGCTGTGGCATGTTCCAGATTCACTGCTAGGGCTGAAAGTCACACAGCGCTGTCCTTTATCAGTGCAAAAGCATCTGATCTCATCTCAGGAGAGGGGAACACTGAGGTCTGAGATGGTTCACGAGGCTGGAGTGAAAGCTCGGGAAAAACGAGGTAGTCTCACATGCCACTTGAGCTCTAAAAGGAATGATTAAAGCTGGAAAGTCTTTGACAGCCTCCTGGACAATTCAAGGGCAGGAACCCTGTGACTCACTGTGTGGTGATGGGCAGGGGCAGAACTTCCCCAGCATCCTCATCTATGGAAAGGAAGAACCAAGGAATCCCAACCGAGTTGTTGACAATTGCTTCTTGGCAAAAATTTGGTGCTCCTGTCTCGAGACAGCTGCTGGGGGATCCCTGGCTTCAGCACTAACTCTCTGTGTTTACCTCCTCCAGGTCATAGCAACAGGCCTGCAGGCAGTGTGGCCCACTCTGCCACCTCAGACATCAAGTCCAGTCATTCCATCCCAGAAGGGGTTCATGGAAGAATTGCCATTGGTCAGGAAGCTCAGTTCCCAAATCTCACCTCACCAGTACTGAGGAGTCCTTCTAGTGATTCAGAAGAACCTCTCCAGGCATGTGGTGGCACAAACCCTCCTGGTATGGAGAGCATAGGAATGGTGTATAGCATCCCCAGTTCTTGCAATGGACCAACGGAATCAACGTTCTCTGCTTCCTGGAAGGGAGATACTTTTACCTACATGACTCCAAGTGTCACCAGTCAGAACAATCAAATCAGTCAAAATGGAAGAAATCCTTCCTCTGGGAATGCTTGGGTCTCTCTGCACACACTGCCACCTCTAGTCCCCAAGGAGGCCACTACCTTCTTTGTTACCCGAGAGAACCCAACAGGATGCAGTGGGGCAACTGGCAACTCTGAGCATCCTACTCAACGAAGGCAAGTATCAGAGCGACCCTCCAAGATGGGCCTTCTCACCAGTGGTACCTCAAGGCTGGAGACAGGCCGGGGGGGTGCCAGCAGGTTCCGGGAGCGGTCACTGTCTGTGCCCATGGACTCTGGCACCACGGATGTGGACTATGATGAGGAACAGAAGGCCAGTGAAGCCTGTGCCCTGCCTTATGCCAGTACAAGCTCTGAGGGCAGTAACAGTACTGACAACATTGCCTCCCTTAGCACCCAACAAGAGGCCCAGCCCAGAAGGCAGAGATCCAAGAGTATCTCACTCCGGAAGGCCAAGAAGAAGCCTTCCCCACCGATGCGCAGTGTCTCACTGCTCAAAGATGGGCCAGTCCTCTTGCCAGAACATGGGTCAGCGCTGCCCAAGGACCAGAGGCCCAGGAGTCTCTGCCTCTCCTTGGAACACCAAGGGCGTCAGTCATCCCACCCAGATGCTCAGGGTCACCCAGCTGTGCCAACCGTCAAAGATCCAGAAGGTGCACAATTCTCCCACCACTGGTATCCTACTAACTGGAAGTCTGGCGACACCTACCAATCCTTGTCCAGTTCCAGCACGGCCACTGGCACAACAGTCATCGAGTGCACTCAAGTTCAGGGAAGCTCAGAGTCTCTTGCCTCCCCTTCCACATCCAGAGCCACGACACCTTCCCAACTCTCTATCGAGGTGGAGGCCAGGGAAGTGTCCTCCCCAGGAAGGCCCACTGGGCTGATGTCACCTTCCAGTGGCTACTCCAGCCAATCAGAGACACCAACACCCACTGTCTCCATGTCCTTGACCCTGGGCCACCTGCCCCCTCCAAGTGGCAGTGTCCGGGTGCGGCCAGTGGTACCCGAGAGGAAGTCATCACTCCCCCCGACATCGCCTATGGAGAAAATCTCCAAGTCCCGGTTGTCCTTTGACCTGCCACTGACCTCCTCAACCAACCTGGATCTGTCTGGGATGAGCATCTCCATCCGAAGCAAAACCAAGGTGAGCCGGCATCATTCAGATACAAATTTTGGGGCTAAGCTGGCCCTGAAAAAGAGCCCCAACCAGCCATTTATGCCCATGGTCACTCAGTCTGACCTACGTTCCATTCACCTGAGGTCTGTCAGCAAGTCTGAGCCGGAAGATGACATCGAGAGCCCTGACTATGCTGAGGACGCAGGAGCAGAGGTCTTCGTATTGCTGGAGAGAAAGATGAAACCTCCCATAGCCGAGAAGCCCCTTGTGGCCCGAAGTCCTCCCAGCTTGGTCCACAAGCCACCATCTGCCCCTGAGGAGTACCCACTCACTTCACCGACCTTGGCTGTGACCCCCAAGATCTCTGTTCAACACATGCGGCCACTCCCCAAAGACATCTACACGGTGATGCGGAAACCAAAGTCCCCCGGCTTCCCCGAGGGCAGAGGCTCCAGGGAGCCACCAGCGCCCTCTTCTCTTGCTTTCACACCTTTTGCCAGTTCCTCTGGTGCTTTCTTCTCAGGAACACAGCAACCTCCCCAGGGCACACTGGAGGATGGGGGCCCCAAGGTGAGAGCCCTGCCTGAAAGAATCAGCCTCCAGAGCCAGGAAGAAGCAGAGAAAAAGAAAGGCAAGATTCCACCTCCTGTCCCCAAAAAACCCAGCGTGCTGTACCTGCCTCTCACATCACCCACAGCACACATGGAGGTGTTCAGGGCCGAACTGAGGCTGCCCCACAGCCCCATCATCACCCTGCAGGAAGACACCAAGTGTCCGCCCACCAGTGACCCCCTGAAGGCACCTGGTGTGAGGCCAACTTCACCGCTGCAGGCTGAAGGTGAAAGGGAGGCAAGTCCTCTAGGTTAGTAAAACTGTCTGCCGGCTTTTCCTTTCAATCCCAGGAAAGATGAGGTGAGGGCAGAGTGCCAGCGACAGAAGCAAATGCCCCCCAAATAGTGATTCTGAGTCCAGGATAACCAGGGCATTAGGAGACATCTCTGGAGGGTTTGGGTTATTCCAAATAGGCCTCGCTGCCCTTCAGATTAGGAATGACCCAGGGGTGGCTCTCCAGGGCCCAGTTTGGGCCAGTCTACCCCAGAGCCCCCGGTGCTAAGAGAATAAAATCAAATTAGGTCTTAGCACCCTAGGGCCTTAGGAGGAGCCCATCTACCTTGGCAAGTATACATCCCCTGGCCGAGGAACACTTTCTCCACCCCATTGGACAGCACTGTTTTCTGGCCACACTGATTTTTGCTTCATGTATGGGATTAAGTAGCCTCCCAGACTGAGTTCAGTGCCACAGCAGGCTTGCAAGCCTGGGAAACCGTGGCATGGTTTCCAGCAGCACCCTTTCTTAGTGCTTTCTAGAGGAAAGGGAGCTTGCTTGCTTGGATTCTTTGAAGGCTAGTTCTTCTCAGGACAAGAAGTCTGAGCTAGATGATGGGGTCTTTTTGGGGTCCCATCCTTTTGGGGGTCTTTTTTCCCACATCTCTTTTCCAATGTAATTGTGGTCAAATACACATAACATAAATTTACCATCGTAACCATTTTTAAGTGTACAGCTCAGTGCTGTTTGGTACATGCTCGATGTCGTACAGCTGTGACTGCCCTCCCTCTCTAGAGTTCTCTTCATCTTGCAGAACTGAGGTCTCTATCCATTAAACAATAACTCACCAGCCCCAGCCCCTGGCAACCACTCTCCTACTTTCTGTCTATCATTTTGACTCTCTCTAGGGACCCCATGTAAGTGGAATCCTACTGCACTGGTCTTTTTTTGACCTCCTCTTTCATTTAATATATTGTCCTCCAGATCCATCCATGGTTCTCATCCTTTTTTGAACCCTTAACACAAAAGATCACCTTCCAGGGGCACCTGGGTGGCTCTATTAGGCGTCCGACTCTTGGTTTCGGCTTAGGTCATGATCTTGGGATCTTGGGGTCCTGGGATCGAGTCCCACATAGGGCTCCTTGCTCAGTGCAGTTTGTGAGTCCTCTTGTCCCTCTTGCTCCCCCTCTGCTCCTCCCCTCACCTCGTGCTCTCTCTCTCTCTTTCTCAGATAATAAAATCTTTTTAAAAAATCTTATGACCTTCCTTAAGCTGATTTGCATTTCCAACATAAGTTAAATCCTAGAGAATGAAACAGGCAAACAAATCAAAGCCACAGGTAATTTTGGAATAAGCTTGGTCAAACTCCACAGGCTCCCTCTGAGATTCAGGTAAGTCTTGCTCCCACCTACTGGTTGAGTCATTGCTTTAGATTACTCTCAGCTTCTTGAGTTTTAAAAATGATGCATTCAAAGCAAGAGAATGCTCAGGCAACCTGTTGTAATGTAAAAAGCATGAGAAAACAGGGACCCATGCTGAACTTCACCACTCACTCCACCTTGGCCAAAACACTAACCTTCTGAACATTGTGTTCCTCTGCAAAATGGAGACATTAAAAGTCTGCCCAGCAGCCCTTCCAGAGTTGCTTTTGAACATCAAATGAAATTCATATGAGAATGTGCTTGGTCCTAACTATTGTGGTCAGAGTATTTAATTCCTTCTGAATTCTTATGCCTAGGGAGTTCTGTGGAACCGAGCACTGCAGAAAAAAGCATAATCAGTGACAAAACAGCTGAATGGATCGCCGAAGATGATGATGACGTGTTTGTGGCTTCACGCACAACCGAAGATTTATTTACTGTGATACACAGGTCGAGACCCATTTTCTTAATTCCTATTGTGATTGCCTTCCCTTTTTATACCTCTAAGCAGCCGTGAGAATTGAAACTGGAAACTAAGGGCGACTGGCAGGCCACAGGGCCTCCCATATGCAATTTACTGCCATCTTTGGGTGAAGTGGAGGAGGGGCGGGGAAGGAAGGACCAGGTGCCGAGTGGAGGCCCCTTGTCTCCTAGCAACCTATTGTGGCTCCATCTGCTCCCTCAGTAGCTGTCTAGAGACAGAGACATTTAACCCTTCACAGTTTTCCTTGTATCAAAAAAATCTTAGTGAGAAGTGCGGTGGAGCGCCAAGCCTGATACCAAAGCGGGCACTCAGGCAGAGGGGGACCAGACCGGAACCCAGTCACTGGGTAGGGGCACAACGCAGGGGCTTGGTGGTGAAAAAAACTGGAAAGAGTTCAGTTATTGAAGCGGGAGCACCAGTTGAGGACCGGATTAGCTCTCGGGCTGTCTTGAGTCCCCGTCACTGAGCTACTGGTCTCGACTCCTTCAATTTTTCCCTGGTCCCAGAACCTGGGCAGGGCCAAGCCCACAGGCACCCCAGCTGAGGGCACTGGAAGGAGCATTGAGGCAGGGAGCTAGACAGGGGTCCCTGAGGCCTTAGCAGTGACAGAGAAAACTAGGAAGTACAAGTGCTAGCAAGGCTGCTGTGCAGACGCTCTCAGATCATGTCACTGACCTTTGTGAAATTATATGAAGCATTAGGAAATGTCTGCCGTGTAAATTCACTCAAAGCCAACTGTCTCTTTATTTAAAGGTCCAAAAGAAAGCTGCTTGGCTGGAAAGAGCCTGGGGAGGCCTTTGCTGGTGGCAGCAGATCAAGCTCCCATTCACCAATAAAGAACACAGCTGATTTTTCCATCAGTGAGTCAGCTGTCTCTGCGGGGTCGAGTGGCAGCGCCAACCTGGATGCTGGCAGAAACAATGATTTCAAGGCCTTGCTGCAAAAGAAGGGAAGCAAGGCAACCCCCAAGTCCCGCCCCTCAGCTGCTGAACTGCTCAAGACCACTAATCCGCTGGCTCGGAGAATTATTGCACAATTTTCCAAAGAGTATGAGACCACCAACAACCCTGGTACCTAAGTCCTGGGTTCAGCGCACAGGGTTGAGTGACTGGACTTGAGTTAGACAAAGGAGAAGAGAGGGTTTTCGAAAGGAACTATGAAAATCACAAAAGAGCCTATGCGTCTTTTCCATTAATGCACCCTCTGGACAGCAAAAGAGAGGCCAATGCATCTAGAGGCCCTTGAATCATCTGCAGACATTTTACACTTTCATCCTTTCAATCTGACTACCAATTTGCTCCTTTCTCCCAACCCCCAAGTGTGGTGTGCCCTGAGGAGAGATTAGCAGGCACCATCTTTTCACTCACTGAATGGGCCGCTCAGGCCCTGACTCCTGTCACCTAGGAGGAGTCTCACGAGAGAGGGCTGGAGCTGCCACAACCGGCAGCTGATCATTCACTTTCCTTGGCAAGGCCTTGCGGGGAAGCAGAAAGACTCTGAGGTCTCTTCAACCACAGTTTAGCTCTCCTCCGCTCCCCACCCCAAGAGGTTTGCGGGTGTACACTTATTGCAGCATGGGCTTGATTGGCTGGCTTTTGTCGTGCAAAATATGAATGTAACTCTGTCTCGAAATTCAGGCCTTTTCCAGTTTGATTGTCTACACAGTGATTAGGGTAATGAGTTTCAATAAACATGTAGATCCGACCCCCCAAAAAAACCCTTTAGCTAGTCAGGACTGGGTTGCTTTGGATTAACCAAGTTCAGCCAACAAACGAGGCCGCCATGCGTTCGCTCAGAGGTAGCCAACGACACGCGCATGCGCCTTGAGATCCTTCAAGTGTCTGTCAACAACGTTAGGATGATGCCCAGCTCATGCTGCACTCTAAGAACTCTCCTTTCATTTGCATATAACCTTCATTACAGGAAGTAATTAGCTGAAGGAGCAGCAGCATCAAAGGCTCAAGGAGGAGAGAAAGTAAGTGTAACTGGTCCACCTCCATTCGATTTAGGTTGTGGGTTGTGGTTGCTTTTGTTTTGTTTAAAGGAAGTCTTACTCTGTTCCAAAACCAGGAATGTATGGACTAAAAGGGATCTATCCAAAACCTAAAAGGCAGCCTTGCCAGTAGCTATGGTCCATAACACACAGAGAAAAAAAGGGCTATTTTTTTTTTTTTTTGGCCATTTAGGCTCCACTGTGTAACTAACATTCAATTAACTGTGCTGGAGGGGGTTAGTGTAGAGGCTGGTAAAAACAGGATACTGACAGAGCCCCAGAACAATCCTTGTGACCCCTTCTCCCCCACCCCCCAACACACGCAAGCTTATAGGCACTAACTATGCTTGTCAGTTCAACTTTATAGGCAGAGCAAAAGCAGTGATTTGTTTGATTTTCATATGTCTGGTTTCTGGGAGGCTGAAGGAAGAAAACAGACAATGCATTGAACAAAAACTGGCTGACCAGTAATGGAAGGTTAATTGTCCACCTTCCCAAGAAGGGAAAAGAAAAATCCAATGAAATTGTAGCCTGCTTGCTGGACCCCTTCTTCCTTCACTACCACTCCCCCCCCCCCCCCATTCATTGGCCGACCTCCTGGAGGATGCAGAAACTGCCCCGGAGACAAGTAAATCTTGATTTTGATAGGTCTCATTGCTCACCAATGAGAAGCAAGCTTTTAGCTCCACTGCCCACACTCTAACAGAGCAGCTGAAAAACCATGCCGATCGCTGAGGAGACTTGGGCCTCTCACTTGGAAGCCTTAAGCCTAGGCCCTTGGTTGGTATGGTTCTGAATTCTAGGCTTCTGAGTACAGGCCAGGCTCACCAACTTCTTCACAATCAGCACTTCCCCCTGATTTGGCAGAGGACACTTAAAATAATAAACAGCGAGAACCCAGTTGCTTTCGAAAGCATTCAGACTACTCGGTTTGAAGGTCCTGATCGAATTTCACGGGTTTTGCCTGAGATAAAATAGACTGGTTCCTGGCCTGAATTTATATATGAATGCCACACTTGTCTGCCTCAGACTCAGAATTCCAAAAGACAGAAACATTTTCTCCTGTAGGGAAACAAAGGGGTGTGTTCATGCTTTGGCCTAACAAAAGTGAAAGGCTGCCAGGGCCTTCTCCTTGGGAACCACTTTGAACAGCTGAACTCTGAAGCCAAATGTGAAACTCACATAAGTATAGATTGTGTTACTTCTGCTGCTTTTTCTAGAAGCTTCTTGTTTGCTACTTCTAGTGGGTTTCACCTCTCCCCCCAACTTGCTGTCTCTGGTGGTTTTTCCAAAAGATTTTCAAGCTGAATGCCCAGACACTTTTGTATTTTTCCATTACCTTGAGTCTTGCTTTCCTCTACAGTAGTCTGTCTACCTGGGATTTTTATAACATCTTCTGCAGCATTACTGTGACCCTTGAGTGCCCAGTGGTGTTTCTATTAGCACAAGGGGATTTGGGGGCAATGATTGTATGGGCAGAGATAACTCTGAGGACTAGAAATATTCCTTTAAAATTTTGAAGTGGGGGACCTAATCCTCCCCCCAAAAAAACAACCAAACTGTAAAATTTGCTCATCTTTGATGACCATAACACCAAACATTTTTCTGCTCTTAACGCCAAACTTCTCTTGCCCCCGTGAGTATCATAACACCAAATCTCTCTCCCACCGAGGCACATAGCACAATGTTTGCTGCCTTCTACACCTACTCTGCTAAGACTGGAGAAGACAGGCTGAAAGCCCCTCTTGGCAGGCTTTCACAGAACCTCCAACTGCCATTGTTACTTATACAGATCATAATGATAATAGTTTTTGAAGGTGAAAGCCCAGAAGGCTCAAGTGAAATGAAGTTGGCCCTAGGAGGTCAGCTTCCAATTCAAGTTGTTTCTATACCTCTATTTGCTCTGTTTGCTCTGTTTTCCAACCAATAGTGGCAGGTGGCTCTGCTAGACTGACTTTCACTCTGGTCACAAGTAGAGAGAGTCATCCCCAGGATTGTTAATGGGTAGCTAAGAGTGCTTTGCTCTAAGTGGGTGTTCATTACTTATTTGTGGTTCAGATGTTGAGGGTAGAGAGCAAGCCATTCTTGGTACAATAAGTCTTGCTGGTCCCTCTTCTCCTCCCCCTTCGTCATCTCTCGCCTGGGCCTCCCACCTGGCCGCAACTTGTCTCGCAGCCCCAACCCCCATGAACTGCATGCCTAGCCTACAGCTTATCCTTTAAGGAGGCAGGACCACAGGCAGCTAAATAGTTCAAGTTAGCCTAGTGACCACAAATCAACCAGTTGGTCCAAAGGCATTACCTGGAACGTGCAGAGATGGAGGAGATTCTGCAAGGCTTACAGTGAGCATTTCACTGGACATCCATTTCAACTCTCTAGACAACACAGATCAGATTGTGATCCCGCTGTACCTAATCTGTGTGAGCAGATGTGTCCATGCACCTGCCCTCTTGCTCACAAACTCATCCCTAAAAAGATGATTTCATGGCCAGGGCTCTGTTCCTCACCAGTGCAGCCTTCCATCCTCACCAAGTCTATAACACAATAGTAAGCTTTCACTTTAATCTGATCTGCCAGAGCCAAGACCAGAGTGAGGTGAATGAAGTGCCCACTCTCAGGGCTGAGCAGGTGCCTTACCCTTGTCCCAGCCCTGAACTCTGCACTCTACAAATACAAGTTTATCTTCTTCCTGTGCAGAAGTGTGGTTCCTCTGATGGCTCCCTATCTGCTGTTGCTCCAAATGTTTTATTACCATCTATTTTCTTCCATTGCTATCAACCTTTGTATGCCTATACATTAAAGGGTCTTCAAAATTATCAGAAAACATGGTTAATTTTCAAGCAACCTGCTCCGGGTGGCAAGCTAGCACCCATTTCAATAGGGATGCAGACAGGGGGTCAGTCCTTCACCAAAATTGTGAATGAGTTGGAGGCCTGCCACTGAGATCCCCTTTCTCCTCTTTCTACTCCATGTGCCCCAGACCTTGATTCCCAGCACAACTCTTCTGAGTGCCTCCTAGTTTTGTTCTCCTCAATAAGAAAAATGTGCTCTCAGGAAAGGGATGAAGTCCTTTACTTTGACATTGTGAGGGTCGCTTGCATTATAACAGGGGAAAAGCCTAAAGCCGAAGGAATTGAAGTTCTACTTGTAGAATTTTAGGCACCAATTCATTGCCAAAGTGTATCTTTCACCACGGAAAGGCCAAATTCTCTGTCAGCTAATTTCAAAATATAGAACCTGGAATTATTTTATTACATTGCCACTGATTGGCTACATAGTCCTGATACCCAGTGCTGTTCTCTTGGACAGGGGACCAAGGGACCACATCTACCAAGAGACTCTCAGCAATGGCTCCTGAGAGCCACGGAGAAGGCTGAGATCATTCCTATTGTAAAGTAACATTTTGACACAAATGGAATACTAATCATGTTAGCAAAAGAACACAAGGAGTTAGAGTTAGAATGTATCCTCTTCGTGAAAGGTGAAATTGTCCAATCAATGTCTGATCGATGTTGGTTGCCCAGTGTTGGTGATAATTATTAAACTTTCTGGAGGTACAACTTTACTGAACACAAGTCTCTGCTTCCCTTCCTCTTATTTATGTTTTGTGCTATCACTTCAGCTTGGTGTGAGAGAGACCAGATCTCTGCCAGTGCACCCAGTCCCTCCAAAGCCTTTGCTTGTGTTTCAGCTAAAAGTCACTAAGATATTAGGGATTTAAAAGGACAAGAGAGTGGGAAAGAGGTACAAATAGCTGCCTTCGTCAAAAAGCATCAAGAATTCTAATTTAGGGATGCCTGGGTGGCTCAGCGGTTAAGCATCTGCCTTTGGCTCAGGGCATAATCCCAGAATCCTGGAATCAAGTCCCACATCAGGGTCTCTGCATGGAGCCTGCTTCTCCTCCCTCTTCCTATGTCTCTGCCTCTCTCTGTGTCTCCCATGAATAAATAAATAAAATCTTTTTTAAAAATAAGAATTCCATTCCAATGACATGAAATAAAGTTTTAGAGTATTCTGAAACAGATTTATATAGGAATACAGTAGTAAATGGTTAAAGACAAATATTTGAGGAGCTTATAATAAGTGTAGCAAAAATAAATTTGCATAAGTAAAGGGTTGTGTGAAATATGTATATATGTTTGTTCGGCAAAGTAAGCCGAAAATTGAGGCCAGTGGTTCTCACAGTGTGATCTCAGAACCACCAGCAGCAGCTCTGTATTATGTATGTGTGTGTGTGTGTGTGTGTGTGTGTGTATTCTTCTTCAGTGATGTTACTTCTTCAAGCCCCTGAATCATCATGGTCACGACTGTCCAAATGGTTCCAACCTTTCCTGTTGTTTCTGCTGTCATTAGAGTGATCAGTGTCTGGCCAAGTGATGTATATTGTCGTGCTGGTCAGGTATACATTTGTTTGGTGTTAAGAAATTATCAGATTGAATCAACTACTTGCTTAACCTGCAAAACCCTTTATTTGACTTAGCCAGCACATCTGGCCTGTTCGGGGTTTAATTTTTTTTTTAATTTACAAATAGGAAAAAGGAAGAAGTGTTCTGTCTGTTTGGTATTGCCAACCCTTAAATATCTATCTTCACCATGGTGGCTGTTTTCTACGAGGGCTCTGATTTTAAGATTTTGCCTACAGAGTGGAATTTGATATCAACAAATGCACCAACAAAATCTGAATTGGAACAACCAGTTAACCCCTCTCAGCTTCTCCTTAATGCCAAGCTTTATAGGAACTTATTCCTTATGTGGTGTGCAGCTTTTTTTTTAACGTCCAATTTTATAAAATGTTATGCATGCAGACGCAGCATTGTGCTCATTATATAAATCACCCCAAACTCATTTCCTCTTCCGTATGTATGATGGTGAAGAAATATCAATATGTATGTTCTTACCTCTCCTGATCAACTGTAAATGACAAATCTTTTCATTAATTTTTAAATGAGATATATTTACTCTGGCTAGTGGTTAAAATTTTATTCTTATTATATTTCATTGCTACTCTTTTCTACTGACTCCAAAGGTTACTTTAGGTAATATTTCTTATTTCTAGGTGGTTGTATTTCTCTAATTTCTATATTTATCTGTAGTCATGGAATGTTAGAACCAAAAGGGACCAACCTCTCATTTTACACATGAGGCCCAGAAAGGTCAAATAACTTACACAAGGTCATGTACACAGTAGCAGAGCCTGGCCTCAATCCCAGGTTTCCTGCCTCTGGGGCCAGTGTGTTTTCATTTAAAGCACTGCATTTATAGAAGACCCACAGCTGACTTCTACTTTTATGACACATGAATTTCCTGGGTATTTCAGTGAACTAATTATAAATGCTTGAAGGGAAAATGTTCAAGATTTCTTTACTTGAATCTGAAGACAAATCCAATTTTCAATTTAGAAACATTCGTTTCCCCTCCAAATTCAGTAGATGTTCCTACTTTGTAATGTTTTCCCTAAGAGGTGTTTGAAAAATGAATTCTTGTGGATCAAATTCCACTTTTTGGTAGAGAAGTGTCTTATGTCTTATGTTGCAACGTCTTTAGAAAAACAAAGAACCCCCTTGTCAACGTTCCCTAATGTATCTACTTCTTTTTAGTGTGAACTTTTTAAATTGGCATTTATGTAAAGTAGAGCAAGCCAATATAGGCTTTCCTAGAATCTACTTTATCCTTCCCTCCTTAAACTCTATGAGATGTTTTCAGACTGTTAGATACTCATGAGATATGTAGTTGTGTTCTAGAAACTTCATCTAGCTTGATGTTATGTCAATCCCTGTACTCAAATTCTTTCCCCATCTTATCAGAAAATAACAGAATTCCCTAATCAGTACTGAGTTCTGCATGCATGCTCTTTTCTGGAACATTTTTTGCCTAGTGTGACTCTCTCTTTAGCTATTCTTGGGCTTCCTTCCATGGTTCATGCATACCTTACTATGCTGTGGAACCACAGGCAGTGTCCCTTTAGGGCTGTACCAATCATATGGAGTGGTATTTCCATCATTCCCTTGTTTCTACTGGACCTCCTCTGGTTTCCATTTTCAGGAATGCTCAGAGATTGGTGGGATCTAGACCCGGGGGTTGACAAACTTTTGTAGAAGAGCCAGATATTAAGTATTTTGGGTTTGGGGGTGGCATATATGGTCTCTGTAGCATATTTTTCTTTGTTGTCGTTACTTGGTTTCTTTGTTTTACCATACTTTAAAAATGTAGATACCGGGATGGTTCAGTGGTTGAGCGTCTGCCTTTTGGCTCAGGGTGTGATCTCAGGATCCGGGATCAAGTCCCACATTGGGCTCCTTGCATGGAGTCTGCTTCTCCCTCTGCCTGGGTCTGTCTGTCTCTCTGTCTCTCTTTCTCTCTTTCTGTGTCTCTCATAAATAAATAAATAAATAAATAAATAAATAAATAAATAAATAAAATCTTTAAAATGATAAAAAATTAAAATGTAGATACCTTACTTAGCTCTTGGGCCATAGAAAGCCCCAGGCTATATTTGATTTGCTTGTCATAGTTTACTGACCCCTGGTCCAGACAGTCTTCTGGGACAGGCATTTCTACGGCTGACCCCATGCAATAACTGGATTGTATGCTGGATGCTGTGGTTCACTGCCCTCCCATCTACTTCACTGTCACACCAGTCTGCAGAGAAGTGGGCGGAGAAGGGCTGTATGTGTCAGCTCATTACTCTTTAAGAGGATGCTCTTCATCATTCTCTCTCTCTCTCTCTCTCTCTCTCTCTCTCTCTCTCTCTCCCACTGACTACCTTGGTATAGAAACCCTCATCCTTTTTTCCAGACCTCCTGTCTTAGTTATCCAGTGTGCCTCTTCTTCCTGAAGTTTATGGTAAACTGGCAGGAAAGAATGGCTTTCTGAGTTTTCTTATTTCTTTTGTCCCATCATTGGTCTCCCAAACTGTGGCTGGGGGACCCCTACCCGGGGTCATCTGACCTGCCCTACCCCATATTGCCATCATGAGGTTAGGGCTGTCTCTGGAAAGTCTGGCATCCCAGGCAATGAGATTCTAGTCCAGTCTACAATTTCTTAGGAAAATAGCCAGCCCTCTGGGTTCCCATGGGTGGTTTTAAAACCCAGAATGTCCATGTGTCCATTTTCTATAATGTAATTTGGATCTGTTGTAGATTTATCCCCAGCAAGAAAACCAGTGAGGTATAGAAAGTATTCTGTGCCCACGGTGTTTTCCTGCCTAAATCCTAAATCCTAAATCCCTGCCTCTTGGGCCCCCAGGCCCCAGGATGGACTCCTAGGGATGCCTCGTGCAGCACTACAACCAGCAAGCATTTGGCATATCACTGCCTCCTGTTTTCTGAACCCTTGAAAGAATTCCCTAGGGGCACCTGGCTGGCTCAGGGGGTAGAGCATATGACTCTTGATCTTGGGGTTGTGAGTTCAAGTCCTGCATTGGGCCTAGACCTTGAAAGAAGAAAGAAGAAGAAGAAGAAGAAGAAGAAGAAGAAGAAGAAGAAGAAGAAGAAGAAGAAGAAGAAGAAAGAGAAGAAGAAGAAGAAGAAGAAGAAGAAGAAGAAGAAGAAGAAGAAGGAAGAAGAAGAAGAAGAAGAAGAAGAAGAAGAAGAAGAAGGAGAGGAGGAGGAGGAGGAGGAGGAGGAGGAGGAGGAGGAGGAGGAGGAGGAGGAGGAGGAGACGGAGAAGAAGGAGAAGAAGAAGAAGAAGAAGAAGAAGAAGAAGAAGAAGAAGAAGAAGAAGAAGAAAGAGAAGAAAATTTCACACTTGCTCACATAAGTATTGAAGAGTATGAGCAAAGAAGGTGTGTGCCTGTGTGCATGAGCACGGTTTCTCCACTGGGACTAAGGCCCCACTGACTAATGTATCCTTCTCTCTCTCTCTCTCTCTCTCTCTCTCTCTCTCTCTCCATGTGCACGTGCACACTCCATCCAGGGTTCTCATCAGTTTTCTGGCCCAGGTTTAGGTCTGATGGGGCTGGTCAAGGGGAATGGGATGGTGGGGACTCCTGATGCATTTCCTGTCTTTTGAAACAGGAGAAATCCTCAGGATCCTGAGGGCATTCTCTAATAAACATCCTTTACATCTTTACATCCTTTACATCTTAATACACCTTTATTTTTTATTTTTTTTATTTTTTTAAATTTATTTTTATTTTTTTATTTTTTTTTCAGGTCAAGTATTTATTGGAACATCACAGAGAGAAGTAATAGGAGCCAACTTAAACACATAATAGTCTAACTTTTATTATTCTAAGTTTCTATTGTATCCAGAATAAGTTTATCTCTAGTACTATATCATCCAAAATTTGACATTATCTTTTTTCTTTTTTTATTTATTTTTTTATAAATTTATTTTTTATCAGTGTTCAATTTGTCAACATATAGAATAACACCCAGTGCTTATCCTGTCAAGTGCCCCCCTCAGTGCCCGTCACCCAGTCACCCCCACCCCCCGCCCACCTCCCCTTCCACCACCCCTAGTTCATTTCCAAGAGTTAGGAGTCTTTCATGTTCTGTCTCCCTTTCTGATATTTCCCACTTATTTTTTTCTCCTTTCCCCTTTATTCCCTTTCACTAATTTTTATATTACCCAAATGAATGAGAACATAGAATGTTTGTCCTTCTCCGATTGACTTACTTCACTCAGCATAATACCCTCCAGTTCCATCCACATCGAAGCAAATGGTGGGTATTTGTCATTTCTAATGGCTGAGTAATATTCCATTGTATACATAGACCGCATCTTCTTTATCCATTCATTTTTTTAATACACCTTTAAAGCACAGGTCATAGGGGCACCTGGCTTGATCTACTGGCTTGTGCTGGCATCTCTCAGGAAGCCATTTGAGGAAACTCCCTTGTGACTATTGTGGACAGGCTGGCATACAGAGAGCTAGGACTTTAATTTGATAAGAACTCAGTTGCTCCGACATACCTCTGAGGCGGCAGTTTTTGCTATCTAAGCAAATTGCTTCTTAGGACCTTTCAGCTTGCTTTTTGTCATTTGAGCCCGGGGATCTATCTACCCACTTACTGATTTTTTTTTTTTTTTTTGTAAAACTAAATTTGAAAAAGTCAGAGGTGTGAGTATACCTTTGAGGATTTCCCTATTTGAAAGCATCTATGAAACAGTTTCTTTCTGACTTTGGTTTAAGATTTCCAGACAGGAGGGGAACCAGGCTTGTGCCTTGGACTCAAAGGCAGCAAAAGAACCACATTTGCCAAAAACAAAAGGAGGAAGGAGGATTGACTAGTCCTACTACGTGTAACTGGGAGACAGACTCTTGTTACATTAGCACTCACTGGGCAATGCTTACTGAGTGCCAACAGCATGCTTAAGAAAAATAAGGGAGCTAGGCATTTACAGACCAAGATCCTAAACTGGAAGACAGGGACAAGGCCATTCCCCCGGCGATGAAAAAGTGTCCCTGGATAAAATTTCAAGAAGCAGCAGAAACTAGGAGAGATCATAATCCCAGTCTTTTTAGAATCCTAACAAAAAATGGAAGGAAGCCCTCTGTGGGGTGATATTACAAAGAGTTTTTCTTGTCTCTTTTGTTTCTTTCTTTCTTCTTTCTTTCCTTTTAAGCATTCCATACTGGCTTGCTACCAGCAATTGAAGTGTATTCTTTATATAGCTAGAGCTATTTGTGTCTTCTCAAAATAAACTGTTTCTGTTAAAAATCATTTTCCGTTTCACCCTGTGGTTTTCATTGTCGCAGTGATGCCTTTATTCAGACACAGAGCCCAGTTCAGGAGCATGTATTACTGACCACACAAGTGTGGGACCCACACACAGGGGGTTTGATTCTCACAAACCCCTGAGAGCCCAAAGCCAATATGCAGGACACAGGGTCTTGCAGAAACCTGGCCCATGGAGCGGTGAACCAAAGCTACACGGGCAGGTAATTCACATCCAAGGGCTTCATCTCTGGGATTTGAATACAACTGCTTATGGAAGCAACAAGGAGCTGCAGATGAGGCGGGGCCCTGGTGAAGTGGGCAGCAGCTGCCAGGCTCCTGAGAGGAGGAGGTTGCCGTGGTAACTGTGCTCAGGGCACACACTCTTCTTTGTTCTCTGGCTCAATGAAGCCATCCAACAGGGCAGACCAGAGTGAGTCTGGGCTGGGAGCAAAAAAACACAGACCAGACCGGAAATGGCCCAGATCACTTCCATCATGTCCAAAAGGGTATGATCCCCCTATGCAGGTAGTGACAGCTACATTTAAGGGTCAACTCCCATCCAAAAGGAGTTTTGTTCTCTGGTCTCTGTCAGGCATGTAAGTCTGAGGCTCTTGCAGCCAACATCCTTGTCTCCCCAAGGAGACATCCACTCATGTCCCCTGACAATAACAGGCTGTTCGTCCGAAAAGACAAAGCAAAGCTGGAAACAACCTGGAAAACCCACAAGGGAAGGGAGAGTGGCCAAGGCAACTCTCAGACAATAGCAGGTGTTAAGATTTAAGAGAAGGGTCAGAGAAAGGCTGGCTTGAGGCAGACCCCATGCCAAGCAGGATCTCAATTGAACTCTGTGGCTCACAGTCCAGTGGTCACCCTGGCAGGGTCAGAGCCTCCCTGTGTTACCATACTACGTATTGGGGAAGCTTCCAGGCATTAACCCACACTGACCAAACTCACAAAAGACATGTCAAAGGCAGGGTCTGGTATATTAATTAACCAAAGAGAGAATACACCTTTAAAGTACAGGTCATAGGGGCACCCAGCTGGCTCCGTCAGTAGAGCGTGCGACTCTGCATCTTGGGTTTGTGAGTTTGAGCCCCACACTTGGTGTAGAGATTACTTAAAAATAAAGTAATGGGGCCCCTGGGTGGCTCAGGTGGTTGAGCATTTGTCTTTCTCAGTTCATGATCCCAGGGTCCTGGGATCAAATCCCACATTAGGCTCCCTGCTCAGTGGGGAGTCTGCTTCTCCCTCTACCCCTTCCCCCTGCTCATGATATAGCTCTCTCTCTCTCTCAAATAAAATCTTAAAAAAAATAAAATAATAAAACCTTGAGGTGCCTGGGTGCCTCAGTTGGTTAAGCACATCTGACTCTTTTTTAAAAAAAGATTTTATTTATCTATTCATGAGAGACACGGAGAGAGGCAGAGACACAGGCAGGGGGAGAAGCAAACTCCCCACGGGAAGCCCGATGCAGGACTTGATCTTGGGGCCCCAGGATCACACCCTGAGCCAAAGGCAGACACTCAACCACTGAGCCACCCAAGCATCCCAAGCGCATTTGACTCTTGATCCCAGCTCAGGTATTGATCTCAGGGTTGTGAGTTCAGGCCACATTCAAAAAAAGAAAGCCTCCTTAAAAAAAAAAAAAAAAGAATCTAGGGACACCGGGGTGGCTCAGCGGTTGAGCATCTGCCTTCGGCTCAGGGTGTGATCCTGGAGTCCTAGAATCGAGTCCCACATCGGGCTTCCTACATGGAGCCTGCTTCTCCCTCTGTCTATGTCTCTGCCTCTGTGTGTGTGTGTGTGTCACTCATGAATAGATAAATAAAATCTTTTTAAAAATATAAATAAATAAAATCTTGAAAAAAAAATACACCAAGGTTATAAACAGGAGGCCTGCAGGCTGAATTGAGCTCACACACACACACTGTCTGAAGTACACTAAGTTCTTTTCCAATTTTTTAAAAAGAGTTCTTTATTTTGAGAGACAGTGCATGCATGCACGTGCATGAGTGGGAGGAGGGGCAGAGGGAGAGAGAAAATCTCTGGCAGACTGCCTGCTGGGGTACAGAGCCCCATGTGGGGCTCCATCCCACAACCCTGAGATCATGACCTGACCCGGAACCAAGAGTCAGATGCTCAATCAACTGAGCCACCCAGGCACGATTTATTAATTTTTAAAAATTTAGGGGGGGGCACAATTTCTCCAATTTACCTAGTTCCCCAGCACTCCTTGTTATTATATTCAACCCAACCAGCTTCATTCATTATATTGCCTGCTCCGCCCCTGAAGGCGTTTGAGTCCATGAACCTTGCATCAAAGTGTAGTTATGGGTTGGGTCCCCCCAGAAAGCACTCTGGGGTGGAGTTTGGGGAGCAGGATGTTTATTAGAGAATGCCCTCAGGATTACCCTCTGTGGGAGAGAAGGAAAGGAAATAGGTTTAGGTAGAAAGAGAAACAGGCTGCAAGGCAGGTACCACAAAGCCTCGTCTGACTCGATGGCAAGCTCTGGCTTTACACTGACCCATCAGAGTTGTCCCACCCTGGTCCAAACGTAGACCTTCCTGCCCCTGATCCAGTTACTGGCTATGGGCCACCTGACCAAGGGCCTGACCTTGGGTGAAGTGATTCTCTCTAGCTGAGGCAATCTCCGAGGGAGCTGACAGCTAAAGAAAGATTTTTGTTAACAGCACCCTCAGCAGCTGAGGCAGCAAGTCTTCCCTTGAAGGAGGACTTGGGTGACATGGTTCTGTGTCCATCACAGGTGTTGCTCCCAGAAATGATGCCAGTTAAACACAAATTCTTATTTTTTAAAAAGATTTTATTTATTCATTTGAGACAGAGAGAGAATGAACAGCGGGCAAAGGCAGAGGGAGAGGGAGAAGCAGACGCCCCGCTGAGCAGGGAGCCTGTCGATCCCAGGACCTTGAGATCATGACCTGAGCCAAAGGCAGATGCTCAACCACTGAGCCACCCAGGCATCTCTGACATCTTAACTTTAATGTCCCACAAACTCGCATCTGTCCAACTCTTTCTCATTCAACTATCCCATTACACTGTCCAGTTTCATTAAGACCTCTAATAACTTCATTCAGTCATTCATTCAACATTCAGTAGGCACCTACCACAAAGAAGCCATTAAGTACTGGGGACACAGCTTTGAATGGGACAAATATAATCAATCCCTGCTCTCATGGAACTCAGGCTACTGTTCCCTTATCTCTCAGCCCTTCTTCTTATCTTAACTCCTTCACCAGTTTGTTCAGGTCTAGCATTTTGACAACTCTCTTGCAAACATCCTCCACTACTTTTGTTCCAGTGTCATTCCTCCCATCTGGCAGACACAACCCCACCTGGATCAATCCAACTGTCCACATTCTCTGTTCCTATATCCAGGCTGCTGGAGAAGACCACACGCAGTCATGCAAAGTGGTGTTCTCCTACCGAAAGGGGATCTTCAGCTCTACTCAAAAAAATTCCTTCTCTGGTTCAACAGTCAGCTCTCTTTCCTATTTATCAAAACCTCAAACCTCCACTCTCTTCAGACTCAAAACCTTCCACTTGCCTCTCCTCCCTGTTATTTCTCTGGCAGATGATTTCCCAGAGAAACCATCAGACAGGAAGTCTCTTACTGTCCCAAAAAACCCACAATTCCATCTGTAAGTGCATGCTTCCTTACCCCCTCTCTCTGCCCAACTTCTCCTTTTCAATGAACATTTATTCAACAAATACTAATTGAGAAGGAGCCTCGGTATCCATAGAAAGATGAATGGATAAAGAAGACGTGGTATATGTACACAATGGAGTATTACTCAGCCATTAGAAATGACAAATACCCACCATTTGCTTCGACGTGGATGGAACTGGAGGGTATTATGCTGAATGAAGTAAGTCAATCGGAGAAGGACAAACATTATATGGTCTCATTCATTTGGGGAATATAAAAAATAGTAAAGGGGAATAAAGGGGAAAGGAGAGAAAATGAGTGGGAAATATCAGTGGGGGTGACAGAACATGAGAGACTCCTAACTCTGGGAAATGAACCACCCCTTGGGTGGTGGAAAGGGAGGTGAGCAGGGGGGTGGGGGTGACTGCGTGACGGGCACTGAGGGGGGCACTTGGCGGGATGAGCACTGGGTGTTATGCTATATGTTGGCAAATTGAACTCCAATAAAAAGAAATTTAAAAAAACAAATACTAATTGAGCACCTACTATATGATAGGCACTATGCTAGGAGCTCAGACTATAATGGTAAGCAAAGTAGTCAAGGTTTCTGACTTTCAGAAGCATACATTCCAGCATGAGGGAACAGACAACATGTTAGTAAACAAACCAATGAGATTTTTATTTATTTTATTTATAAGATTTTATTTATTTACTCATGAGAAACACACAGAGATTGAGAGAGAGAGAGAGAGAGAGTGAGAGAGACATAGGCAGAGGGAGAAGCAGGTTCCACGCAGGGAGCCCGACCCCGGGGTCTCCAGGATCACACCCTGGACTGAAGGCATTGCTAAACTGCCGAGCCACCTGGGCTGCCCGGGAGGTTGAGCGTCTGTTTTCCACTCAGGTCGTGATCCAGGGGTCCTGGGATCAAGTCCGACGTCGGCCTCCTCAAGGGGAGCCGACTTCTCCCTCTGCCTATGTCTCTGCCTCTCTCTGTGTATGTCTCATGAATAAATAATAAAATCTTTTAAAAAAAAAGGTGAGAGTAAATAATAACATGAACATAGGAGAAAGTTGGAAGAATTTTTATAAGTGTGAGAATACTTCCTTCATAGAAACAGGACAGAAGGGACACCTGGGTGGCTCAGTCAGTTGGGCATCTGCCTTCGACTCAGGTCATGGCCCTGGGGTCTTGGGATTGGGCCCCTGGCCGGGCTCCCTGCTCAGCAGGGCGCCTGCTTCTCCGTCTCCTCCACACTCATGCTTTCTCGCTATCTCTGTCTCTCTCTCTCAAATAAATAAATAAAATCTTAAAAAAAAAAAGAAAGAAACAGGACAGAAGGCAGAGTATTTGGGCACAGACACAAGTATATGGACTTCTGTGGATGTAGGAGCCTGAGGGAGTTAATTTCTGGCTGCTTCTAATTTCTCAGTGAAATAGGAAGCCAAGCCACCAGCTGAGATGGTGCAGCCTTCTTGGGGAAGGGGTCAGTCTCTCTGGAAATAACAAGGCAATGTGGAGGTCCACAGGGCGTCCTGGGTGGGATTCTTCCTCCTGATTCCTTCTGTTTAGAACAGAAACATAGCCACATCTCTCCATCTGAAAAATCTCTCTTCCTGGACCTCACATCACTTTCCAGCTACCTTCCTGGGCCTCATCTCCTCTCTTTAAGACTAACACCATAAAGACTAACACTGTCAGCACTGACCACCTGCCTCTCACTTACAACTCCTTGTGATCTGGTGTCTGCCTCCATCCTTACACTGGGTCTGCTGTCCCGAGGACCACTAACAATCTCTGTGTCAAAAAAATCCAATGATGCTTTCTGTCTTTATCTTATACTTATACTGTTGACCACTGCCTCCTTCCCCAAAGGCTTCTTCTTTCGACCTCCTCAATGCCACACTCCTCTGGTTTCCCCTCTCACTCATCTGACTGCTCCTTCAGGATTTCCTTTGCTTCTTCCTCCACTCTCCCTTTAAGCACTGGAGTCCACAGGCCTAGGTCCCACACCTTCTCCCCCTTTCTTTTACAAGTTCTCCCTGGGTGGTGTCATCCACATCTACTGTTCCTCCCCCTGTTTCCTACCTCAATGAATCGTATCACCATCCATTCATTTGCACAGAGGCCTGGGCATCTCCCTGGATGACTCCTTCCCCAGTATCCAATAAGCTTTGCGGACTCTACCACATAAATTTCTCTTGTATCCCTTTATTCCTTGTTTGGTTTGTTGCCATAGAGGCTCAATAAGTGTTGAGGATCCTATCATCCTATTGCATTTATTTCACATGATAAAAAAGAAGCCTCATACCGTACTAAGAAATCAGTTTCAGGCAGATAAAAACCTAAATATGAACAACAAAACTATAAGGCTTTTGGAAGATAATATAAGAGAACATTCTCATGACCTCAGAGTAGAAAAGGATTTCTTAAACAAGACACAATGCCACTAACTATAAAGGAAGAGTGAGAAAATTCAGCTCCTTTAAAGCTAGGAAACCATTTAGAGAGTGAAAAGGCAAGTCACAGAAAAAGAAAAGATATTTGCAACACATACAACCCGCAAAAAACTAGTGTTCAGTATACACAAAGAACTACAAATTAGTGATAAAAAGGCAGGGAACTCAATAAAAAATGGGCAAGAGACTTACATGGGCTCATGATCAAAGAATTCAAATATCCAATAAGCATAGAAAGATGCTTAGGCTCATCTATTGGCAGAGACATGAGGAATGAGGGAGGATGGATTAGAAAGGGGCAGGGGGAAACTTTTGGGTGTGATGAATATGTTCATTATCTCAATTCCTGGCTTCAAAGATGTTTACTCATCAAATTGTCAATCTAAATGTGTGCAGTTTATTGTACATCAATGATACCTTAATAAAGCTGTAACACACACACACATGATGACATACCATTTCACATCCACCAGACTGGAAAAATATTTTTAAGTCTGGCAGCAACTAGTGTTGAGAGAGACATGAAAGAACAGAAACTCTGATACGCTGCTGGTGGGCATCTAAATTGGTTCAGCCACTTTGGCAAACAGTTTGTGTTTATCTATTAAAGTTGAAGATACACATTCCCAAGGACCCAGAAATTCTACTCCTGGCTATATAACCTAGAGAAATGTGTACATCTTTCCTGAAAGAGTTAGAGAAGATTCATAGCACATTGCACATAACAGCCCAAACTGGAAACAACTGAACAGTCCATCAATAGGAGAACAAGCAAACTGTGGGATTCTTTTTATCTTTTATTTTTATTTTTTGAGAGAAAGAGAGAAGGTATGTGCATACAACCGGGGGGGAGGGTGTGTCCAGAGGGAGAGGGAGATAATCTTTTTTTTTTTTTTTTAATGATAGTCACAGAGAGAGAGAGAGAGAGGCAGAAACACAGGCAGAGGGAGAAGCAGGCTCCATGCACCGGGAGCCCGACGTGGGATTTGATCCTGGGTCTCCAGGATCGCGCCCTGGGCCAAAGGCAGGCACCAAACCGCTGTACCACCCAGGGATCCCAAGGGGAATAATCTTAAGCAGGCTTCACACCTAGTGGGGAGCTCAATTTCATGACCCTGAGGTATGAGATCTGGGTGTGTCATGACCTAAGCCAAATCAAGAATCTGACGCTCAACTGATGGAGGCACCCAGGCACCCCAAACTGTGGGATTCTATACAGCAAAAGCAACTAAACTACAGCACATGCAACAACATGTATGGACAACAGAAATAAAAAGTTGAGCAAAAGAAACAAGATGCATAGGAACACATACAGGATGGTTCCATTTACATAAAGTGCAAAAGCCATCAAAACTAAATCCTTGGGCTTCCCTGGGTGGCTCAGCGGTTTAGTGCCGCCTTCAGCCCAGGGTGTGATCCTGGAGACCCGGGATTGAGTCCACGTCAGGCTCCCGGTGCATGGAGCCTGCTTCTCCCTCTGCCTGTGTCTCTGCCTCTCTCTGTCTCTGTGTCTCTCATGAATAAATAAATAAAATCTTAAAAAAAAACCCTAAATCCTTACTTAGGTATCCACAGGTAGATGATAAAACTATAAAGAAAAGCAAGGAGATTGTCATCCTCAATGTTAAGAGAGTGGCTCCTTGGAAGTGGAAGGGTCAATTATAACTGGTGAAGACACAGGGGAGGATTCTTGAGTATGGGTGAAGTTCTATTTTTGGACCTGGGTGGTGGTCACACTTGTGCGCCCTTGTAGCTATTTTTACAAGTGTACAAACTGCACATTTGTTTTAAGCACTTTTTTTCATGTACGTGTGTTATATATTTTATAATAAGAACATTTTTTAAAGACCCAGGATACAATTGAGGGTTACACCAAATTTACGGGAAGGGCCGAAAGGAAAGGAATCTAGGAAAAAAGACAGCAGGCAGCAACCCAAGAGAGGAGGAACTCCCAAATTTCCAAAGGGAGTGAACAACAGCACCAACTCTCATCCACCCCTGCTCTGCAGAACACATGAGAGCAGGGGTGAGTGACACTAGCCATGTCCTTATAGCCGTGACAGGAGTATGCTTGCACAAGAGAAAAATGAACGAAGGCACAAACAGATGAGAATAAATACTATTAGAAGGCAAACATATGGGAAAATGTCTACGCTTTCTTAATGAGCAAAGGCGTACAAAATTTTTAAAACTGAATGGCCATTTTTTGCCTATTATAGTAGCTAAAATTGAGGGGAGGCGGGAGAAATTACAATATGTCAGGCTTAAAGAGTACCAAATGGATGCATGGTTACTGGCTGTTCACACTATGAATAAATATCATTCCTTTAAAATAAAATCTGGCAACATGCATCAGGAAACTACATAATCATACCATTTTACTCCGTAATCCTACTTCTGGAAATCTACACTAGGAAAATTATACAAAGGATGGAAAAGGCTAGATGAATGAATCTGGAAATGACTCAAGTATACCTCAACAAGTAAACCATTGAATAGCAACTTTAAGTGCCATTATCATAATCATAATTATGATAATGGGGGAAGGAAGAAAACTAACATTCATTGAGTGTTACTTTTTGACATATACTATAATAAGTAAGTATGTTACTTTATCTAGTTAAATGCAACCACCTCCAAAGTCTTTTACTGTTACTTCCATTTAAACAGTGAGATGCCCCCAAACTGAAACTCAGAGAAGTTAACTCACCAAAGATCACACAGTTGTGAGTGGCAGAACCAAGATTTGAGCACACATCTGCCTGAATAATAAACTTCTGTTATGTTCATTACATTACTCTGCAATATGAAAAAAATACCTTTATCAGCATTTCCTGAAATATTTTCCCCCAAACATGTAGGGTATTACTAATTTTTTTTAATACCAGATTTAAAAGGTTTCTTTACCCCTGGACTTCTTAGAGTACACTTTCAGTCATTCAACAAGTATTTACTGGATGTGTCAGACACTTCAGTGTTGAGGATACAGCAATGAACCAGAGAGACAAGATCCCTGCCTTCATATATTCCAGTCAGCAGAGGCTAAATGCAAATAAATGCCCCCAAATTACCCCGATTGCAGCAGAATTAATATGGTGACATTCTATTAGAATTCCTAATAGATAGGAACTGGGAGTTAGGTCAAATGGGTTGACTGATCACAGAAAGGTTCCTAGGAGGTGACTTTTGAACTGAGACCTCAATTCGCCTGAAGGGAGAGCCTTCCAGGCAGGGAAACAGCATATTCAAAGACCCCAAAGAGGGAGAGTTTGCTGTTTTCAAGAAATAGGAAGAGCCATAGCACGGCTGGGGGATAGGAAGTGAAGCACGGTGACTGTGGCGAGAAGTTTGGATTCTATTCTGTTTTATTTAAGATTTTTATTTATTTTATTCATGAGACACACAGAAAGGCAGAGACAGAGGCAGAAGCAGGCTCCATGCAGGGAGCCCAATGTGGGACTTGATCCTGGGACCTCAGGATCACACCCTGAGCTGAAGGCAGATACTCAACTGCTAAGCCACCCAGGCATCCTTATGGACTGTTTAATTTTAATTCCACTCAGTTCTATCAACAAATATTTACTGAATCATCTTCAACCTAAAGAGATGATATATATGAGGCACTGCTTTCACATTGCTCTCAATTAAAAGGAGATGGATTTGTAAACCTTACTCAAAATCCACCTCCCCTCTAGTCTTCTTCAGTCTATCCCTGAACTTTGACCTCTGTTTATGCTTTCATGCTTCCAAATCAATTCCCTCTAGCTTCTAGGTATGGCCCTACCATTGCCACTACCACTAGCCCATTTATGTACCTAATTAAGGCAAATAAGCCCTACTCGCAAGTATCTGGAATGAAAGATCACAGTGGAGTTTCCATCACAGAAGTGATTTGAGTTCCAGTGTAAACTGTCTTTACGGACATTTATTCATTGTTGTCAAACATGTCTCTGTGTGTGTGACTGTTGCTTTCTCTTTGTTTTTGGAATAGCTCCTAAGGATTGTCATAGATTTTGCTAGGAGAAGGCACCTTACACTGTAAAACACCCCACCATCCGCCAGGACATCATCTCATGGAGCTTTGTTATGTTAATTGATACATTTTGCCAAAAAAGAAAAAAATACTGGCTCATGTGAACATAATTGTTGCTTATGTTTATTGAGAGTGTACCATGTGTCAAGCATTGTTCTAAGTGCTTTATTCAAATTCATTATTTAATCCTCCCAACACTCAATGAGGAAGATACTAGTAGTACCCTGTTTTATAGAGGAGGTCCATAAATGTTAAGTAACTTACCTGTGATGTTATAGCTGGTAGGTGACAAAACTAGGATTCCTACCCAGACAGTTGGGTTCCAGTGCTACCCTTATTATACTCACTACAAACTGACATATACAGATACACTTTTTGTGCTGTTTTTTTATATTTTTATTTTTATTTTTATTTATTTATGATAGTCACACACAGAGAGAGAGGCAGAGACATAGGCAGAGGGAGAAGCAGGCTCCATGCATGGGGAGCCCGATGTGGGATTCGATCCCGGGTCTCCAGGATCGCGCCCTGGGCCAAAGGCAGGCGCTAAACTGCTGCGCCACCCAGGGATCCCACTTTTTGTGTTGTTTTAAGTCAATTAACAGTGATTACTGTCTAGTTCATACTAACCTCTTAAAGCAGACCTAACATAATTTCACATCATTAAGTTAGAAAGGGCAACACTTTGAGACACTAAAATGACCCCCTGGGACCATGTGAACTTCATATCCTTTTTGGAGAATGCATTTTGTTGACATTCAAAGGAGTAACATGTCTAACATTGCTACAACAACTACTGTCTTGGGATGCCTGAGTGGCTCAGTGGTTGAGCATCTGCCTTCGGCTCAGGGCATGATCCTGGAGTCCCGGGATTTAGTCCCACATCAGGCTCCCCTGCATGGAGCCTGCTTCTCCCTCTGCCTATGTCTCTGCCTTTTTCTCTGTGTCTCTCATGAATAAATAAATAAAATCTTTTAAAAAAAACAACTACTATCTTGAAACCTTTTAGGTGTAATCCTAATCTCAAAGGAAATAGCCCTCCAAAGGCCTGTGATTAATTTACTTTGCTTAAGAAATGTTGTTTCAGCAGAGCAAAGACTACCACATTGGAACCTTGCCATGGCACTGTTCCCTATAAAGCCAATTTAGTATCAGGCCAGAGGCCCTGGATGGAATCCAAAGGAGGTTTACTTCTGAAGTAATGAGATACCCTTGCTAGATGGCAACTTCCCTTCCTGAGGCAGTCCTATGATCTGGATACAGAGAAAAAGTTTTATAGGAAAATCTTGTTATACTATTAGCTAATTAAGTGATCAAGGCAGCTCATTTAAGAATAACAAGTTGGTGGAGAAACAGGTATCCTTACACATGGTCAATGGGAGTATTGGCTGGTCTTTTCCATTTGGAAAAACATTTGACAATTACTATGCAAAGTTCAAAATCTTTTGTCCCAACTATTCCATGTGCAGGAATCTATCCCAAAGATATCTCACATCTGTGCACAATGTGCATTCAAGATGTACACTGCAGCACTGTTAGTCACAACAAGAGACCAGAAATAATCTCTAAGTGTCAATCAGTAGGAAACCAGTTAGATAAATTATGATTCATTCATATAAAAAATCCTATGCATCCTTTAAAAAAAAGGAAATGTTAAAAAAAAGGAAATATTCATACAGTGTAATACTACCAGCAATTTAAAAAGAAACAAACTGCTGCTACTCACAAAAAAGTCAGATCCAGAGGAATGCCTACTATATATGGTTCCACCTATATGAAGCTTAGAATTTCCCTTTCTGGCCAAGATGGAGTAACAGGGACTAGACTATCTTCCGGTCTGAAATAACAACAAAAACAAAAATAAAATATATGAAACTTTGGATTATGGTTTTTAAGACACTGGGTGTCAGTTAATGAAAAAAGCAAACCTCAGTGATCCCTGAGGGACCAGAAACAAACTAGGTGAGCCTTACAATTACCGTGGCTTACTATTTTTTTTTAAGATTGATTGATTGATTGATTTATGAGAGAGAGAGAGAGAGAGAGAAAGAGGAAGAGACACAGGCAGAGGGAGAAACAGGCACCATGCAGGGAGCTTTTGTAGGACTGAAGTCCCATTTTTCTTTGTTGGCTGACAGCCTTGGGCCACTCTCAGTTTCTCAGGACCACTTTCATCCGTTGACTTGGCTCTCTATAGGCAAAAAAAGAATAGACTTCAATCTAAATCTCACACTTTCCACAAAAATTAAGTCAAATGGATCATAGATTTTAGCGTCAAACATAAAACTATAAAACTTTTAGAAATTAAATAGAAAATCTTTGAGATCTATGGCTTGATAAAGAGTCCTGAGACATAACATAAATAATCCATAAAAGAAAAAACAAAAGACTTTTGCTCTGGGAAAAAACCCTCTAAAAAGGATGAAAAGATAAGCTCAGAGACTGGGAGAAAATATTTGCAAATCACATATCTGACAAAGTACTCATATTTAGAATATATAAAGAGCTCCTGAAACTCAACAGTAAAAGAATCCAATCTGGACAAAAGACATGACATTTGTTTCACTGAAGAGCATACACAGACACATGAATTAACACATGAAAATACAAATTAACATGGAAAAAGATGCTTAATATCATTAGCCATCAAGAAATGTACATTCAAGCCACAATGAGATATTAGTACACAGCTATCCAAATGGGTGAAATAAAAAATTGTGGTTACACAAAATGCTGGTAAGTAAGCAGAGAAATGGGATCACGCATACATTGCTGGTAGGAATGTGAAACGGTACAGCCACTCTGAAAAAGGATATGGCATTCTTTTACAAAACTCCATATGCTTACCATACATCTCATCAATAACACTCTTGGAAATTATCCTAGAGAAATGTAAACTTGCATTCACATAAAAACCTGTACACAAATGTTTATAGCCACTTTATTTGTAATGGCCTCTAAATGGAAATAACTCAAATGTTTTTCAACAAGTGAACAGTTAAACAACCTGGTCCATCTATGGTATGGGCTATTACTGAAAATCATACAAATATTAGAGATAAGCATTGGGTGCTTTGGCAGTGCAGGTGAGTGCCTGCCCAGCCTGGGAGAAGTAGAGAAGAGAGTCAGGGAAGGCCTCCAGGAGGAAGTAGCACCTCACTTGGACTTGAAAAGAAAATAAAAGGTAACTAGATAAGAAATGAAGGAAGAGCATTCCAGGTAGACAGAACAGCATGTTCAAAGGCACGAAGTTTTAAGAGAGTAGTATACATTTGAGGGCCTGTAAATGGTACCTCAACATGGTTGAAATCCTGTAGGGCAAGAGATAAGACTGCAGATGTCAGCAGAAAGACCCTTGGGTCTCCAAGCTGAAGAGCCTCTCAGATTGCAGTGAGTCACTGAAGGGTCTTAATTGGAGGAATGCGTGTCAGATCTGTGTTTCTGAGAGCTCTCTGCCAGACACTAGGGAGCATAGCTCGGAGGGTATGAGGCTGATGGCTGAGAGACCACATGTGGGGGCTGTTCCAATGGTCCAAAAAACATACAAAAGGCTGTGGCAGGGGCAGAGAGGGCAGGGCACAAAGGCAGGAAATGCTTGGTGAATCTCTGCAGAGTGTTCCTTTTTCACTGTACAACAATGAGGAGCAGAGAGATGAGGTGTTTGGAAGACAGAATCCATTAGACATGGAGACCAGTCCCTGAGGGTGAGGATACAGAAGACCTCTTCCCCACTGCATCCCCTGTGGCCTGGCTACAGCACCCTGCCCACTGCTCCCACCCCCCAACACCATGTTTCTTCTTGCCTCTGTGCAACTAGGCAGAGGCAATCACCTTCATGACTACTCAGAACCAACACACTGACACATAAACCAGAGGCGACTTGACTTCTGTATGGTGGGGGCATAACTTGCCCCTGACACCCCTTGGGCAGAATGCCCCCTAGTAAGGCGTCAGGTGCTGGGGAAACCGACTTCAATATGCACTCAGAACAAAGGGAACTGGCTGTTCTTGGGTTTCATGTAGGGGCTAGCAAAACCTAGGGCAGTGTCATCATGCAGAAGTTACCAGCTTGGGATGCCTGGGTGATTCAGTGGTTGAGCATCTCCCTCTGGCTCAGGTCGTGATCTGGGATCCTGGGGTCGAGTCTTGTGTCAGCCTCCTCACATGTCTCTGCCTCTCTCTGAGCCTCTCAAAAATAAATAAATGAATAAAATATTTTTTAAAAAAAGAAGCTACCAGCTTGGAAGTCAGACAGATCTGAGTTCCGAGCCCGACCCTGCTACAGTCCCTAGATCTGCAACCTTGAACAGGTTTCTTAACTCCTCTGAGCCTGTTTCTTCAGCTCTAAAACGGCAATGGTGATTCTCTACAAATAAGACTGCCGTGAAAACAGGGGTTCCTGGCTGGCTCAGGCAGTAGGGCATGCGACACTTGATCTTGGGGTTGTGAGTTCAAGCACCACGTTGAGGGTAGGTATTACTTAAAAATAAAACCTTAAGGGGCATCCTGGGTTCCTGGGATTGAGCCCTGCATCGGGCTCCCTGCTCTCTCGCTTTCACTCTCTCAAATAAATGTATAAAAAAATCTTAAAAACACAATCTTAAAACGAAACACTGTTGTTAAAACTCAAAGAGATAATGGGAAAGCACGTGGCTCATGCTACATATGCCACTTGGTTTTTTTAAAGATTTTACTTATTTATTCATGAAAGACACACACAGAGAGAGAGGCAAAGACATAGGCAGAGGGAGAAGCAGGCCTCATGCCAGGAGCCCAATGTGGGACTCAATCCCAGGACTCCAGGATCACGACCTGAGCCAAAGGCAGACGCTCAACTGCTGAGCCACCCAGGCATCCTGCTACATATGCCACTTGTGTTGGTTGTTCTCCACTGTCTCAAATGAACACTGCCTCAGAGAAAAATCCACCTCACTAGATACTGGAATATTAATGTTCTCCAGAAACTGAAGCTCTTGCTTAGACAATGCTGGATAAACATAGATGGATTCTTCTTCTCTGAAGCCTTTCTTTCTCTTTCTTTCTTTCTTTCTTTCTTTCTTTCTTTCTTTCTTTCTTTCTTTCTTTCTTTCTTTCTCTTTCTTTCTTTCTTTCTTTCTTTCTTTCTTTCTTTCTTTCTTTCTTTCTTTCTTTCTTTCTTGAGTGTGAGCGTGAGGTAGAAGGGTGAGGGGCAAAAAGAGACGGAGAATCCTAAGCAGGCTCCACCCCCAGCACAGAACCTATCTCTGGGCTTGATTGCATGACCCTGAGATCATGTCCTGAGCCAAAATCCAGAATTGGATGCTTAACCAACCAACTGACCCACCCAGGTGCCCTTGAAGCCCTTTTTCAGCAATCAGTTGTTCAAAGCTTCATTATCTCATGCCAGACATGTTACAATGGCATGAAAAGGATTAGAAAAGTGTTTGGCCACCGACTGTGCTCAGGAGACACAACCATCCCATTGGCGATATACCTGCATCCATTGGCCAGGATGGGTGGCTACTTCTGCAGGAGGCTGACCTCATCCACCATGTACTGATTTTTCTCGCTTTGTTTCCAAAGGTGACTTTTTTTCTACCCTTGTCCCCAAAAGCTGAGGGCCCAGAGCTCCCCATGGATTGATCACCCCTGAATGGGATCAAAGAGATCCTGTACTCTGTTGCTTCAAACTCCCCTCTCAGAATAAGCTCTGGGATCTCAGATGGAAAAGAAACTGCAGCCCTTTGGTTGTGGGGCAGGTAGGGCAGGACAGTGAGTCTCGGTCAAGGTCTGTGAGGGCTGCCAGCTTCCCTTCCTAATTTTCCTCATTTAAGAAATACATGGAAGAATCAGTCTGAGGAGATAATGAACAGAAAATACAACTGGCAGCCACTCCTGGCTCTGACTCACTCACTGTGCACACTCCCATAGTCGTTACCATGGTTTCAAGGATGAAGTTCTCTTCCCTCTGCCCCCCCCCCGCCGGCTCTTATGTTCGTTTGTCATTCTGCTCCACAGACTCCTTCACAGTCGGCCTCCACAGACTGGTGCAGACTTAACCCTGTAGAGGAGCTAGCTTTTTTTGGTGTTTGTTTTACAAATAACGTTTACTGCTCTTTTTTCTTGAATAAAATAAAAATACATGCCAATTGATAGAAACAGAATATAATATAAATAGAAAAAAATGAAAGGTAGGCACAAACTCACATTCCAGAATGAACACTTAAAAATTTTTTTCAGACTTATTTTAGAGAGAGAGTGCACAAGAGTGGGGGAAGTAGAGGGCCAGAGGGAGAAGGAGAAACACAGACACCACGTTGAGCATAGAGCCCAATGTGGGGCTCAATACCACTACCCTGAGATCATCACCTGAGCCAAAACCAGGAGTCAGACGCTTAACTTACTGTGCCACCCCAAGCACCCGAAGAATTTTTTCAAAGACCTAATGTTTTAAGTAATCTCTACACCTAGCTTGGGGCTCAAACCCACAATGCTGAGATCAGTAGTTGCATGCTGCACTGACTGAGCCAGCCAGCCACCCCTAACACTTAAGATTTCATCATCTTTCCTTCCCCATCTTTTCATGATGCATACTGCATAGTTGAGATTGTACATGATTTTGAATCTGTCTTATAGTGCTTTTGACCTTGAAACCCCCCAGCAGACCTATGCCCATCCTCTTCTCCTTTGAGTTATTGGCCTCTAGGTACTGCTTGGGTTAAGTTCAGCCACTTACACAGTCTTGCTTGTTATTGTTGCTGTTATCTGCTGGAACACGTAGAGCTCGCACAATGTTCCAGGAACTCAATATTTGTCAGGTGCGTCTGCCATTTAATGCTGGCAGACGGACAGACATTTAGGCCTGCTTCCAATTTTTCTCCATGACAGAGTTCTGCCAAGAGGCAGAGGGGTGATAGCCTTTTTTAATAAAACTACCCTTTAAATCCCATCAGCTACAAATGCAGAATAAAATTTAAAAGTGAAAAACCGCAAGGGAGGGCAGGCCTATGTGTAGGAGGGAGCAGGAGGAGAAAGCTGCCACCGCGGCTTTTTCTTCTTTCCCTTTATCTGGAGGCCCCGCGGGATTGGCTAGAGCTGGCGCTAAGGGACTGCAGAGGCTTGCGCCTTCCACTACGGACGCCTGAGGTAGACCCGCCGGGGTGGGGGAGAATGAGAACTGGCGCTAACGAGAGCCCGTGACCAAAGAAACAAAAAACGCAAAGGCGGAGTTTCCCGCCCCTGCTCTACCTTTGGTTCCACCACCACCCCCACAACCGACCAAACTTCCTATTGGTCAGCCAGCTTCATCCCCACTGTTGCGAGGGCCCAAGGACCCGGTCTGCCCTAGATTATGCCTGCTTCCAGGGCCGCAGCGAAGACGGTCAGTTTTGTTGCCCTTTTCAGGCGTTTGTTCCGGACATGCCTGTGGGGCCTGAAGGGACTTTGTGCGGCGAAGGAAGCCATTGAGGGTTCGGTCGCAGTTTTCGGAGATGCCGCCCAAGGGAAAGAGCGGTTCCAGGAAAGGGGGGAAAGGTAGAGCGGCCAGAACGGCCAGGGAGAATGGGGTCGGGTGAGGAGCGAGGGGAGGGAGCAGAGCGGCGATTCCCGGGGGCAGCGGATGGCCAGTGACTAGAGGACTGGCCGGGGAAGTGAGAAGTTGGGAGACAATCAGTGCGGACTTCTCTGGAAAGCCTTAATTGAAAAAGCATGGAAATGAGATGGTAACTAGAAGAAGACAGAACGAAGAGAAAGTTCTGTTTGTTACTTAAGAATGGGGAAAACTTAAGAGTGAGGCTGATGTGAAGAATCCAGTAGAGTTAGAGGGATGTAAAGGTCCAGAGGAGTGAGGTTTGAGAAAACGGGGTCCAGGACCGAGGTGGAGAAGTTGACCTTTGAATAGGAGAAGGGGCACATTATTTTTTTTTAAGATTTATTTATTTATTCATGAGAGACAGAGAAGCACAGACATAGGCAGAGAGAGAGGCAGGCTCCATGCAGGAAGCCCAATGCGGGACTCGATCCCAGCTCTCCAGGATCAGACCCCGAGCCGAAGGCAGACGCTCAACCGCTGAGCCACCCAAGCGTCCCAAGAAGGGATACATTATGCTTGCGGCCATAGGGAAAGGAACGAGGGTGGGTGTGGTTGTAAAAATTGGGGCCAGACTGGGAGCTGGAGTTTATAGGATATCATGATTAATGGCCTCAAATTCTTATGAAAGTGGGAGGTAAGGGTAGTTTTTAAGACTGAGGGGCAGGGACTGAGTGTGGGTCTTGAGTGATAAAGGTTTGGAATAGCCATTGAGGGTGATGGGAAAGGGAACAAAACACTAATAAAAGGATCAGCCCTCAAGGCTGAGAGCCTAGGATTGAAGTCCATGCATTTGTAGAGGACACAGTCCACACACTCATGATTTACCTGGTAACTTGCAACTGGCGCAATATAGGATTGGAAAGACCTAGGTGTCGCCTTGAGCCAAGGTTGGTTTGTTGGACAATGATAATAGAATAGCAAGACAAAGTAGTTAAGGGTGCCACTGGGAACACAGATGATCAAGCAAGGTTTCCAGACTCCGAAGGGAAGGAGAAATTTGTTAGTCTAGGGGAACATAGCAGGATAAAGGTATGGAAGTGGGGAGTGGTTTCTGTGAAGCCAAAGAGCCAGTGTTGTGGGAGTGAGGCATGATAAGGCTGGAAAAACATGAAGTTGTAGCCAGAGACTGAACTGTTCTCAACATGATTCCATCGTGTGCCCTTGGGAACAGTGGCCCCACGTAGAAGGCATCAACATTCAGGAGGGAGGTCCAGAAGTGTGAACTTAGGTCACTAGATGATTCCTCATCATAGGTGGCAAGGTCATCCAAGATGATGGCGAGAGTGAGGGCAGAAAGGAATCCTGAAACTGCCAGCATCCTCAGTCAGTCAAAGGGAGTGAGGAGGCAGTCAGAAGATAGCCACCAGATGTTGGGATAACTGGAAGGCATCATCATTTGAGAGTGAATATACAGCAAACCCACTTAAGAGTTTGGTGGGATAAAATTCCTTTGGCAGTAACATTGTCTTAGGCATTTGGTAGTCAGGTATTTTGGGTTTTCAGTGTGCCAGGTACTGTGCGAGGCATTGGAGATACTAAGACAAGTAACATGGAGTCTCTTGATTAAAACTTTTCAGTTGCTCCCTTTTCTAAGGATAAATTCCAGGTTCCTTAGTCGGACTCCTAGGACCTTATGTCCTAACTCTCAGCCACCTCCCCTGGGCTTATCTCACAACACTCCCACCTCAGATTTGGCTTCATCCATAGTTTCCGACACACACCACATTGTTCTACCACCCTGGAGTGGCTCCTCATCCCTGTCCTTTCTTCACTTGGTCAGTTTCTGCTCATCCAGGAAATCTTCCCTGACTGGCTAAAATGGCCCTCTGTGCTTCCACAGCCTTCTGTCCATAGATCATAGGTCATTCTGAAATGATCTGTTTACATGTCTCTCTGCTCCAGTAACGTATGGTTTCCATGAAGGAAGGTACCATTGCTTGTTCATCTTTATATCTCCAGTGTCTGGAACTTAGTAGTTATTTAGGAAATGTTCACTGAACTTAACATTTAACCCAGCCATAGTTCTTACAAACATCCACCTCTAACAGTAAGTATGCGGCCATGAACACAGAAGTTAACACAGTGGTAAGATGACATCATAGTAAAATCTAAGATGCTGCCTGTGGTTGTTACTCTTGAATATCAACAACTTTTCTTAGGAAGGTATCAGTAGGCAATGTCATAGACTCCAGGAATTTGGACATGATGATAGTATATTTAGCCAAATATGGCTGGTGGAAAATAAGATTTTTATTTAAAATATATATGGCCATTAGAAATGACAAATACCCACCATTTGCTTCAACGTGGATGGAACTGGAGGGTATTATGCTGAGTGAAGTAAGTCAGTCAGAGAAGGACAAACATTATATGTTCTCACTCATTTGGGGAATATAAATAATAGTGAAAGGGAATATAAGGGAAGGGAGAAGAAATGTGTGGGAAATATCAGAAAGGGAGACAGAACGTAAAGACTCCTAACTCTGGGAAACTAACTAGGGGTGGTGGAAGGGGAGGAGGGCGGGGGGTGGGGGTGAATGGGTGACTGGCACTGAGGGGGGCACTTGACGGGATGAGCACTGGGTGTTATTCTGTATGTTGATAAATTGAACACCAATAAAAAATTATTTTAAAAAATAATAAATAAAATATATATGGAGATTTGACTTACTGGAATTGTGACTACTCAGATACATAGTTGCAGTGCTTATTAGACATCTTGCAAGAGTTCAAGGATTTGCCCTTTGAAGGCAGGATTTCAAATTAGGTCCAGAAAGTCTGGACCAGGCTTTTGGTGCTCTCCATCTATCAGCACACTCACTTGTATATCCATTTTCCACAAAGGGTTTATGTAGGACACAAATTTCTTGCTTTATGGGAGGTGAGTCACAGATTAATTTAGCCTCTTGTAGTAAAGTGTCTGGCCGAGTGCCCTTTGGAAGTGTGGTGCTAGGACAGAAATATCAACTCTTATTTTATTGGACCTTTCTGTAAATATCAGGATGCATTATAAACGAGTACCTGTGATCTCTTCTCTAAAGGGGGAGCCGCCTCCGGGAGTGACAGTTCTGACAAAAAGGCCCAGGGTCCCAAAGGTGGTGGTAATACAATAAAGGTGAGTTACTCATTAATTTCCTTTCACATTAAATTTAAATTACTTCTATACATCTCTTATTTTGGTACCCAGGAAAGGAAGATGGTATGCTTAACTCATTCTAAGGAAGGAATGTAATGGTTAACTCATTCTAAGAGGCTAGCCTAATGCTGATATAAAATCAAGATAACATAAAATTGGAAGGTAGTGACCAGTCTCACTTACAAACGGTAATTCCTTTTAAGGATTTCCTCAAATGCTTTCTCAAACATTCCAAATTTCTTAATCCTTCCTGTTGTGTTCTGAAATGTATTAAGTGTACATTTCAAGAAATAATACAAAGTATGAAGAAAATAAACAAATGAACTATTTCTCAGAAGGAAAAATATTTTATAAAACCAAGGGCTTAGATAAACAGGCAAAGGTACCAACCAGTCCCATCAGGTAGCTAGCTCCCCACTAGTAAACTACAAGCCAGGGTCCTGACTGTTAAAACTGGGGTGGGAGACAAATCACAGATAATTACTTGGAACTAGCTAGTCCCAGGGGAGTGTCTGCCCTGGGAAAATACAGTCTATGAACAAAACCATACTACTTAGTGCTATGTAACAAGCAATTTCCATGTTCTGGTCAGGGTGTGGGATTCCATACTTTGATTCATTTGTTCAGTATGGATTTAGTGACCTCTGCCCTGTAGCAAGCAGTGTACTAAGTTCTGGGTTTAAAAAAAAAAAAAACAGGAAGTAAGAGGTGGATTTTATTATCCTACTGCAGTTGGAGCAGTTAGTCAAATAAATACATTGCTGCAGTAGTGTCCTATAAATCCAGCCACATGCAGCCAAAAAGAGAGAAAGAGAGAAATAATATAGTGTGAGCTGTTCTACCCACTCTTCTACTCAGTGAACCAGAGAAAGCATGAGATGGGAGACATGAATCTGCTTTTCCACAGTTGACCTCTGTTCTCATATAAGCATCCAGTTATGTGAAGTGGGACTCTGGCATCCAAACATAATGTTTTCATGAAACATAGTTCCAAATACAAACCAAGTACTTCATCTGGTGTTCAGCAGTAGAAGTGGTCATTGTTGCCACAGGCCTGAGAGACAGGCTATGTTGGGTTTAATGAGGGCTGACGTGTTGGGTCTCTGGTATGGCATTTTCATAAGGGATGTTATAGGGTAATTTTGGCCACGTGCAGTTTTCCCCCTACGTTCTGACTTGTACAAGCACCCAGCCTAAGAGACTGCTCCACTGCATGTGAATTTGAAGAGGCACCTCGCCTTTTCTGGAAAAAAGTAAGTTCAGTGTGGCTGTGCGTGAGGTATGTGGAAAGAAGTGGCACATAATCAGGTAGGAAAGTTGATTAGAACCAAATTTTCCTAAGATAATTTTAGACTCCCATTCAGTTGTAAAAAAAATAATACATTTACCTTTTACCCTGCTTTCCCCGATGGTAACATCTTACATCAAACTTACATCAAACTCCAGTACGATAGCACAACCAGGAGATGGACATTGATACAGTGAAGATACAGAAGATTCCCATCACCCCAAGGATCTTGTCTTGTTGCTATTTTATAGCCATGCTCACTTCCCTCCCCTACCTTCTCTATCCTTAACCCCTGGCACCTGTTCTCCATTTCTGTAATTTTATCACTGCAAGAATGTTACATGAATGAAATGATACAATATGTAACCTGGCTTTTCCCACTCTCAGCATAATTCTCTGGAGTTTTCATTCCAGTTACTCCACTTATCAATAGTCTGTTCCTTTATGTTGCTGAGTAATGTGCACTGAACGGATGTGCCGTATGTTTAACTGTTCACCTGCTAGAGGACATCTGGATTGTTTCCAGTGGTTTGTAAAGGTCCCAGCAGGGAGAAGACCCTGGAACCCTCTGGCCTTTCAGGGCTATGCTCCTTCCATATCCTGCCATTTTGCTTTCAACCCCACTCCTGAGCCCACACCCTGCCCTGTGTCTCTAGAGCAGTCCAGATTCTGAAATCCATCTGCCGACCATAGCTTCCCTCCTGCCTCCCGATTGTTTTTCTGGTCTTCTTTGCACACAGACCTCAAGCCCTCGAGCCCACCTGTTCTCCCTACCTTCTCCCAGGCTTCATATCTGTTGTCCAAGCCCTGTATGACCTATAAACTGGAAAGTAGATCAAAGAGCTTGACCACTGGATCTGAGAGCCCTAGCTCTTTCCTTTTGGTCATTTGCTGCATCCACCTCCCGGTCTCCAACTTGGGATCAATCCTGTCGTCTACTTCCTTTACATTTACACCCAGAAGTGCTGGGCCTTGCTGGAGAGTCACATGGCCTTGCGAATTGGGACCACTGATTCCTGGTCTCTGACCTAAGCCAGGCCCTCAGTACTGCTCAGCAGTCCTTTACCGCTCACATTCAGCTGTCAGCCACCCTGCTTCATCAGGCAGCAGACAATTTCATCCAGTGGTTCTCAACCCTGACGTACTTCAGATTCCCCTAGACAGCTTCTAAAACTACTGGGGCCCAGGGTCCCACCCCAGACCAGCTGCCTCAGAATCTCCGGGGGGTGGGCCCTGGACCTTGATGGATTTTATAGCAGTGCTGAGCATGATTCTGATGTGCTGCTGAGGTTGAGAAACACTGATCCAGTCTCACAAGGTTGGTGTGAGGATTTCATGCGAGAATGCGTGCAAAGTGCTTAGCCTAGCAAATACTAACTTTTAAATATTGTTAAATTTTCACATGAAAATGGAAACCAGACCTATAAGCAGTAACTCATTGGCGTTCCAGCCCCCCTCCCAACAAAGTTCTCTTTATCCACACCTCCCCTCTCTGTCTTCTCAGTGTTCCTCCTCTAAGGCTCACAGATATTTCAAGCAGTGCACCGAATGCCATGCCTTGCTCCTTCATCTTCTCTACCCTCTTTGGTTGCTGTCTTCAGCCTTTCTCTCCTGACTGCATCTTTCCCTTCATTCTGAGATTATGCCCAGGGACCTTTAAAATAGACACGTGCTTGTGACCTTTTTCTTCTAATAAGAGCTCTGTCTCCTTTTCTGACTCATCTGGGGGAGTACCCCACATGCCTTCCCTTCCCACCCTCCATTACTTCCTTGAGCTGCCTGCCACAGCCTGGTTTCTGCTCTTTCTGCTTTTGCTAAGGTCATCGATGTCTCAGTACTAAATTGATTGTACTTCTTACCTGGTCACTCTGCAGCATTTAAGCCTGTTGACCATTTCCTCCCTGAAACTGTCTCTTGCCTTGTTTTCCCTGAACACGCCTTTCTGTCCTACCTATTTGGCCTTCGTACTGCACTATGTATAGAGCATCTTTCTTTGCTGTGGCCTAAATGTCAATATTCTCCAAGCATGTCTTTAGCCTTTGTTTCTCCTCTTCTTGTTCTATGTAGCCTCCCTGGGTAATCTCCTCCCTCCTGCAGTGGAGGATTGATCCCGCGCTACCTCCACGCTAATCACTCCCAAATCCTCTGTGGGTCAGCTCTTTTCTAAGATGGGAGTCTACATGGTTGCCAGTCAGTCTGTCACATTGCAGAGGCCACAGATACTACAGACACTTCATGTCTAACCTGTCAGGCTGTCCAGACCAGAATACTTGTTTATTCATTGATAAAATGTTAGATGGTATCCTCTTTCCTTTATCATGAGTGTTTCATTCATGTCCCAGTAATCAAACCAACCAGAAGTATGGAATCATAAAGAGGGAGGCATTCTCAAAGTTGTTTTAGCTAGGCCAAGTTGAGGTCTGATGAACCATCCTTGTTTCCCAACATGTATCTCTCTAGTGTCCAGACTGTTTGTCCCTGTCTTTCTTGGACAGTTGCTGGACACATTCTCTAGAAGTTTGCCTCTCAGAGCCCTGCCTTTTGACAGATCATTTCCTTTGTTATGTTCCTATCTCCTGTGTAGCTTCTCCAGACAGGAAGTTATTCCTGTGGGTCTAGAATCCCCTTGCCCTCAATTCCAGTAGTTGAACTCTGAGGCCAGGCTTGATTTGCTTGCCTCTGCATTCATAAGGGAGACACCGTTAACTCCCATTCCAGAGTATGATGTACAATATGAAACTATGGATTGAGTTTGAATGAGAAATTGGAAATCATGTAGAACAGCTACCTTGACAAAATCATTTTTAAAGGTAGAGTGATTTGTGTTTTTAAAAAACATGGCTTTATATAAACGTAAGTCAAACTTGAATACTTCCATAGGGTTGAATATACTTAACATAAGATACTTTTTCAAAGTGCCAGATTCTGAGGAGTTTTATACATTGGGCCTCTTTTGGTAAAGTATTTCCTCATGGTTTTTTTTAGTATCATCCCCACTCTGATGGAAGTAGTGGCTAACCTTTATTGAATATTAACATCGTTATCTCAGTCTTCACAACCCTACGGGAACACATAGTTACTGTTATTATCTCAGGGCACAAATGGGGAAACAGAGGTTTAAGAAAATGCCTCCAATCACACAGCAGTGTTGGGATTTGACTCAAGGGCCCCAGCTTTCAACCGTTATGTTTCCTCTTCCTGTTACCATTGAAGTACATGGTAAAGATGGGAGCTTCTCATAGCCCTGTGCCTATTGCTGTCTAAATCAGAGTTCCCAGATAGTGTCTTGACACAGGAAATGGGTTTGTGGCCATCGCCCAACGGAGCAGACTTCCAGGACTTTGTTGCTATGAACCTGATGTGTTTTCTCACTATGGAAGTAATCCAGACATGACTGCTATACTGTAAGAAAGGGAACCATTTGCATGTCCCAAATACCATGTGAACATACTTTTTCCTTGTAGGTTAGACACATTCTGTGTGAAAAACATGGGAAAATCATGGAAGCCATGGAAAAGTTAAAGTCTGGAATGAGATTCAATGAAGTGGCCACACAGTATAGTGAAGATAAAGCCAGGCAAGGGGTATGGTGCTGTTATCATTTAAAATGATCTCTCCCTGAGGTGTCTGGGTGGCACAGTCCAGTTAAGCATCTGACTCTTGGTTTCAGCTCAGGTCATGATCCCGAGGTTGTGAGATCAAGCCCTGAGTTGGGCTCCGTGCTCAGTGCAGAGTCTGCTTGAGATTCTCCCTCTGCCCCTCCAGCTCGTGCTCTCTCTCTCTCTCTCTAAAATAAATAAATCTTAAAAAAAAAGGGGGAAAAAAGTCTTTCCGCCATGGAGGACACACAGCAGTAGGGATTATTTCTGCATTCTGCCATTAATTTTAGCCTTGTCTTGGTTTAAAGATCCTAAAAGCAGAAATGTCCAACTTGTGAACAGTTGAGTACAGGTCACCTGTGTCTAAAACTAGGCATTACCAAACTGGCACAGCTAACAGACAACCAGCAACATTGTGAGTGTTTATGTGTTCAGTCCAGGGTTGGATCTCTTCTACCTGTTTGTCCTTGTCAAGCACGCTTCTTTACAGTCCAGATGAATAAACCTAGGAACCTTAGCATTTGTGTTGGGAAATTCTCAAGCTACAGTAGAACTGTTGCCTCTTCAGGGCCACCTGACATCACATATCTTTTGGGTTTTTCAGGGCGACTTGGGTTGGATGACCAGAGGTTCCATGGTGGGACCATTTCAAGAAGCAGCATTTGCCTTGCCTGTAAGTGGGCCAGATGAGCCTGTGTTTACCGACCCTCCAATTAGGACAGAATTTGGATATCATATTATTATGGTTGAAGGGAGAAAATAAAATGGTATGAAAGACTGAACATGTTTTATACATTCTGTTTATTTCTTTAAAAGGTATTGAGTAATCCTTGTATTTTTATTTTTATTGTGGGTTTGTAGGCATAAAATGAGGTGGAGAAAGGTTATTACACACTGTAGTAGTTGTTCTCAAAGGTAAGTCAAGCGGGGTCACCTGGCTGGCTCAGTCAGTAGAGCATGTGACACCTGATCTCAGGGTTGTGAGTTCGAGGCCCACATTGGGTAAAGAGTTTCCTTTATAATTTTTTTAAAGATTTAAAAGATAAGCAGACTCCTTTTAACCTGTAGTCTCTTCCCTCCCAGAACTACTCTCTAAGTCTCAGTATATCCCATAAGTTAATTCAAAAACCATCTCTGGGGGAGCCAAATACCTAGTTCACACTATTCAAAACACATTGAATTGGATAGAAAATAGATGGAATAGTATATGAAAAATCATAAAATAAGTTCCTAGGCAGGGGGATCCCTGGGTGGCGCAGCGGTTTGGCGCCTGCCTTTGGCCCAGGGCGCGATCCTGGAGACCCGGGATCGAATCCCACATCGGGCTCCCGGTACATGGAGCCTGCTTCTCCCTCTGCCTGTGTCTCTGCCTCTCTCTCTCTCACTGTGTGCCTATCATAAGTAAATAAAAAAAAATTAAAAAAATAAGTTCCTAGGCAACACTTGTTTTATAAGTTAGCCAACTTGGATCTGCCAGGAGAGTTATTAGCTCCATTGTCTTTTTTTTAAGATTTTATTTATTCTTAAGAGACACAGAGAGAGAGAGGCAGAGACATAGATAGAGGGAGAAGCAGGCTCCCTACGGGGAGCCTGATACAGGACTCAATCCCAGGACTCTGGGATCATGCCTTCAGCTGAAGGTGGACACTCAACTACTGAGCAACCCAGGCGTCCTGCTCCATTGTCTTAATACTATACACTGTACATAATGGCCATTCAACCTGAACCTTTTTTCAAAATTCAATATAGTTAACATACAGTGTATTATTAGTTTCAGGGGTAGAATTTAGTGACTTATCAGTTGCATAGAACACCCAGTGCTCACTCCCATCAAGGGCCCTCCCTAATGCCCATCATCCAGTTATCCCATCTCCTCACCTACCTCCCCTCCAGCAACTATTTCCTACAGTTAAGAGTCTCTTATAGTTTGCCTTCCTCTATTTTTATCCTATTTTACTTTTCCTTCCCTTCCCCTATGTTCATCTGTTTTGTTTCTTAAGATCCACATGAGTGAATTCATTATGAACTCTTCTTTTTAAATAAACCTTTCTTGGAGGAAAAGAAGGCACTCAGTTCTACCAGTTGTTTGTACTAGACTAAGCAGCCAATGTTCTGTGTGTCTGCATTTTTAAATTTCACAATGCCATATTTATGACATATAAAAAGTATAAGGAATATTATAAATACTATATTGCTTCAAAAATAAAACTTTGCCAGGGGTGCCTGGGTGGCTCAGTCGGTTAAATGTCTGGCTCTTCATCTCAGCTCAGGTCTTGATCTCAGGATCCTGAGTTCAAGCCCCACATTGGGTTCTACGATACACATGGAGCCTACTTTAAATTTTTTTTTAAATAAAACTTGGCCAATACAACCATGTGATTCATAACGGTGATTCTTTTAACACACTGTGTTCTCACTCAGCTGCATTTGACATATAAGTTTCTTATTTTGGGGTTTCTGGGCATCTCCAGCAGTTATGCCTCCATGAGATTTTACCCACTGAGCAGACTAAACAGATGCCACAGTCCCTGAGTACAGATATACCAGTATGGTATTGAGAGATGTTCAAAATAGCAGGCATATAAGATGAAACTGTTTTTTAAAACCCCGTTCAAAACAGTGTCTCTAAATAAGGGCTGTAAATTCTGAAAATCTTGAAGAAAATTCTGAAAAGCTTTAGATGCATGAGACACGACCTAGTTAGCATCCTTTGCTCAGGACATTGGCTTACCCAGGATACCAAGTGAATGCCTTTTGCACGGGTGTCACCCACAAAAGAAGCCGGAGTGCTGGAAAGGTAGAGTAGAAGAAGCAAACTAATTTGTGGCATGGAGAGAGAAAGCAGCTATAGATAGCTTGCGAGAAAGTAGAGCAGGAATGGGTCTCTGACACCAAGCAAACCTTTGGGAAGTTAATTTTGAACTGGCAACTAAGGTTCTAAAGGAGTTGATAAATGAAAAAATTAGGGATTTATACATAGTACAGCTCATGAATTTAATCCTGCTTTGAAAATGCATCTTTTGGGGATCCCTGGGTGGCTCAGCAGTTTAGCGCCTGCCTTCAGCCCAGGGTGTGATCCTGGAGTCCTGGGATCGGGTCCCACATCGGGCTCCCTGCATGGAGCCTGCTTCTCCCTCTGCCTGTGTCTCTGCCACTCTCTCTCTGTGTCTCTCATGAATAAATAAAATCTTTAAAAAATGTATCTTTGTTTCATTAAGTTCAATGCTTAATGAACCAACTTCATTCAGAGTAAAATAATTGAAAATTAAAACCAAAATGAGAACCTGCTTTTTACCTATCAGATTGGCATTTATGTGTTGTTGGCAAGGGCATGAGGAACAGGTATTCATTAATTGTGGAACTGTATATTATTAGAACCTCTGGAGAACAACTTGGCAATACTTATAAAAATTATAAATATGCCCTTTGACCCCAAAACTCCATTTCTAAGAATTTATCCTGTAGATATAATGTGTATAAAAGGTACAAGGATATTCATCACCTTGTCTGCCAATAAATGACAGATGGTATACCCATTCAATAAAATATACAGCTGTGTTAAAATTAAAAACGATGGTACAGAACAGGGTATATAGTATACTGTCACTTGGGTAAAAACCTACATATACATATATACATACTTGTACTTCTACATCCATAGACCATCCTTGGGAGTGGCAATCCAGAACTGGGGGCAGAAGTAGGTAAGAGATTTTATCTCATACCCTTGGATCAGGGGTCTTAATCTGTTTTGTGCCATGGAGCCCTTAGGCAGTTTGCCTAAGCCAGTGGGTCCCTTCTCAGAAGGTTGCTTTCAAATGAATAAAATAAGAACACCTGGGTAGCTCAGTGATCGAGCATCTGCCTTTGGCTCAGTTCATGGTCCCAGGGTCCTGGGATCCAGCCCCTCATTGGGCTCCCCACAAGGATTCTGCTTCTCCCTCTGCCTGTGTCTCGGCCTCTCTCTGTGTCTCTCATGAATAAATAAAATCTTAAAAAAACCAATCAGGACAGCCTGGGTGGCTCAGAGGTTTAGTGCCACCTTTGGTCCAGGGTGTGATCCTGGAGACCTGGGATCAAGTCCCATGTAGGGCTCTCTGCATGGAGTCTGCTTCTCCCTCTGCCTGTGTCTCAGCGTCTCTCTGTCTCTTTCTCTCATGGATGAATGAATAAAATCTTTTAAAAAAATAAAAACAAAACCCAAACAAATGAATAAAGTAAAATACTAGTATTACAAAGGATGCCAATTATACTGAAACAGTAACCAAAACACAGTTGAGATCCCTGGGTGGCTCAGTGGTTTAGTGCCTGCCTTCAGCCCAGGGCATGATCCTGGAGTCCTGGGATCAAGTCTGACATCGGGCTCCCTGCATGGAACCTGTTTCTCCCTCTGCCCGTGTCTCTGCCTTTCTCTCTCTCTCTCTGTCCCTCATGAATAAATAAATAAAATCTTTAAAAAAAAAACAGTTGAGCCTTGAACAGATTTGTACCGTGTGGGTCCACTTATACACAGACTTTTTTTTAATAGAGTATAGTACTAGAAATGTATTTTCCTTATGACTTCCTTTTTCTCTAGCTTACTTTATTGTAGGAATACAGTATATAATACATATAACATGAAAAATAGGCTAATCAGCTGTTTATGTTATCAGGTTTCTAGTCAACAGTAGGCCATTAGTTAATTTTTGAGGAGTCAAGTATTATGTAGATTTTTTACCGTGGGGAGGTTGGTACTCCCACCCCCACATTGTTCAAGGATTAACTGTAGTTTTTAAACTTTTATATACAACTTATTTAGATGATATATATTACATATTTTGAGTTCTGTGTGCTGTTCTAGCAAATTACTGAATCTGAAGGTAGAGTCACGAGAATCCTCAATTTGTAGCCACGTTGGACAAAAGTATGGATAACATGGGGCCCAATGCTAGCCCCTGGCATCGGAAGTGAAGGCAGTGTTATGGAAGTAAGCCCTTACACCTGTGGAGTCTGACCCTAATAACAGGTAATGTCAGGACAGAGTTGAACATAGGACATCCAGTAGATATCTGCCGAGAACTGGAGGGCTGTTTGGTATGGAAGACCTCCACAGGTCAGAAGGGTTGTCAGTAGAAATAGCCCAGTATATTCACTGCAGTAAAGACAATTTATTATAACAACTTTTCACTAGGTAACATATGGTTAAATCCATTTCACCCCCTACTGTGATCTCAGCAGGTCACAGCCATACTAAGCCTTAGTTTCCTCAACTAAAACAATGTAAGTGCGACCCTCAACCTCAAAGGATTATGGTAAGGATTAAACAAGAAGCCTGGTACACAGTAGGTATTCCATAAATGCTGGTTCCCTTTCTGAAGTGCAGAGTGTTGTACTGCACTTGGTTTCTGAGGGGCAACCAAACTCCTTTTCAGTCTACCACCCAAAGACACCATGTGCTAGCCTGTGTCAGAACAGTTGGTGGTGAGTGAAGGATGGCTAAATTGTCGGCAGTGACTCCCAAAGTAGGGTACCAGTGATAAGCCTGGCCCCAGGCACCTGATAGCCCAGCCTTCTGCTGTAGTAAACTGAAGGCAGAAAATAGCATGTTAATAAGCAGATCTTCGATTTAGAATTCTAACAAGCTCCTGCTTAAACTAAGGAGCCTCTGTATCCATTTGCCAGCATCATCTCAGTGAATGGAAGAGAAAACACCTGAGAAAAGTAACTTTACAATTCTTGTCTGAACTGTGATAGACAGAAGTGATCATTTCCAGAATAAGATTGAGAATGGCCAGAATAACTTTATAAAAACTTTCCTGGAAGTAACACAGTTCTATTAAATTTATAGAGTGTGCCTAAAAGAAAAATGTAAGACTATTCAAGGAAAGAAGTAAATTAACCTAGTGTTCAGGACACCAGAATGTATATATGGAGGAGGGGGGATAGGAAGGAGTACAGAGTAAAGGCCAAATGGACAAAATAGTTAAAAACAAAAACTTGCTCTTTGAGCTCTCTCTCACCTTAAGCCTAAATGCTTCATGCCCCCAGGGAACCCAGTTGTAAGAATGAATGAATTCATACTCAGTGTTTCACTTTAACAGTAAATAGGTTATATTCTCAAGTTTTATTAAGTTGCTTATACAAATTTAAAGTCATGAGCATGACTTCAGGATCTGCACTTTTTATGTCAAGTGCTTTAACTAAGCAGTTTAAGGCCTCCTGTATTTTTCCACACTCTTTCAGTTCTTTTCCACGAATTACAAGAGCCTCATAGTCATTGACAGCCTCTACTGCCTCATCCTGGGGAGAATCAACCAACTGTCTGCCCAACAAAGGCTCAGGGTCACCTGGAGAGGCCTCTTGAACTAAAGCCCCAGGCTCACGTGTAGTTAGCCAGCTGGACTTATGTTCTGAAGGCAGCGTTTCGTCAGGAGGATCTTCGGTGTATTCTGAGACTTCCCCACTGCTTTCCTCGGCTCCTTCCTCCAGATAATCTTCAGCAACTTCTGCTTTGCTGCTGTTGTCAGGTCCTTCCTCCATATCCTCCACGTGGTCTAAAACCACATTAACAAGAGACCTCCTAGAAGCCAGGGATCTTCTAGCATTTACAGACTTATTTATACTGTCAGGTATTTTCAGTGCAAAGAACCTTCCTGGTGGACTGATGTCACTTTTGGGAGTTGAAGCATCAAACTGTTTTATAGGTAAGAACTGACAAGGCGAGGTGAATAGATTTGTGCCTGGAGTATCTTGAAAAGTTTTGTCTTCATTTTCACCATCTGAAAGGATCCTTCTGGCTTTCCTTCTGCCTTTCTTCATATTACCTATTACTACTTCTGGATCATCTTGGGTCTCAGAAAGATCCAAGCTGAGACGCACTTCACCCCGCTCAGACTCTGCTTTAGAATTAGCTGCAGGGCCACACAAGCTGTTTTCATTCTCAGCATGCTGCAAAGACTGACTGGAAAAATTTTGTTCATTGTCTGCAGAGTCTTCCAAGAATAGGTTGAAATCACATGCATACTGTGATGAGGACGCTAAAGGTTCCTCTTCCAACTTGGCCTCATGTACTTGAGCATCCTGTAGTGCACTGCGGGATGCTGACCATTCCTCATCAGCTATTTCAATTACAGATGCGTGTGATTCTGTATTTTGATTTTCATTTGTCATGGGATTAATGGGCCAGGGACTACAGTGAGGCAAAGTCTCATCATCCTTTAGTTGATCTGGATTTGGCCCAAGATCATCTCTGACTGATTCACTAAGGAAATAATTAAAATTTCCCAGAGGGTTCTTTTGCAGTGTCCCCTGTGTAGGCCCCTCTCGCAGTGCCTCTTTTTGTATAGCCATTCCCGATGAGTTGGTCCAGATTTCATCTACACATCCACATCCCTTAGGTAAGATAGCTACAGAGTCAGCATCAGATGTACTTACAAGTGAGTGACTACCATCTTGCAAGACGGTAACATTCATCTTTATATTGGAGATATCTTGATTCTCATTCTCTTTGGGCAGATCATCAATGATTACACTTGCCATCTGGGAACTGATTACTTCTTCCTGGATATGGTAAGTAGGTAGATGTGATGAGGGCCAAGGCTGTGGTTTATTCATTTCAGGGCATTTCTTCTTTGTTTGAGAAGGAAACAGAGGTTCTCTCAGCCAGGTCCCCTCATTTCCAGTTCTTTGTTTTTCCACTAAGAGCTCTGTATTTTGAGACTCTAATTCAACAAGGAATTGAGCTTTCTGAACCCTTTGTTGAATATAATGAGATTCTTCAATCACGTCAAGCTCTTCTTTAACAGACAGATCCCGTGTGTACATCAAATCGTGGTCTGAGATTCCAGCTATCCCCAAAGAGTGCAAGTAGGCAATATGTTCATCTAGTATCTTATCAGATCTCCTCTGAGCAGCATGCAAAGACTGAAGCTGCAGCTGGGTTGCAGAGTTCTGAAAATCCTCAATTGTAAAGAGCTCTCTTAATTCTTGTTTAGTAAAATATCGGAAAGGGTTCTTCTTATCACCAGTAGTTTGTCTGATTAGTGAGTCCTTGAAAACCTGTCTTCTGTATATTTTCTCCTCTACGGTCCCACAAGTAATCAGCCTATAAACTACAATATTTTCCTTTTGTCCAATTCGGTAGACTCTATCCACAGCTTGAGCATCAGTTGCAGGATTCCAACTAGGGTCAAAAATGACCACTCTAGTTGCTGCAGTTAACGTTAAGCCAACACCACCTACTTGAGTGGTAAGCAGAAAAACAGAGTAATCTTTATTTTGCTGGAATAAGTGGATTCTTTTTTCTCGTTCCACAAGATGTGTAACTGTTCCATCAACTCGCAATATCTTAAAGTGCCGATTCTTTAAGAGGCGTTCAATGATGTTTAGAATTTGTCTCGATTGGGAAAACACCAGAGTTTGATGTCCTTCATCTCGCAGTCTCCTAAGCAGCTCTATTAGAAATATCATTTTTCCAGATTCTTCCATCAGTGTATCATCAGTTACGTGATCAATATGGTCCACGTCTGAGGCATCCTCCCCTTCATTTTCACCTTGAACAGAGAATTTTACAGACCCTAAACTCAACAAATGACGAGCCCGTGCAGATAGCAGCCTTGGATGATCACACAGCTTCTTTAAGACACCTAGCTCAGCCAGAGGTGAGCGTGTCTCCATTAACAATTCCTTGATATGATCCAGGGACACGAATTTCCTGTATATTTCTTCTTGTAAAGGCCTAAGACGTATCCAAATAATTAAATCATTTTTCCTGGAAAGGGAAGGCATTTTACAAATGGCATCACCATCTGGATTCTTTTCACTAAATCTGATCTCCTCTGGGGTACTTGACTTTTTTTGTACCTCTTCTTTAGTCCTCCTGAGAAAATGAGATTTTATGATTGCCATCAAGTTTTCAGATATTTTCAATCCCAAGGCTTTTTCCCCTGGGGTAGCATCCTTCTCTCTCGCTCTCATAATAGGATTTTCATACTCTATTTTAAAAGTTTTTAATGTTCCTAGCAGGGACCCTTGACAAGCAAAATCAAATAGGGACCACAGTTCTTGTAAATTATTCTGGATTGGGGTTCCTGTGAGGAGGATGCGATTCCTGGCAGGGACAGCACGAGCACATATTGCTGACTTAGTAGATGAGGTTTTTATTTTATGTGCTTCATCAAGGATGACGTAGTCCCACACAAACTCTTGGCCATTCAAGCTTGAAAGTTGCTGCCAATTATTGATTAACATTTGATATGTGGTGATAATGACACCATTCCTTTGCTGAATCCGATTGAGGTTTCTGGTACGTTCATCCTTACTAGAACCGTGAAAGGTTTTGACTCTCATTCCTGGAGTCCACTTAACAAATTCTTTTATCCACGTGCTAATGAGATTGGTTGGCATGATCAGCAGCACATGACTCACAAGTGTAGCATCAAACATACCAGAAAGGAAAGCGATGATTTGAACAGTCTTCCCTAATCCCATATCATCTGCCAAGATGCCACCTTTTCTTCCATCCCTATATAGGCTATAGAGGAAAGCTACACCTTCCTTCTGGTGTTCAAATAGTTGGTTGTGCAGTTCTCGATAAAGCAGAAGGCCAGAGTTGCACACATCTGTGAATTCATCATCTCCATGTTCTGCCAACTCCTCCAAGGCTTCCTGTATTTTTTGGATTCTGCTCATCACCTTTTCATTGGGAAAAATGTCCTTTGCCAAATTGAAAAGTTTAAATGCTTCTTCCAGATCCCCATTCTTAGTTGCTTCTTTGGCCTCCTTCACATATCTGTTTTAAAAAGGTAAAAAAAAAAAAAAAAATATATATATATATACACACACACACACAGATTAGAAAGGAAGGAAGCAGATTGAATATTCAATCAATAACACTTTAGAGTCCATTTTGGAATCCAAACTGCAGTTGGGCTTTTAATATCCTCAATTCAGGATGGGAGACATTGCCAACAACACCTTCAAGCACTATTTGTGAGAAATGTATGTGCAAAGGTTACTGGTTCCACAGTATTTCTTAAAATGCCACCCATAAGTATAGAGTGGTATTTTCTTGTAAAACAAACCAACCAACCAACCTATACCTATATCATGAGAGTGTGGAAACAGGAAAGATACATGGGCACTTTTCAGTTTTTATTTTTCTGGACCTCTGTGATACATTTGACACTAATCATTCCCTCCTTAAAATTCCCTCCTTCCACTGGATTCCTCTAGATTCCTCCTGGTTTCCTCCCACATCACTGGCCATTTCTTCTGCTCTTCTTCCCATAGGGCTCAGTCCTGGCCCTTCTTCTCACTTCTTTTACTCTCTCCTCTGGCCTTCCACCCCCACCTAATGGGTTTATGAAATCACTCTCTCCATTCCAGGGCTTGCCCCCAAAGTCTAGTCTAGATCCATATTTTAACGGCCTTCTGGATGTCTCCACTTGAAAAAGTCTCACAGGCAACTCGAATTAATCCAAAATTAAACTAATTATTTCCCCTCCAAAAACATGTTTCTCCATTTATGTGGTAGTAAATGACACTACTATCAACTTAGCCATCAAGCTAGAAATCTGAAGATCATCCTTGACTCCAGTTCACATGAGGTCATCCTTGATATCCCCTCTTTTAATCACCCCCTCCCCTAGCCAGATAATCCCCAAGCCCTAGTAACTTTGTTTCCCAGGTATAACCTGTGTCTCTCCATCTCCACTACCACTACTGTGGTTCAAGTCACCATTACTTCTGGCCTGGGTAGTCACAACTTCTTACTCACTGGTCTTACATCCACTCTTGGCCCCTCTGATACATTCTCTACATAGCAGCCAGTGATACTGTCTTAAAATGTAAAATTTAAGGAAAAAATGTAAAAGAAATCATGTCACTCCTCTGCTTAAAATTCTTCAGGTTTATGGTCCAAAAGGATGCCAAAATAATTCACTGAGGAAAGAATAGTCTTTTCAACTATCATGTGCAAAAGAAATAAATTGGTCCCCTCTCTCACAAAAATTAACTTTAAATGGATCAAAGAGGAACAACTGGGTGGCTCAGTGGTTGAGCATCTACCTTTGATTCAGACTGTGATCCTGGGGTCCTGGGATCAAATCCTGTTCAGGCTCCCCACAGGGAGCCTGCTTCTCCCTCTGCCTATGTCTCTGCCCCTCTCTCTGTGTCTCTCATGAATAAATAAAATCTTTTTTTTAACATTTTTAAAATTTTTATTTATTTATGATAGTCACACACACAGAGAGAGAGAGAGGCAGAGACACAGGCAGAGGGAGAAGCAGGCTCCATGCACCGGGAGCCCGACGTGGGATTCGATCCCGGGTCTCCAGGATCGCGCCCTGGGCCAAAGGCAGGCGCTAAACCGCTGCGCCACCCAGGGATCCCTAAATAAAATCTTTTAAAAAATAAAATAAAATGGATCAAAGAACTAAACATAATTGCTAAGACTACAAAGCCCTTCGAAGAAAATATCGGCATAAATCTTTGTTACCTTGGTTTTCGCAATGGTCTCTTAGATATGATGCCAAACACACAAGCAACCAAAGGAAAAATAAAAATTTTTTTTTTTTTTTTTATTTATGATAGTCACAGAGAGAGAGAGAGAGGCAGAGACATAGGCAGAGGGAGAAGCAGGCTCCATGCACCAGGAGCCCGATGTGGGACTCGATCCCGGGTCTCCAGGATCACGCCCTGGGCCAAAGGCAGGCGCCAAACCGCTGCGCCACCCAGGGATCCCCAACCAAAGGAAAAATAAATCGGGTTTCACCAAAAAAAAACTTGTGTTTCAAAGTATACCATTAAAAAAATGAAAAGACAACCCAAAGAATGGGAGAAAATATTTGTAAATCATGTATCTGATAAGTGATCTGTACCTAGAACATATAAAAAAATCTTACAACTCAAAAATTAAAAGACACCACATGGGCACCTGGGTGGCTTGGGTCAATTAAGCACTCGACTCTTGATTTTGGCTCAGGTCATGATCTCAGGGTCATGAGATTGAGTCCCATGGTAAGTTCAGCAGGGAATCTCCTTAAGATTTTCTTTCTCCCTCTCTCTCTGCCCCTTCCCCTGCTCATGCACTCTTTGTCACCAAAATCAATCTTTTAAAAAAGACAAATAACACAATTTAAACATGGGCAAAAAAAAAAAATAAAAAAAAAAAAAATAAACATGGGCAAAGGATCTGAATAGACATTTCTCCAAAGATGATCTGCAAATGGCTAATAAGCACATGAAATAATGCTCAACATCATTAGTCATCAGGGAAATGCAAACCACAACCACAATGAAATACCACCTTATGCCCATTAGGATGACTAGAATCAAAAAGCAAGAAAAAAAAAAAAAAAAAACAAGCACTGGCGACAATGTGGATAAATTAGAACTCTCATAACCCTATTGGTGGGAATGTAAAATGGTGCAGCTGCTTTGGAAATCAGTTTGTCAGTTCCTCAAAAAAGGTATATATGGGGGCAGCCTGGGTGGCTCAGCGGTTTGCGCCTCCATTGGCCCAAGGCGTGATCCTGGAAACCAGGGATCGAGTCCCACATCGGGCTCCCTGCATTGAGCCTGCTTCTTCCTCTGCCTGTGTCTCTGCCTCTCTCTCTCTCATGAATAAATAAATATTTTTTTTAAAAAAGTTACACGTGGAATTACGGTGTAATCCAGGAATTCTACTCTCAGGTACAGACTCAAGAGAAATGAAAATATTTGTCTGCAGAAAATCTTGTACATGAGTGTTCACAGCAGTATTATTCATAAGCCAAAAGGGGAAATAGGGCAGCCCAGGTGGCTCGGCGGTTTAGCGCCTGCCTTCGGCCCAGGGCCTGATCCTGAAGACCCAGGATCGAGTCCCACGTCGGGCTCCCTGCATGGGGCCTGCTTCTCCCTCTGCCTGTGTCTCTGCCTCTTTCTCTCTGTGTATCTCTCATGAATAAATAAATAAAATCTTAAAAAAAAACAAAAGGGGAAATAACACAGATGTCCACCAACTGAGAAATGGATAAAAATGTGGTATGTGTGTGTTTATCTCCATTCAATGGAATATTATGTAGCCATAAAAAGGAATGAAATATTCATGCTATAACATGAATGAACCTTGAAAAAATTTTGCTATATGAATAACCCAGTCACAAAAGGACACATGTTTTATTATTCCATTTATATGAAATGACCAGAATAGGCAAATTCACAGAGAAAAAGAAGTAGATTTGTGGTTGCCAGGGGCTGGGGAATTCTGGGACTTGGGGTAGTTGGTAATGGCTAAAGGGCAAGAAATTTCTTTTTGGGGTGATGAATGTACAACTCTGTGAATATACTAAAAATTAAACAGTACACTTTAAATGGATGAAATGCATGTACAGTATGCAAATTATACTTCCATAAGGCTATTAACAACAAAATATTCTTCAGCGGCTTCCTGTGGCCTACATAATGGAGTTTAAGTTCCTTAGTCAGCCATTCCAAGCCCTCCCTGATACAACCAGGAACTGCTGACCTCTGCCTTAACTCCTGCCACTTCCAGCCTCAAACATTTTAACCCCTATGCCTATCATGCTACTTTGTATCCTCTAACCTTAGGCTCACACCACCCTCCTCCTCCTGGAATGTACTCTCCTTTCACCAAGCTAAACTCACTGAACTCATTGTAAAGACAGTAATTCTCACTGTTAGGCAGAATCTCCTGGAGCGCTTATTAAAACTGATTGCTAGACCCCAAATCCAGACTATCTGATTCTGTAGTGAGGGCCAAGAATTTATATTTCTATAGAGTTCCCAGGTGGTACAGAGACATTTTAAGAGCTGCTTTGATGTAGAGATCAGGTCTCACCCTCAGTTCCCCTAGGACGCCTTCCATCCCTACCCTATCCTCCAGCTGGATCAACTGTTCCACCTCAGGACTCCCTGGTGTGTTCATCTCTATCAGTGCACTTAACACACTATTAAAATTATTTAAAAAACAATCTGGCTAAAAAAAAAACAATCTGGCTGTATTACAAATGTATGAAATAATCTCACTGAAAGGGTAGAGGGAAAACATGCTGATCTAATAACCTAGGAAATGAATGTAATCTGCAAGACTTAAAGCAAAGGAAACAACATAAGCATTGTACTCTAGTGGATAAAGCGGTTTCCCATGCAGTATGGGCTAACAATTTTTTTTAAAGATTTTTATTTATTTATTCATAAGAGACACACAGAAAGAGGCAGAGGCATAGGCAGAGGGAGAAAGAAGCAGGCTCCCTATGGGGAGCTTGATGCAGGACTCAATCCTAGGACCCTAGGACCACAACCTAAGCCAAAAGTAGACACCTAACCACTGAGCAACCCAGGCGTCCCTAACAATTACTTTTTTTTAAAAAAAGAGTTTTCTTATTCATGAGAGACACACAGAGAGAGGCAGAGACACAGGCAGAGGGAGAAGCAGGCTCCACACAGGGACCCCAACACGGGACCTGATGCCGGACTCCAGGATCACATCCTGGGCCGAAGGCAGGCACTAAACCGCTGGGCCACCCAGGGATCCCCAACAAGTAACTGTAAAGAGGAAGCAGTACCTCAGCCAGGTGATTACAGTCAACATCAACAATGATAGATCATGTTAACAGTATGTACCTCTCATAGGATTTGATGAGAAGGGCACTTTATCTCTGTAGTCTTTCCCCGCGAAACCAAAAACCCCAGTCTAGTCATGACAAATGGTGACAAATCCCAATTGAGGGAACATTCTACAAAATAACCTAACCAATACTCCTCAAAACTGTCAAGGTCATCAAAAACTAAGAAAGTCAGGGGCTCAGTAGTTCAGAGTCTGCCTTCAGCTCAGGTTATGATCCTGGGATCCTGGGATCAAGTCCCACATCAGGCTCCCTCTGCATATGTCTCTTCCTCTCTCTGTGTGTCTCTCATGAATAAATTAATAAAATCTTTTTTAAAAATAATAATGTATTGGTATTGGTTCATTGACTGTGAGCAATATACCACACTAATATAAGATGCTACCAACAGGGAAAACTAGGTATGGGGTATGTGGGAACCCTCTGCACTGTATCTAATATTTCTGTAAGTCTAAAACTACTATAAAATTAACTTTATTTATTTCTATTATTTATTTATTCATGAGAGACACAGAGAGAGAAACAGAGACATAGGCTGAGGGAGAAGCAGGCTCCCCGTGGGGAGCCCAACGCGGGTCCCAAGCCCAGGACCCCAGGATCATCACTTCACTGAAGGCAGACGCTCAACCACTGAGCCAGCCAGGCGTCCCAAAAAATTAACTTTGTTTAAAACCAGGGGTGCCTGGGTGGCTCAGTTGTTTAAGCCTCTGCCTTCAGCTCAGGTCATGACCCCAGGGTCCTTGGATCAAGCCCCACATTGGGCTCCCTGCTCAGTTGGAAGCCTGCTTCTCCCTCTGCCTGCTGTTCCTCCTGCTTGCACTTGCTGTCTCTCTCTCTTTTTCTATCCAATAAATAAACAAACAAACAAATCTTATTAAAAAAATAAAACAAAAAAATGATCTGCTTGTGTTATCTGCCTGAACTTGAGAACAGGGATAAGGATCAGGTTTTAGAGCACTCAAGTGAAAGCCAAATGAATAAAAGATGAAGAAGAGGGAAGAGGAAGAAAAGAGCCTACTGGCTGCAAAACTGCAATTCCTACTGTGGCAGGTCAGCTGCCCACCTCCCCAATTCCTGCTGCACTGTAGAAATAAGCTACATTCCCTATTAGTCTGGTCTTGAACCTGAGGGGATAGTGCCAACCCCTGAACTCATTCTCCACTCTGCCTTCCCACCCCCAGGGTGCCTTCAGCTGGACTGCTGGTCTTCTGGCTGGGTCTATGTTCCAGAGCTCGAAGGAGAAAATACATCATATTTTATTACTATTAGATTGTTTCCAAATCCCTAAACCAGTAACCTACCCAGTATCCTGAACCCCTCTGTGGACTGGGCTGCTAATTCCAGCCAGGCTTCCTCCCCAGGAAGTAAAGTGCTGCCTGTGGACCCCAGCTCTAGGTCAGACTCCCCAAAATCATACACCAACCTTTTAAATGGCAACTGTCTGCCCAGACCTCTTACTACCAGACTAAGACTCATATATTGCTGGGTTCTACTTATCCTCTGGAACTCCCACATTTGTCAACCACAACTCGAATTTATAGTATTCCTTGGTCCCCACCACTTTTTTGATTGGGTTGAAGCCCGGTCAGCCAAGCTGCTTCACAGTCCCTATTCCTCCCTAGTTAGCAGGTCTAATACCACATCTCAGCTCTTCCCCTCTACCCTCTCTGCTCCACCAGTGAAGTTGGACCTGGGACAGTATTCATTCCCAGTAATGGAATTGGGGAGAAAAAATGAAATCTGCCTATTATAGCATCACCCTGGATTATCTGGTTATTTACAAGACTACAGTGTTTTCTGTAATACAGTTTGATTTAGCCACTCAACCTCTAATCACTTCCATTTTCTAGGGCTTGAAAGGAAAAATGTCATTTTTACTACTAATGCAATCATGTGTCCATCTATAACACACAAGATCCTCAGTGATTTGGAGAACTTAACACTTCATGGGCTCAAATATTTTTTTTCCCCAAAATCATTCCCCTATTCTTCTTGGGCATGGCTGGGGAAAAGCCAGGCCTGTTTGGGAGCCAACGGGACAAAGGAAAAGTAACCAGTTCAGGAGAAAGAACCCCCTCTCAATCAGAACAAGGAGAAAAACAGTTGCTACAGTATGGGAGAAGGCTAGTTTTTCTTTTCTTTCTTTTTAAAGATTTTATTTAAGAGCGAGAGAGTGCATGCCTGCACAAGAGCATAAGCAGGGGGGAGGGGCAGAGAGAGAAGCAGGCTCCTTGCTGAACAGGGAGTTCCATCCCAGGACCCCAAGATCATGACCTGAGCCCAAGGCAGATGCTTAACTGACTGAACCACCCAGGTTCCCCAGTTTTTATTTTTTACCAATTTAGTAACTCTTTAAAAGGCACTTACATATGAGGTTCTGATATGTTAAAGAACTATTCAGCTGCAAAACTGTCAACCCAGAAGAGAGATTTTCATTCCATAGCAAGGGACAATAAAACACAAATCTTGGGGTGCCTAGGTGGCTCAGTTAAGTAGTTAAGCATTTGCCTTCGGCTCAGGTCATGATCTCGGGGGTCCTGGGATAAGTCCTACATGTGACCTCTGGTTTATCTCAGCTAGAAAAAGTGCCATTGGCTTTGGCTGGATGTTCTCTCCAAATGCTTTCTCCTAAAAAATAATATCCTAGGGCTCTCTGGATAGGAGCCTACACAAGGTTTGGTTTGGGGCTCAACAATGTCCATCTATGTACTGTTTCACCTATAAGACCAAACACTTAAAAGCATTGTAAGGTTTTCTATAGTATTCATTTTCTGTGTCACTGGCTTTGGATTTCACAGATAAGAACTATCTGGACTGAACCATATGGCCCCAAAGAGATCCAAGGTTCTTGGTGCTTTCAGGTCCTCTCTACCCTGTCACAAAGAGATTACAAACAGGCAGGTAGAGCAAGACCTATTTCAAAATGGGTAAAGGCAGGTGGGGAATCTAGTCCCCTTCCTTTGTAACTTAAATCTGAAAGTTTTAGTTGAACTGGGCAAATACGCTTCTGCCAGAATAAACAGGAAGAAGACAGCATCTTCTTACATGTTAACAACATGCCCTCAGAAAGCAGCTGAACTTGCTGGCTAATTACTCCGGAAAAAACAGCTAATCGATAATTATGTCAAAACCAAAATTATCTTTTTTTTTCTGGCATAGATGTGCTTTGGCATCCAGATGGATCATACCAGCCAATGCGCTTCAGCAGGAAATAGTTTCCTCATTTGGGAGAGCATTTGGTGGCTGACATCCTGACTGGCCCTTTCAGATAAAGTCTAACTAAAAATGAAAAATTCTCCAGGAACAATAGTAAATTCTTTAGAGTAGGTACAGACCTCTAGTACCTCCAGTCCCCAATCTGCCAGCCCGAGGTTATCTGGTTAACTGCACTATAGTGCAAAACTCTTGTGCTTCAAGCAAGCACTTGTTCCAGAATTTGAACAGACCCAGGGGTGTTTGGAAACAAGTCCTGAACCCTCAAGTCTGCCTTCAATTCACCTTCAGGCCACCTCAGTGGGAAAGTAGACAAGCTCTTCCATTAAGATGAAAATAAAAATCTAAAAGCCATTACCTAGGTGATGGTTGCAATAATAATTCATTATACTGAATTGTTTGGTACATTTTCCTATATGTATCTTCTATTTCAGAATAAAAGTTTTAGAAGAATGTTACTTGGCAAAATACAACTGAATTGAATATTGGTCTCATATATTGCAAATTTCCTGAACTCTTTCATCAGCTCTTATAATTTTTTGTGGATTCATTAGGGCTTTCTATAAAAAAAAGACCATGTTATCTACAAATATAGATAGTTTTGCTTCTTTCTTTCCAATCTGCATGCCTTTTATTTCTTTGTCTGGCCTATTTGCCCTGGCTAGAACATCCGTTATAATGCTGATTTATATAACGTTGAATAGAGGTGGACATCCTTGTCTTGTTCCTGACATAAGGATGGAAAGCTTTCAGCTTCGAGTTTCTGAAGACATATTTGATTGATTGAGAAAGTTATCTTGTATTCCTAGTTTAAGTTTTTATCGATAAAGGATACTATATTTTCTCAAATGCTTTTTCTGTACCTATTAAGAACATATGACTTTGTCCTTTAGTTTTAGACAGGTTTGCTGTGTCTACTATGAAGTAGAGATGTCAGGTAAGCAGTTGGATACAGGAATCTAGAGTTCAGAAGAGGTCAGGGCTACAGACAAAAATGTGAAAATTCTCTGCATAAAGATGGGATTTAAACCAAGAACCTGTGCAGCCTGGGTTGCTCAGTGGTTTGGCACCGCCTTCGGCCTGGGGCGTGATCCTGGAGACCTGGGATTGAGTCCCACGGGTTCCCTGCATGGAACCTGCTTCTTCCTCTGCCTGTGTCTCTGCCTCTCTCTCGGTCACTCATGAATAAATAAATAAAATCTTTTAAAATAGGGATCCCTGGGTGGCGCAGCGGTTTGGCGCCTGCCTTTGGCCCAGGGCGCGATCCCGGATACCCGGGATCGAATCCCATGTCGGGTTCCCGGTGCATGGAGCCTGCTTCTCCCTCTGCCTGTGTCTCTGCCTCCTCTCTCTCTCTCTGTGACTATCATAAATAAATAAAAATTTGGAAAAAAAAATCTTTTAAAATAAATAAACCAAATACCTGGATAAGATCACCAAAGGAAGGAGTATAATTACAAAAAAAAAAAAAAAAAGCAAAACCTGGCACTCAAAACAAAACAAAACAAAACAAAAAACCTGGCACTCCAAGACTGCAACATTAAGAACATTTATGGAAGAGTTCTACCTAACGAATATAAAAACAATGGTAAAGTTAGAAAATTACCACTTTGTAATTTCTTTTAAGATTTTATTTAATTATTCATGAGAGACATAGAGAGAGAGAGACAGAGACACAGGTACAGGGAGAAGCAGGCTCCATGCCGGGAGCCTGACACGGGACTTGATCCCGGGTCTCCAGGATCACAACCCAGGCTGAAGGCAGCACTAAACCGTCGAGCCACCTGGGCTGCCCACCACTTTGTAATTTCTAATTAAATACTTGATTTGGGCAATGATTATTAATGGATGAAAAGCTGATGGGGAACTGAGTACCCACAGGATGCCAAAATATCCCCAACATATTATTTATTCATCATAAGGGGGGAAATGCAATTTTGCAAAGGAGTGATCAGCCTGTGAGCACCTGATCCCACTGACCAATCTTAACATTACTAAAACTGGGACTATCCGACATTATATGCTTCTTGCTATGAGGCAATAAGAAGTACACAGCCTCAGGGCACCTGGGTGGCTCAGTGGTAGAGCGTCTGCCTTTGGCTCGGGGCATGATCCCGGGGTCCTGGGATGGAGTCCCACATCAGGCTCCCCATGGGGAGTCTGCTTCTCCCTCTGCCTACATCTCTGCCTCTCTGTGTGTCTCTCATGAATAAATAAATAAAATCTTTTTTTAAAAAAAAAAAAGTAAGGCAGCCCGGGTGGCTCAGCGGTTTAGAGCCGCCTTCAGCCCAGGGCATGATCCTGGAGTCCCGGGATCAAGTCCCACGTCAGGCTCCCTGCATGGAGCCTGCTTCTCCCTCTGCCTGTGTCTCTGCCTCTTTCTGTCTCTGTGTTTCTCATGAATAAATAAATAAAATCTTTTTTAAAATAATAATAAAAATTTTAAAAAAGAAGTATACAGCCTCACCTTTGAAATATTCATGCCAAAAATATTGATCCTTAATCTTTTTTTTGCTACAGTTTTTATTTTTATTAAGATACAATTGACATACAACATTGCATTAGTTTCAGGTGTAAAACATAGTGATTCTGTATTTGTATATACTGTGTAATTATCATCATAATAAGTCTAGTTATCATACATCACATAGATAATTATAGAATTTTTTTCTTGGGTTTAGAACTTTGAAAATTTGCTCTCTTAGCAACTTTCAAATATGCAATGCAGTATTACTAACTACAGTTCTATAGTTAACTATATAACCATGTTATACATTACATATCCATTACTTATTTGTTTTATAACTGGAAGTCTATAGCTTCTGATTCCCTTTACCCATTTTGCCCACCCTCCTGCCCTCCATCTCAGGCAATCACCAATCTGTTTTCTGTATCTATGAGCTTGTTTTTTTTAAGATTCCACAT